>NW_022103935.1:1380415-1385673 GCF_000313985.2 Echinops telfairi
TCTCCTTTTCCTCACAGTTGCATAAATTAACTATTATGTGCCTTGGTGGCTTCTTCTTGGGATTCAGTCTGGCTGGTGTTCTTTCGGCCTCTTGAATGGTTTCCTGGTTTCCATTTAAAAAGCTGGGGAAGTTTTTCTCTAAGAATTCCCTTGTCAATTTCACTGTTGACTTCTTTGTTGTGCCTTGTTCCGGTAGTCCAATTATTGTAATATTGCTCCTGTTCATAGCATTTGACACGACTCAAGTTTTCTTTGGCTTCTCTGATTGTCTTATAGCACTTCTTTTCCCATTTGTTGAGGGCTGCTTGGTTAACCTCCAGGTCACTGGTGTGATTCTCTGCATCCTCAAGTCTATTGGCAAAGTCTGTCAACTTGCCACTGGATTTTGTTATTTCATCCCTTAAGTCTTGTATTTCCCTTTGGTGCGTTGTCTTTATCTCTGCTATCATTTCATCCTTTTCTTGTATTGCTTCCTTCATGGCCTGTATGACTCCAAGCAGCATTCTGAAAATATCTTTCTGTGGCAAGTCAATATCTGCTTCTTCTATGCACATTATTAGGTTCATGATTTCTTCCGGCATTTTGTTCTGTGTCTCCTGCTTTTTTGTTGAAGCTTTTAGGCCTGGCTGCTGTTTACGTGCTATTTTAGAGGAGCCTGGAGCCAACTTCCAGAGTCACACAGCACTGGGCTGTCTCTTGGGGGACTGGTTTGAGTGCTTCTATGAACTACCTGCTGGTAGCTGTACTTAGGGGTCAGGTTATCGCTATATCTTCCTGTGGTTTCACTTACCCTAGTGGACCATGACTGCATTATTTGGGATGTGAGTTGGATAGTCCTGTCATATGACGCTGGTCAGGTTGTTGTGGGCCCATGAGGGTGTGTCTGCACTGGCTGACCTCTAAGTAAGCCTCAAGATCCTTGGAGACCCTTGGGTGGCGTGTGGCATTTCCTTCTGCAACTGGGGTGCCGAGGAGTGAGTGTAGGTGTACCCTCCTTGGTGTAGAGCTCTGTAGCTGGCAGGGGGAATTACCCTAGTCAGAGAGATCGCCTTGGAGTTTGGATGGATGTCACCGCAGCAGTGTGGAGCCTCACCGGTGGTGGGAAGGTCTTCCACGCAGTCATTTGTAGAGCCTCAGGGTTTAGACCGGTTTCCCCCCACCGTTTGAAGGGGAGAAACACCTGCTGCTTGGTGTATGGAAGAGGACTGGTGTCATATCCTCAGAGGCTTACAAAGCCAACAAATGCGGGTAGGAGCTCCCCAGTTGGGCCTTCATAGCTGCCACAGGTGGAGTTCAATGGCCTGGAGGCTGCTAGTGGCTCATTAAAGGAAAGAGAGGGAGAGGAGAAGACAATGAGAAAAACAATAAAACAAAGACTGCAGCCAAAATGCCAAGCAAACTAACGCCCACTCTCACACACAAATAAAATGCCCAGACTAAACAAAAGTGAAAACAGTAAAAGAAGAAAACAGCCAAAAAGGAGAGCTGAACCTGCTGAGACTGTCGGAACGAGAGAAGAGACAGAAGAAGACGAGATAAGAATATAAAGTGAAAGAAGCACAAAAAGAAAAAAAGGGAAAAAAGACGAAACAAGGAAGAAAAGGAGAGAAAATTTACAAAAACAGATAAAGAGATAGCTGAACCCCATGCCGTGCCGTGTGCAGCACTGTCTCGTGCCGTGTGCAGCACTGTCTCGTGCCGTGTGTAGCACTGTCTCATGCCGTGTGGAGCACTGTCTCGTGCCGTGTGGAGCACTGTCTCGTGCTGTGTGCAGCACTGTGTGAGGGGCAGGGTGTCGCTCTCCCCAGTGTGTGGGCGGAGTTCCCTAGGCAGAGCGTTGGGGTCTGGAAACCACCAGTGGCACGTGGAAGGAAAGAAAGGGAGAGGAGAGGTTCACAAACCCAGAGAGAGGGGCGAAGAGAACAAAGAAATAGCGAAGAAAGAAAAGAAAGAGAGAGAAGGGGAATAATACAACTGTGCTCACTGAGATTGGCTGTGATGATAAAGAGAGGAGGAGGAAATAAAGAATAAAGAGATAGTTGATCCCTGATTGCCTGAATGTGGGCCAGAAGGGTTAAACTGTGCCCGACGATGGCAGGTTGGTGTGACCTTTTAACGCAGGGACCCAGTGGTGCTGGGCAGCATGACCCTAGTTGGGGAGATCACCTTAGAGGTCCGTCAGAGGTTTCCTCGGCAGGGCAGAGCACTGCAAATGGCTGTCACAGCTGCCCTGTGTGGTGTGCAGCACTCCCACAGAAGGCAGGCTGGAGTTCCCCTTGCTGTTTGGGTAGATTTGCCTTAGGTGGAGAGTAGTGTCCTGGAAGCCAGTAGCGGTGTATGATACGAAAGAGAGTGCAAGACGAGGGAAAAGAGGGGAAAAGAAGGAGAGAAAAAAATTCAAGACAAACCTGAGTCCACTGAGACCGACTGTGGTGGGAATGATAGTGGGGTGGTGTTCCCACTTGATAGAGGGTTCCACAGATGCAGGGTGGGATTACGCTCACAGGCAAGATGGCACCACCGGCCAGGCATCAGTTCCCACCTCTGTACTGAGCGCTGGAGTTCACTGGTATACCTGCCTTGTGCTGTATGTAGCACTACAGCAGGGGCGCCGGGGTGGGGTGTTCCCACTGCCCCGTGTAGGCCCACAGGACAGGCAGGACCTCCCTAGCTGTGTGTAGAATCACGGGGAGGGAATCTGTGCTTATTGTCCTGTGTAGACTGCTGGTGCCTAGTAGATCACAGGATCTTTAAATTTTTTACCCCCCCTCCCCCCACTGGCCAGCTAGAACAGAAGCAAATGAAATTGTGTCCCTGGTTCTGGGCTCTAGCTCTGAGCAGTTAGAGGCTTAGACTTTCTTCAGCTGGTCTTTGTCATGTGGAAAGCCTCCAGGCTCTGTAGCTAAGTTCTGGCATCCTTGGCCAGGGCTCCTTCTTATGCTCATGTACGTTAAAGGACTCCTTCTCCGTGCCTCCTTGGAGCTGAGCAAGGAGCCTGGGATTTGCAATTTTTACCAAGAATATATCTTCTCACTCTTTTTTATATTGTGTTTATGAGGTGCTCTGTTTTGGGGTCTGTCACGCTGACCCCCAGACTAGGGGATCCAGCTTATCAGGGGGTTGTTTCCTTCTTGGCCAATTGGAACTGAATTTCCCCCCTGGGTTCTGACTGTCTGCCTATTTTCCTCCCTCACCATGATCTGCCTGTGGCAAAGTTCTGATTTTTCTATCTACTCTTAATTATGGCTGCGCACCACCCCCACTCCCCAGGGTATGAGCTCAAGGCAGCTAACAGCACGGAGAGCTCTGGGGTAGGGTTCTCCTGGTGTCTGGGATTATATCCCATTTCGGGCGTCAGCCTGGGGAAATCGCCAATCCCAGCGAAAGGGCGGGAGGAGCTGTTCAGGTGGACCCTGTGAGCCCAGCCCGCCGAATCTAGAGCGAGTTAGAGTGTTTTGGTTCATTTGTGAGTGGAAATCACACAAAGAGAGGGGTTCAGGAGAGACCCTCGTCCCCTAATTCTAATTTCAGGACTCCGCCTCCCCGTTTCCTTCACCTTTCCTCCCAGTTTTCTGGTCTGGCAGCAGGAGCTCCAGACGGGTGAGGCTCACCTACTCGCCATTTTCCTGGGCTGAGTCATCCTGGTATGGTCATCATTCTGCTGGCTTGGGGGTTTATTCAGCTCCTCCCTTTTCTGTTTTTGAAAATGCCAGCGTCGGTTCTTCTTTTGAGATCTTTTTGTTGGTTCCCTATCTGCGTGTTTATAGCAACCAACTTTGTTTCACTACATCCCATAGCCTGTTGCAAATTGTCCTAGGATTGTGTTAGGCCGGGTTGACAAGAGAAAGAAATTCAGAGACACTCATCTATGTGTACGGAAGGACTTTATTTCATGGAGCAATTGAATATCCAAAAACATCCCAACTCAGTCCTGATCAAGTCCTTAAGTCTGATACTAGCCTATAAGTCCCTCTTGAGACTCACATGGCCACATATTATGATGCAGAATGCAGGCGTGTTACAGGCCGGTGCGTGCAGTCTTAGGTATCCAGTGGGGGTGGACGCAGCTCCAGGAGTGTGGCACCAACCAGGGTCAGCGTCAGGACAAGGAAGACAAAGAGAGGAGCAGGATGGATGGAGGTGACCAGGGCCCTCCTTGTGATGAGAAGGCCACTCCCACAAGGAGGGCCCCTCATGCTGGGACCTGACTGACAGGGTAGACCCCACCCCTGCACTCTGTTTGTTCTCCAGTTGACGTGAACGGATGTCATGACCACCTAGCACCGTGCTCTCTGGCTGTTGTCAGCGGCTGTCCGCTCACTGGACTCCCAGTGACAGATCCAAGCATGGCCCAGCCCGGAGCCACCCCACACTGGGTCTTCGCTCGGATCCCATTGTTGCAGCTGATGCTGGCAGTCTCATAGGAATGGGAAATTTTGAATTTGTGGATATCGTTCCATTTTTGAGTTCTAATTTAAATCCAGTGTCTTCTGCTAATATTCCTTGCTCAATTTCCATCATGTCATTATTTTTAAGACATGTCCATGAACTAACTATCCTATGCTTGTTTTGCAGTGTTACCCATGCTCACTGGAAAAGATCTGTTGTTTGGTGTATCCTCTAGCAATGTCTGCTCTGTGTGGGCCCTGTGTATTGTTACTGAAGTCCTCCGTGTAATTGAGGATGTGGGGACCTAGCGATCCCATCCATTCAGAAAGTTCAGCTTACAGGTCTTCAGTTGTTGTGGAGTGTGTCTCATGGGCGCTCATTCTATCTTTGCTTCATGTATTTTGGAACTTTGTTGTTGGTGCAAATTTGTGTAATCTGGTGATGTCTCTCTGAAGACCCGTTCCCTTCCTTCCAGCTCTGTCTCCGTCTCTAGTAGCAGTCGGCATGATTCCTTTGTAGAATTTACCTGTTCTGATGTGGGTGAGTCTACAGTGTCACTCTGTTCTGGTCGCTGTGAGCCTGGTGCATCTGTCCCCACCCATTTTCTATCCACCTGCTTGGCTCATTGGATTGAGATGGGTTTGTTTGAGTCAGTATGAAGGTGGACATTGTGCCAGGATTTAGGGAATGCAGCCTGATAAGGGCTGTGTACGGAATGGGATTGTCAAACCCATAGGCTCCCAGTGTTACTATTGGGCGCTCAGACCCGCCCGTCACGTGTCTATGTGCTGGTGTGGGCGTGCGCCATGCGTCGCACTGCCTGTGTTGCTCTGTGCATTGTCGGCGGCGGTGCTGCCATTATCTGTGCA
>NW_022103935.1:1387067-1387969 GCF_000313985.2 Echinops telfairi
GAATCACAATTGCTGTGTCTTTAGCTACCGCTCAATGTTTTATTATCATAGATAATGAGATGACAGAGAATGATCTTATTTGTGTGTGTGTGTACGCGCAGCGCGTGTAAGCAAGCTTCATTCCCTAGAACATTACTGAGGCCTGTCTGGGTAAAAGGTGACCTACATGAATGTTGTGAAACGTCCTCAGGTTGGACTCAGACGGACATCTACTAGTCGTTTTGCGTTTCCAGAAGCAGCGAGGGAAAAACCACCGCGGAACCCAGCCTTGTGATGGTAGAACACGTTTATTGAGAGGCTTCTCCTGGTCTGCGGTGGACCTTGGAGCTAGACCACGAGCAGAGGAAGGGCAAGAGAAGAAGACGGAGGGTAAGGGGAGAATAACCCGAGGACCCTGGCCCCTGCAGGCCAGTTGTTAGAGGCACACCAGGGGACGGAGGGGGAGGAGGAGGAAGGTTATGAGGAGCTGTAGTAGCTCATGGGCTGCAGAGCGCCATCCGAGTCCAGCGCGTCTCTAGGTGTCGGAAGGCTCAGCAGGAGTGCGTCTGTGGACGAGAGCTGTGCCGGCAGGGAGAAAGCGTGCTCTGGATGTGAGCGAGCAGCTGCTTCCAAGAGGGGTCACATCACAGAAGGTGACGCACAGTCTCTCTCAGAAGTGGGTGCCTTCGGACGCTGAGCCCCAGGGCTGAGGTGACCTATCTCCAGAGGAAAGACAACAAGCTGTTGTGGCTCAGGGATCTTTAGTCAGACTGCTCCTGAGCACAAGGAACCAAGCGGTTTAGATCTTGCACTGACAGCAAATGGGGCCACAGCAGCTGGGCTTGCCGCAGCTGGACTGGCAGCAGGACTGCCCACAGCCTGAGGAGCAGCAGCAAGGTTTGCAGCAGCTGGACTGGCAGCAG
>NW_022103935.1:1419119-1423593 GCF_000313985.2 Echinops telfairi
CCACAGCCGGAGCCACAGCCCCCACAGCCTCCGGAACAACCACAGCAGCCCATGATTCTGGCAGGTGGAGGATGGGTTTGGTCAGAGGAGCAGGTGGAGAGGAAGGGGTTGGAATGTGGTGGCCACTGCTCCAGGAGCCCTTATATCCCGTCCCGGGACACAGCCTGCACTGCTGGTCACTTCCCTGTCCTTGTTTGCGGCCCTGCCTGGGCTTCCCCCTTTGTGTGCATGTGCACCTCCCCCAGCTGTGCCTCCCGGCCCTCACGTGCCCATTGAGTCGTTCAGTCTGGTCTGCGGAAGGGGTTGGCATTTGTGGGATCAGTGGCTTGGTTTATACTTGCTTTCTACTTGAATACATTAAAAAAAAAAAAAGCTTTATTGGGGGCTCTACAACTCTTATCACAATCCATACCTACATCCATTGTGCCAAGCACATTTGTACATTTGTTGCCCTCATCATTCTCAAAACATTTGGTTTTGAATTGAGCCCCTGGTATCAGCTCCTCTTTTTGAATATATTTTTAGAACACTGAGATTTACTGAAAGGAAGTTTCTGTGAGCCCCTTTTCCTCCTGCCCCCAGCGTTTCCTGTTATTAACATCTTGTCCTGGTGAGATGAGTGAGTTACCGTTGATAAATACATATTGATCCATTTTTATTAACCCAACATGCCCAGTCGGCAGTGGTTAAGCATCCACTTGGTAGCCAAGTAGCCTGTGGGGCACCGAGCCTGCCTCCTGTGGTTCTGAGGGAGGAAAAGAGTGGGCGTTCGACTCCCTTAGAGAGCGACAGAGCTCCTCTGCCCTGTCGGGTGCTGGGAGGCCGCAGCCACCGTACAGGCAGCAGTGCATTTGGCCGTCTCTTAGCTTCTCTGAGGCTCTGAGGCTGGAGAGCGAGCTGGCCTTCTAGACCCTAAAGGTCGCCGTCTTGGAAACCTTGGCCTCTCCGTGTGAGCGGACAGCCACACGCCGCCGTGGGGGTGGCCGTGGGTTTTTATGCACCGTTAAAATTCAGCAATGAGGGAGCGAGCGACTCACTTACCAAGGAGCATGAGACCTGAGCAGAGAACTCGCGGAGGAAACCCTGCAGGCGGCAAGCGGGGCGCCGAGCAGCCCAGGTCCTTACAGAGGACTCGTCAGGCTCCACTGGCCGAGCGACGTCCTCCTGCAGGGACTGGTCTCTCCTGCCAACACGTCCAGCGTGCCTGGCTCTGCCCGTCCGCATCTCTAAGGAGCACTCTGGCTGGTCTGTGGGCGCCCGTGGTGCGCTCGATAGTCTTCTCCAGCGCCAAATTCAAATGCATCGGCTCTCCTCTGGTCTCCGTGACTCAGTGCCGAACGTTCACATGCACCGGAGGCCGTTGGAAATACCCTGGGTGTCGGTCGTCCTCAGAATAGCACCCTTGTTCTCAACACTTGGGAGAGGGCTCGTGCAGCAGATTCACCCAGCGCGGCGGGTGCTTGATCTCGAGTGCTGCTTCCAGCAGGACCAAATTCTCCACAACGGCCACTGTTTCTCCGTTTACTCTGATAACACTGACTGGTTCAGTCATGAGGATTTTGAAGGTTTCACTTTGAGCTGAAATCTGTACTGTCGGCTTCAATCCCTGATCTTCCTCAGCAAGCCCGGCGGTGTCGTCTGCATATCGCAGGTCATTCGTTCGTAAGCCTCCTCCGGTCCTGAGCGCGCTCTCTTCACGGAAGCCAGCTTCCCTGAGGGTCTGCTCGGCACACAGATTGGACAAGCCCGGGGGAGCTTCATCCCGACACACAACTTTCCGACGTCAAACCCCGTGGAAGTCCCTAATTCTGTCTGCATAACTGTATCTGGACCCAGGTATGCTTCCACGTGGGCACGAGCCTAAGAATGAGCAAAAGGAAAAACCAGACCAAGCTCACTGCCGTCGAGTGGGTGCCAGGGCAGAACTGCCCCAGGGGGCTTCTGAGCTTGCAAGTCCGTCTCTCACTCGCTCTCATTTTTCTTGCCTCCTCAATCGAGTTTTATAAATATGTACAAACCAGGCTCTGGATATTCCTTTGGCCAGCAGAGCCCAGCGTTGCCAGAGGACAACGTATTCCCAGAGTGTCCAGGCCTGGCCTGTGCATCAGGCAAAGTTCACAGTCCTCCCAGGCTCTGCAGAAACCGGGCCAAGGCCGCCTTCGCGGGACCTAATCCAGGATCCGCTTGGTGGGCCCCTGACAATGGCTCAGTGGAACAGGGCTGCACCCACGTTGAGAGGAGGCCGCTGGGAAGCGGAGGGCGCAGGGTGATCGGGAGCGATTGTCCCCAGAGTGTAGCCGTGAGCTGAGGATTTTAAGCGCAGACCCGCCTTCAGGGGCCCCAGAAACCATTGTGGTCTCTGACACGTCTCATGTTGGCAACTGTGACGGCAAAGGTCTTGTCTCAGAGCTGGTGTTTCTGTGGGTGCTCGGGCATGCAGTGGGGGGCTGTGCAGTGAAAGGGGACACACCTGGGGGGGCACCGAGGGTCCCACAGGCCAAGAACACCTCCTGGGGTGCGTGGGCAGTTGTCAGCGCCCCCAGGCCGTGGGCAGCATGGGACATGACTGTCTCAGGGGCCTCCGTGCCTGGTAGTCCAATCCGATGCCACAAGATGGTTGAGCACAGGTGGGTGGTGTTGCAGGGGTACCCCTTCGAAAGGTCTGAGCAGGTCCAGGGTCAGGGTGATGACTACAGAGATGTCCATTGGAGGCCACGTCCTCCAGTGGCCTGCGGTTCACTGGGCTTTGCGGCGTCTCTGTGCCACCGGTGGGACGTCTCGGCCTTTCCTTCTCAGACACACACAGGCCCAGGTCCTGGGACCGCTGCAGGCCAGGGTCCAGCTCTCTGCCGAGCCTGGTGACTGAATCACCTGGATTTTGCCGGCGGGCAGGGCGCCTCTGGCTCACTCCCAGCAGGGCCTCTGGGCACCATCCTCTCCCCGTTGCACCGGGGCGACTACCACAGGAAGCCCGGCTCACCCTGCCCCAAGCCTGGCTCTGCCAACATCAACCAAGACTGTAAGTCTTCAGGGGGAACGGAACCCCCGTGTTTCTCTGGGAGTACACCCAAACCCACTGCCGTGAGTCTAAGCTGACCAGTGGATACCCTCTAGCACAGGGTACAGCGGCCTGGTGGGCGTCCAAGACTACCTTTACCAGAGCGGAGAGCCTTGTCTCTCTCTGAGAGGGAGAGAGGGGCTGGTGGTTTTGAACTGCTGAGCAGACAGGCCATGGCCCGGCGCTTAACCACAACGCCACCAGGATGGTAAACCCCGAAGTCCCAACAGCAGCAAGCGCTGCAGTGGAAGGACGTGGGGCAGTGGGAACGCTCACTCGTTGCTGGTGGAGACGCAGCCTTTAGAGCCATTTCCTGCAGGCATGCCGCACTCTGACGGAACGGAAGGGGGCCTCCCACCACCCGAGACCAGGGGAACCAGATGGTGCCCAGGGACTGGTCCCGACTCTGGAGCACTGTAGAGGGTATGGGTGGAGGGTAAGGCAAACATGGAACACAGCTCAAAACCATGAGGGAGACCAGGCTTCCTGGTTGGCTAGAGACCTGCGGAACCCCCAGATGAAGGGCCTGGAGCTGAGCTCAGCCCTGTATTAGAATAATCAACCATTGTGGTAGTTGCATCATCTGTTGTCAATTTGAGACTATTAAGAGTGAAGGGGTGGAGTTTAGCCTGACAATAGGTCGCAGCTTGCTGGCCGTATTTGGAGATGCTAAAGAGATAAATAGCTGGCTGGACACCAGGCACAAAGACACTCCCTGCGAGACATTCCTGCTGACAAGACACATGGAGCTACTCGAGAGCCCTGAGCTGGAGGAACTACGTGGGGATCCACGCCCGAGCTGAGATGCTTCCACCGCCACTGGATCCACAAGACTTCCCATCCACCGGCCTGTGATCTTCCTGCATTCGGCGTCATTGCATGTGCTGCGTGAGTCTGAAGAAGCATTTATAGATTGGTGTCAGACATATGGGCTAATATCGGACTTATGGACTTGATCTGGACAGGGCTGGGTGCTTTCTCAATATTCATTTTCTCTTTGATATAAAACTCTTTCTTATACACACGTGAGCGCACATGAGTTTGTCTCTCTAGTCTACATGGACTGACCCAACCATTTAGGATGAGAAGGGCCGCAGTGACCCAAGGACAAGGCTCAGAGGGTGAGGAGAGCCGGAGGAATATTTACAAGGAAAAGTTTAAAAACAACAGCAAGAAGCCAAGTGCCGTCCACTCCTAGGCATTAACCCAGACGAGGTGGAAACGCAGGTCCACACAACACGGCGACGTGAACGCTGGCATCACACTCACTTCCACTTCCTGACTTCAAAGCCGCCAAGGCGCCCTTCGAGAGGGGCAGATCGCCCCGTGCCACCCGCATCACGGGTTCATGTTCGCGGACGCGAGAAGGGCGTGTCCAGCCTTGACAAGCTCGGGAAGCACCTTCGCTGCCCGTTG
>NW_022103935.1:1428926-1432410 GCF_000313985.2 Echinops telfairi
TCTGCTGTGACATTACTACAGCCTGGGTACAATATCACCGTACAATTGCACCCACGGGCCCTTCAGTGGTTCGAGGCCGGGTTCCTCTCACAAGGGAGCTTGCAAAAGTCCATGTGAGAAGTTCATCATTTTTCAAATCCTTTTCGTCCACAAAGCTTTTGAAGGCCCCTTGTGTGTAAGTGTGTGTAACCCAACTAAGACATGTGCATCTCTTTCTTTCCCTTTTATTGCTTCGGTATGCATGTATGTAATGTATACATAAAAAGGAAAGAGAAACACTTGTCTTCATTGTGTGTGATCTAGAGAAACAAAACCAGTGAACTATGCATATGAAACAACGGAGGAAGTGATATATAACACAGATTATTTATATTTATAGAGAGAGACATGTATCAAAGCTTTCATGGGGAAATCCATTGTTTTCTCATTCCACTTTCCACAAACAGTTCCTGCACATACATTGCACACATGCACATACATGCACACACATGCACATACATGTACATACAGGCACACAGACACATGTACCAGGAAGAATAAGAATAAAACAGACTCACTGCCTGTGAGTCAAGTCCGACTCGTGGTCACCCTGTGCAGGACACGGTCGCACTGCCCCTGCAGCTTCCTGAGATTGTGACTCCTCACAGGAGTGAAAGCCTCTCCTTCTCCGTTGGAGCAAGTAGTGGTTCAGAACTGCTGGCCTTGTGCTTAGCAGGCCACCACAGACGCCACCAGGGCTGCAGGAAGTATCAGGAGGGGCCTTCAAAGAGTCTCGGGAGCACCCAGGCTGACCTCTGTTCTTTCAGGGCCCTCCCAGTGGGCTCCAGGTCGCCGAGACCTGAGGCGGCAGAAGGCACCTTGCCTCTAAGGAGCATCTGCACGGACTTCGTCTACGGTCTGTGTTCTCTCCGTGGTCCGTGGTACTCCCAGTGTTCTTCACCGGCGCCACACCTCGAGCATGGACCCCGCCTCAGGCTTCCTTATTCCGGGTCCAGCTCTCACGTGAAAACGAGACCACTGAAGCACCGTGGCTTGGGTCAGGCGCCCCTCAGTCCTCCAGGGATGCCCTTTCTCTTCAACACTTCACGGACGGCATTGTGGGGCAGATCGCCCCAACCCGACGTCACCTTTGACCTCCTGACGACCTGTAGCTCCAAGACAAAATCCTCGACAGCTTCAGGTTTCCCTCCGTTTGTCACGATGGTGTCTGTTGGTCTGGCTGCGAGCGTTTTTGCTATCTTCCCATTGGGTTGTCATCCACACCGAGGCCACCACCCTTGAC
Organism: Echinops telfairi; assembly: GCF_000313985.2. NCBI lineage: Eukaryota > Metazoa > Chordata > Mammalia > Afrosoricida > Tenrecidae > Echinops > Echinops telfairi. The sequence continues at coordinate 1,430,209 of NW_022103935.1, forward strand.
CTTCATCAGCAAGGCTTACATCCTCCCACTTTCAGCGAGCCAGGTTGAGTCACCTGCATAGCACAGTTGTTCACAGCCTTCCTCCAATCCTTAGGAGTGGGGTTCGACCTTGATCCCTGGGGCATACCCTCCTGGGAGCCCCGTCCATGGGCAAAGACTACACAGTTGATAAAGCAGAGGGTCTGCTGAATGGAATGTGGATTCTCCATGAGGTGGGTGGATACCGGGGCCCAACGCCGGGCTCACGCATGCCCGTGACCCTGGATAGGACGTAGTCCAGACAGCCTTTCCTCCTGTTTCACGTCACGTTGCCCAGGGTCTCCGCTGTCTCTAGAGCCCCTGGCAACAGCAAAGAGTAAATAGGTTCATTTTCATAGTCCCACAGCTCCGGTTCCATATTAGGAGCTGTGGCACCACGTTTCTCCTCGTCATTATTTCTAAGTGGCTAATCGTTATTTTCATCCAGGGCTTAAGAGTTTTACTAGCTTCTGATGAGTGGAGATCTTGGTCATCTTTGTATCGGCTGTGTTACTGTGTTTCCCCAAAAGTAAGACATCCCCGGAAAATAAGACCTACTTACAGTTTTGCCTCTTGCTGAAATATAAGGCATTACCCTGAAAATAAGAACTCCCCCCAAAATAAGGGCCCCCGAAAATACCATAACTCTGGACTCTGAACTATAGCAGTGTGCACCACCACGCAGCTCACTGTTGCCCGCAGCGCAGCTGGAGCAGACAGGAAGTGCAAGGCCTCTTTTAATAAAACAATAAACAATAAATGTGTACCGTATTCTTCTTCATGGAAAAATAAGACATCCCCTGAACATAAGACCTAGCGCTTCTTTGGGAGTAAAAAGTAATACAAGACACTATCTTATTTTCAGTGAAACAGGGTAGGCTGAGTTCTCTAGAGAAGAAAAACCAGTGAGCCCTGTATGTATGTGTGTGTGTTTGTGTTGTTGTTGTTGGTGGTGGTGGTGTTGCCTTCAGTTAGGTTTCAAGTCATCGTGGCCCCGTGGACAACAGGAGGAAACATTGCCTGGTGCTGCACCACCCACACCGCTGTTTCAGCCCATCGATGCAGCTGCTGCATCCGTCCATGTGGTTGGGGGGCTGGTATTCCAAGAATGGCTCAGACAGCTGTACAAGGTGACACGTCCACTCAGTTCACGTGATGGGTCAGATGACAGGCTGGGCTTCTTCTGAGTGGTGTAGTTCTGGGGGCTGAGGAACAAGAGACAGGAAGATCAATCAGGAAGACCCCAGGCTGTTGGATACAGAGCCCAGTGGATCCAAGGCCGCAGGTGGCTGATGGCTCCTGGAATTGACAGGCACGATGTCAGAAGGTCAGCAAATCAGATTCAGGATCCAGATCCTACCAAGTGACTCTTTCCATGGACCGTGCTCAGAGAGGAGCAGACCGCACACCAGGGCTCTTTCTTCCAACTGCCCCGGGGCAGCCAGCTCATCATGGAGGCCATTCCGCCACAGGCAGCCGGCTGCTCACGGGTTTGATCCCATCACGGGCTCTTGCGCTTGAGCCCGAGCACATCAGGGAGGGTTACTGGCAAGCGATTTCAGAACTCAGGCCCCAACAAGCTGACACAACACCCAACGGCGGCATTGTCCACCATGGTTTGTGAGACGTGACCAGCTGTGGACCCTTGCACAGGATTTTACCCCAAAAATCTAGTGTGTTTGTTTTTTTCTTTACAGGCAAGTAAGTTTGTGTGAGAAGATTGAATCATCTTTTTTCTTTATAATATAGATGTTTACTCTCTGGGGCAACGCTAAAGCCTGGGTGGCACTGAGGGCCAAGTGTGGGGCTGTTAACCCACAGATCTGAGGTCCGTATCCCCCTGAGGTCCACCGAGAAAGACCAACACACTCATAGGAAGCACAAACAGATGCAGAGGGACAGGAGCTCCTGCAGGAAGAGGGGCCTTGGGTCCTCCCACACGGCCGAGAGAGGGAGAGGACATCGAGAGCGTCCTCAGCAAGAAAGCAAAAATATGTATATATACATCTTTAAATGGGAGAAAGACAAGATCAAGTGCATGTCAGAACCTCCGAGATGCGCTCTCGCCATCGTCGTAAGAATGATGAAGTCAGAGAGCTCAACGGACAAGGTCAAAGCGCAGCTCCAGCAGACAGACGGGGATCTGATGCTGAAATGCGCAGAGACCGAGACCAGAAAACCAAC
>NW_022103935.1:1434550-1435874 GCF_000313985.2 Echinops telfairi
GTTTTCTATAAAAGGACATGGAGAGTCTTACGTGTGGCTGCTGGGTGCCATAGACTCTGTTCTGACCCAGAGTGGCCCTGGGCACAGCCGAACCAGACACCGCCCGCCCTGGGCCGTGCCCCCCAGTGCTCCTGTGCTGTGGCGCATGGTGGCAGCCATGCGATGATCCGATCCGTTTCTTGAGGCAAGAAGGAATCGGCTGCCCACCTTAGAGAGAGCCGCCACTGAAACTTTCTGCATACCTTCAAGACAGTCTTTTTTAAAAATCATTTTACTGGGGCTCCTCCAGCTCTTACCACAATCCCCCATCCGTTCTGTCAAGCACATTTGTGCATTTGTTGCCATCGTCATCTTAAAAACATTTTCTTTCTATTTGAGCCCTTGGTTTCAGCTCAACTTTCACCTCCCTCCCCCCGCTTACCCTCCTCCCTCCCCCATGATAATTTATAAATCATTATAATTTTTTCATGTCTCACACTGACCGGTATCTCCCACTTTTCTGTTCTCCACTCTCCTGCGAGGGGATTGTGTGTAGATGATCGTGATCGGGTCCCTCTTTCTCCCCACACCTCCCCTTCCCTCCTTGTATCACTGCTCTCATTCCTGTTCCAAGGGGTTTTTCTGTCCTGGATTTCTTGTGTTTCCAGCTCTTATCTGTACCCGTGTACCTGCCCTGGTCTAGCCAGATTTGCAAGGTAGAACTGGAGTCATGATAGTGGGGGAGGGGAGGAAGCATTAAAGAACTAGAGGAAAGTTGTAAGTTTCATCGGTGCTATACTGCACCCTGACTGGCTCATCTCTCCCTTGTGCCCCTTCTGTGAGGGGATGTCCAGTTGTCTACAGATGGGCTTTGGGTGTCCATCCGCACTCCCCTCACTCACATTGATATGATTTGTTGTTCTGGGTCTTTGCTGTCTGATACCTGATCCCAACGACACCTCCTGATCACACAGGCTGGTGTGTTTCTTCCGTGTGCATTTTGCTGCTTCTCAGCTAGATGGCTACTTGTTTAGCTTCAAGTCTTTAAGACCCCAGATGCTATATCTTTTGATAGCCGGGCACCATCAGCTTCCTTCACCACATTTGCAGTGCTCCCCTTTTGCAGTGATCAGGTTAGGAAGCTGAGCATCACGGAATGCCAGGTTATCGAACAAAGTGTTCTTGCATTGAGGAAGTCCTTGCGTAGAGGCCCACTGTGTGTCTGCTACCTTAATGCTTAACACAGAAATATATGTGCATCGATCTATTTCCCTATCACTATATATCAATATTTTTACATATGTACATGCCTTTATTTAGACCTCTCTAAATGCCCTTTGCCTCC
>NW_022103935.1:1436776-1438681 GCF_000313985.2 Echinops telfairi
CGATGCCCTTTTCAGAAAAATACAATTACTCCCCCCACCTCTGGCAATTAAAAACTCTTATACTAATTAATTTCTTCTGCTTCTTTTGGATCTAATATGTTCACTTCTATCATGTTTCCTAAGGTGGAAGCTTAAATGACGGGTCTTAGAGCTTTCTTCCTTTCCCATATGTGGACTCAACACTGTAGATTCTCGTCCGCGTGTTGTGTGTGTGTGTGTGTGTGTGTGTGTGTGTGTGTGTGTGTGTGTGAAAGCTCAGGGCTGTACTGATCTGCGTGCATTGGCAGCATGGTGGATGTATTTGTCTGTGTGACAGCAGCAGCACAGTGGCTGAGCATTCGGCCACGACCCGAAAGGCTGATGGTGGACACCTGCAGGCACGTGGAGGGAGAAGCTCTAGCAGTGTGCTCCATAGAGGTCCCAGCCGTGGAGACTCTGGGCCAGTCTCCCTGCTGCCCAGCGCGTCTTCCCGTCCGACGGGCTTGACAACACATCTGCACATCTGAGGGCACCGTGCAACGCTGTGGGGACATGTCACGAGAGATCATGGCGCTCCCACCCACTTTAACCTCACAGAGACACACACACGCGCACACACACGTACTTGCACACGTACATGCACACACTCTTGAGTCCGCCTCACTCATGGTGGCCCTCACCACCACGCAGTGACGTGCCACCTTCATGGTCACTGCGTGGTCACTGTGTCCGCCCAGCACACCGAGGGTCTCTCTCACATCCCTGACTCTGCATTGGCACACACGACGGCCTTCTCTGGGGTCTGACCTCCTGGTGTCTGGTCCAAAGCAAGCATCACCAGCCCCGCGACCCCTGCTCGAAGGAGCCTTCCGCTGCTGCTTGGCTAAGACCACTCTTCTGCTAGCCCACCGTCTAGGCGTTCTTTATTCATTTATTTTCCCAGCACCGTACTGTACATGCATCAACTCTTCTGCCCGCTTCTTTCTTTTCTTTTCTATTTGTAATGTGCAGCTCTTTTTTTTTTTTTAAAGAACTATTTATTGGGGGCTTTTACAGCTCTGATAACAATCCAGACGTCCATTGGATCAAACACATGTGTCCATTTCTTGCATTCATCCTTTTGAAAACATTTTCTACTTCAGCCTTTGGTATTAGCTCCTCAGTGTTTAGCTTCCCCTGGTCCCCTCGTGAACCCTTAATAAATTATAAACCGTTATCACTTTCTGCCTTGTTTTTCCTTTGCCCAGCTTTTCCGTGCGTGGATGCCCGGGCACTTGCACGAGAAGCTGGGTATGAAATGCACACAGTGTCAGTAACCGTCTGGGCATCTCTAAAGGGCAGGACGAGAGGAAAGAGATGTTTCTTTTTCACATTTTCCTTTCAGGAAGTTGTGCGTTCACACTGTCTACAGAAGCAAAGCAGGGCACGCCCTCAGAGCAAGAAGTGGCAGGAGGAAGACACGGACTGGCTCCCGGAGCTGCTTCTGCAATCACAGCGTGACTCACAAGGGCAGGAAGGGGCCGGATTAGGAACCACACCTTCGGAGCGTCTGTGAAGGAAAGGCAGCAGACCCAGCGCTCGTGGAAGCCAGCATGACCAGGAACAAGGAAGGCAGCTCTGGTCCACACCACGCCGGACCCCGGGCGGGCATATAAGGCTCCTGGCACAGGAGGCTGCACACTTGAACTCCTACCTCTCTACCTGCTCCTCTAACCAAACCCATCCTCAAACCACCAGAATCATGGGCTGCTGTGGCTGCTCCGGAGGCTGTGGGGGCTGTGGCTCCAGCTGTGGGGGCTGTGGGGGCTGTGGCTCCAGCTGTGGGGGCTGTGGAGGTTGTGGCTCCAGCTGCTGTGTGCCCGTGTGTTGTTGTAAGCCCGTGTGCTGTTGTAAGCCTGTGTGCTGCTGTGTGCCTGCCTGCACTTG
>NW_022103935.1:1440643-1442540 GCF_000313985.2 Echinops telfairi
TACGGTTTATTTCAATCCAGATAAAATGTGAACTTTGTTTATAAAAAGAATGGTACATATGTTACACCGGGTTGACTATAGAAACAAACCCAGGGACACACATATGTGTGTATAAGAGAGAGCTTTCTATCAAAGAGAAATTGCATAGTAAGAAAGCATCCCGGCCCAGTCCAGATCAAGGCCATCGGTCAGATACTTGCTCAGAAGCCCGAGACTAGTTCACAGCCCCGTCTTCAGACTCACACAGCACATGCAATGGTTCCAAATGCAGGAAGATCACAGGCCGGTAGGTGCAGAGCTGTGTGGATCCAATGGTGGTAGAAGCATCCCCAGGGCTGCTCCAGACCTCCCCGTGGCTCCATGTGGCTTGTCCACAGAAGTAGGAAGCAGAGAGGGGTGTGGGGGGGTGTCCCGGAACCCTCATGAGAAGGCCACGCCCACAAGGAGGCATCATCAGGCTGTGACCAGGTTGACCGGCTAGACTCCACCCCTGCACTCTGAATACCCTCAAGTTGACACAAGATTACGTAACTGCCACAGTACAGACCCTACGTAACTAATCCCTGCCGACACCACAGAAGGCCCAGGCAACGCGGAGACAACCAGAACCGCATGCTTTGTTTCTAGATGGGCAGAATGAGATGGCTTCAGTTCATATATAAGCCACAGCAATGGCAGTATGTCCCCTGATACTTGCAGTGGTGCATGCTGGGGCATGTAGAATGTGAGCGCAGAAAGCACATCGAAACCGTGATGTTCAAGCGGAACCAAAGGGTCCTGAAAAGTCTCAGTCGTGGCATGGCTAACGCATGATTAGAGATGCATCCCCGATGCGCATTCGATAGCGGTTTACGTTTGACGTTGCCTCTTCACCCAAAATACAACAGCAGTTAGCCTTAAGAGATATTAACATTTTTGTAGGAGTCCTGGTGGGACAGAGGTCAGGTGTTGCTCAAGGGGTAACCTCAAGGTCAGCAGTTCAAAACCAGCCATTCTGAGGAGGAAGGAGGAGGCTTCCACTCCATGAAGCGTTGCAGGCTCGGAAACCCACAGGAGCAGTTCTGCTCTGTCCTCCGGAGCCACGGTCAGCCAGAGTGGACAGTGTCCTGACTCTGAACAATACTATGGTTCTTAGATCCGTGCTGACAAACACGAGGTCCTGTGTCTGCGGCTCACAGCCGGAAGACAAGCATTGACTCAAACAGAAGCGGTGCGACTCTTTACCAAGAGGACAGCCCCCAGGACGCGGGGACCAAAGCGTCTTCCCTGAATGCGATCCGGGGCTGGGCCTCCTCAGGGGAGGTGAACGACAGAGGGTCCAGAGCAGCAGGGCTTCATTGCAGCCCGCTGGACCCGCCGTCAGGGGACACCTGGAGAAGGACACCACCCTCGGGCAGTGGGGGGTGGAAGGAGGGGGACTGCGAGATGTGTCAGCACAGTGGCCGCAACAATGAGCTGGAACATGGCAATGGTGGTGAGGACGGTGTGGCACCAGGAGGGGTTCCTCCGTGTGCGCAGGGCCGCTGGGACACAGAGCTACCTGACAGCGCCAACAGGGACAAGCGGCCGCTGGTGCTGAGCTCCACGCAGATGGAGAGTGACTGAGAGGACGCACGTGAGTTTGGAGTGCGCCGAACTGTGAAGACCTTAGTATGAGTGCAAACACGCAGCCCGGTGAGGTGAAGGGACGTGGATGTAGTGGACCCAAGTCCACCTGGACAACAATTGAGCCGTCCCTCTGAGAAGGGACACGCAGAGTGGATGAGCAACTCAGGTTGTTGCACGGCAATAATGGACCACATAACCATTCTCCAGTTTGGAAATATTTCCTCCCATTACTGTTATGGTTTTTACGTGTCTTACCTCATTAATCGAGTTAGATTGTACACGTTCATTT
>NW_022103935.1:1443414-1445481 GCF_000313985.2 Echinops telfairi
TGGCATGTGATTTACATACGATACAATTTAATTATCTTATCATCTTAAGACGACCTGTGCAATCATCACCACAATCAACTTCAGGACCTTTCCTCATGCTCGTTGTCCTTAGCTCTCCACGGCCCCAAACCTCCCAACCCCTAGGTAGTTATTCAGCCAGTTACTGTCTCTATTTGATTGACCTATTCTGTATATCAAAAACAGAAAATTACAGCACAAAGAGAAGAAATTTTAAAATCAACAGTGACAAAACAGAATAGAGGGAAACCACAATAGAAAAAATCGAAAATATGAAAAACTGAGAAAGCTTTAAAATGGGTCAAAGGGTCTGAGATAAAACTATAAAGTGTCCACTGTAACTTAACTATCCATCACCATAGTTGACTTTACAATGCTCTCTGTCTGGTAGCAAGCCTATGCACATCCCTGGACGGTGTCAGGGGAATTCGCTGGAGGCCTATTCCACGTGGGGCTCTGCAAATACGCTTTTGGGCGTCCACTGTCAGCACAGCCTTCTGCAACGGGGTGTCCAGAATCTAAGCTCCAGTCTTCCTGCCTTTGGCTTTAGAGTGTATTCTGTACGATTCTCGTATCACACCAGCTCCTGGGGTTCCTCGATGCGCTTAGTTGGTGCCTCACTCAGCGTCCGTGGGACAGACCATCGAGTTCTCATACGTAAGACACTGACGGACATTTTTACACATCCACGAAAGTCGAACTATAACCTTGAGTCTCTTCCACCCGGATATCGGAAACATGTCAGGAACAGATGTGACGCATTCACACTGAGACAGAGACCTGGAGAGTTGTGGAAGGGCGTGGAGCACATCGTGAAGAGAGCAAAGGGCTGTGGAAAGGACGGGAAAGAAACTATCCGAGTGGAGATCGGACCAGATTCTCAAAGTTGCCCTTCGCCGTGGAGAAGGCGAGGCTCTCACAGTTGGTCATGGGAGACGCGGTGACCGCTGACCGCCCTTTTCCTGCAGCGGCTCTCTGAGTGGTCCCGCATCACTCAATCTGTGGCCCATAGACCTTCTCCACCTGACACCTCTGCGCTTGAATGCTTCTGGAGCGCTTTCGCGTTGAGATCATTAAGCATGCTCCTCCCTTTGGGTTTTCTAGTTCTGGGTCTTGGAACGTTTCATTATAACAGTTGGCTTTGTCTTCTTGAGCAGCTCTTTGGAATGATCTGTTCAGCCCTTTGACTTCGCCATTTCTGCCACGTGCCTTCCCGACTCTCTGAGGAAGAGCATGTGGTGCAGTTTCTCCTGGCATCACTTTGATCCTTTCTTTCTTTCTGGTCTTCCTAACCACCTTTGCCGTCTTCACGGAGGATGTCCTTGATGCCCGCCACAGCCATCAGTCCTCGGGGCAAGACTGTCCAGGTGTCCACGCTGCTATTAACATTCGGGTGGGTAGCCTCACGGTCCTCTTTTGGATGTGGTAGATTTGCTTTCGTTTTCTCAGCTTCAGCTTGTCCATGAGCAATGGGCGGTCTATTGCATAGTCAGCCCCTGGCCTGGTTGTGGCTGCTGAGACTTAGCTTCTCCATCGTGTCTTCCCTCGGGTGTAGGCAATTTGATAAAAGTGCATTTCCTCTTTAGAGCTCCATGTATGTGGTCACCCTTTGTGTTGTTGAAAAAGGTATTTGCTATGAGCAAGTCGTTGGTCTTGGAAAATTCTATCACATGATCTCCAGCTTCCTTTCTCTTGCCAACTACTCGTGGGGTTTGGTCAAGTGCAATATAGCTGGGAGGAATTAGGCAGAGCCAAATGAAGGTCAAACACGATAGTGGGACAGGAGGAAAGTAAGAGAAAATAGAGCAAAGAACTAGAAGGCAAAAGACATTTATAGAGGTATAAATACAGGGACATACATGTAAATATATCAATATATAATGGTATGGATATAGGTCTATGTACATGTATATGTCAAGTATTAAGGTAGCAGATGGACACTGAGCCTACTCAAGTCCTCCTTCAATGCAAGAACACTTTGTTCTGATAACCTGGCATTCTGTGATGCTCACCTTCCTGACATGATCACTGAAGACAAAATGGGTGCAT
>NW_022103935.1:1461391-1462796 GCF_000313985.2 Echinops telfairi
CTGACAGTGGAGTGTAGCTTTGGGACGTACAGAGAAATGAGGATCAGGGCACCAAACACAGGGCAGAGACACAGAGAAGCAAAATCGCCTGTCTCACTGGAATAAAGAAAGCTAAGGCAGAATCTGACAGCTGATGCTGACTATTGTCATCACAGACAATCACAAAGAAACTCCCCGCCCCGAATAGAGAAACTCTAACATCCACTAAGGAACTCAAATGTTACTGTACTACACACACACACACACACACACACACACGGCCCCTCGTGATGGCAAACAGACCTGGTTTAAAGGCGACAACAGTTCAGAAGGACGTAACAAAGGTAAACGAACTTGCACCAAAATGAAAGTTTCTGAATGAATGAGGAACGGACGGAAGAGGAGCCGCGATGCGCACGCTGACGGACATGCACAGATAATGGCAGCACCGCCGCCGACAATGCACAGAGCAACACAGGCAGTGCGACGCATGGCGCACGCCCACACCAGCACATAGACACGTGACGGGCGGGTCTGAGCGCCCAATAGTAACACTGGGTGCCTATGGGTTTGACAATCCCAATCCGTGCACAGACCTCATCAGGCTGCATTCCCTAAATCCTGACACAACGTCCACCTTCATACTGACTCAAACAAACCCATCTCAATCCAACGAGCCAAGCACGTGGATAGAAAATGGGTGGGGATAGATGCACCAGGCTCACAGCGACCAGAACAGTGTGACACTGTAGACTCACCCACATCAGAACAGGTAAATTCTACAAAGGAATCGTGCCGACTGCTACTAGAGACGGAGACAGAGCTGGAAGGAAGGGAACGGGTCTTCAGAGAGACATCACCGGATTACACAAATTTGCACCAACAACAAAGACCCAAAATACATGAAGCAAAGATAGAATGAACGCCCATGAGACACAATTCAACAACAACAACTGAAGACCTGTAAGCCAAACTTTCTGAATGGATGGGATTGCTAGGTCCCCACATCCTCAATTACATGGAGGACTTCAATAACAATACACAGGGCCCACACAGAGCAGACATTGCTAGAGGATACACCAAACAACAGATCTTCTCCAGTGAGCATGGGTAACACTGCAAAACAAGCATAGGATAGTTAGTTCATGGACATGTCTCAAAAATAATGACATGATGGAAATTGAGCAAGGAATATTAGCAGAGGACACTGGATTTAAATTAGAACTCAAAAATGGAACGATATCCACAAATTCAAAATTCCCCATTCCTCAGATAACACCAGCATCGGTTTGGTTTCAGGGCACCAGGCCTTGAATGCTGGTCACTGGGCCCCATGAGGGTCTCAGGTCACTGTGTTCTCTCATGGGCTTCCATTTCCCCACGGCCACGGCAAGGGAGGGCTCACAGCGAGCCCCGGGATTGGATC
>NW_022103935.1:1464112-1465908 GCF_000313985.2 Echinops telfairi
CACATTCTTATAATTAATATTAATCCCCACAATATCCTCCCCTAATCGTGCTGCCTTACCGTCGCCTCTGACAAGCACACAGCTGATGGCTGTCAGGCCGGCAGCTCCGTCTACCGGACCAGACATGTGGCTATTGCTCTCACTGCTCAGGGACAGTCCCTCGCCGTCCCCCGCCCCCAGCACTGGTGTTAGCCCCTCCTCCAATGAGCTCAGGGACCTCGGGGATTAGGGTGCAGCCTGTTATGTTATGTAGGTGGCTGCCTGTCATTAAAGGTCTTGTAATTAAAGAGTCTAGCAGCTGATGTCGGGAATACTTTCTCTCTCTCTGTGTGTGTGGACCTGGTTCCTGAACCCATGGCAGAGATGAGCACCCCAAAACTTTGATCTGTCTCGTGACCACTTCCTTTCAATGACACAGCCGTCCCTTCGGACCTGCCCACTGTGAGGCTGGATCTCACGGCATGTTGAGGAGATCACATGGCTTTTCTTGTTCGGTCTGTTGACATGATGACATGAATGATTTCCCGATGCGGAAACACTCTGCTCTGTTTTCAGCCCTGTTGGATTAACTTCACTCAGTATCTTATTAAGGATTTAGCATCTGTATCTCACGGTGATGCGGTGGATTGCTAACCACAAGGTCAGCAGTTCAAAACCATCAGCGGCTCCCAAGGAGAAAGATGAGGCTTTCTACTCCTGTGATGAGTTACAGTCATGGGAGCCCACACGAACAGTTTGACCCTGTTCTGTGGGGTCGCTGTGAGTCCGCTTCTATGGGTAGCAGTAGATTGGCTTGGGTTTCCTTTTTTTGACATTTATCGCAATTGGGGTCTATAATTTTTCTTCTTGGTGATATCCCTGTCTGGTTTGGGTGTGCGGGTCACACTGGCCTCATGGGGAGAACTAAGAGGTGTTTCCTCTGCTGCCGTGTTCTGCCAGAGCTGGCACTGACCGTTAGGCTTCTGTTTTGAGTGCTGGACAGAATCACTCGTGAAACCATCTGGGGTCTGGTGCTACGGTTTTGGAAAGTTATTAACTTGTTCCTTCAATTTCTTTAAAAGATACAGATCTATCCAGATGATCTTTCTGTGTGTGGGTTTTGGTAGATTGTGTCTTCCAAGGAATTGACCCATTGTGCCTGTGGGATCAGATTTATGGGCACGGAGCTGTTACTCATTGTGGTAGTGACACCATCTGTTGTCAATTTGAGATGATTAAGAGTGAAGGGGTGGAGTTTAGCCCGTCAATTGGGCCACAGCTTGATGACCTCATCGTAGGCGCTGAGGGGATAAATAGCTCACTGGAGGCGGACCACGCCCTCACTGCTGTGAGACACTCCTGTTGAGAAGATACAGGAGCTACGCTAGGGCCCTGGAGCTGAGGAGGCACATGGAGACCCTTGCCAGAGCTCAGATGTTTCTACTGCCACTGAATCCACAAAGATTTCCGCTCATGGGCCTGTGATCTTCCTGCATTCGGTGTCATTGCATGTGTTTCGTGAGTCTGAAGAGGACTTTGTAGATGTGTATCAGACATATGGTCTAATATTGGGCTTATGGACTGGGCTGGGATGTTTTCTCAATATTCAATTGCTCTCATAAAGAAATCTCTTTCTTATACGCATAGGAGTGTCTATGCATTTGTTTCTCTAGTCCACCCAGCCTGACACACTCATATTCCAGTATTACCCTTTTAATGTCCATGTCATCCATGGTGATGGCTCTTCTTTTACTCCTGCCTTTGTGTGCCTTTGATCTCTTCTTTCTTGCCTGCTCTTCTTGTATAGCCTTTATTTA
>NW_022103935.1:1466932-1470344 GCF_000313985.2 Echinops telfairi
CACCCATTTGTCTTCAGCGATCGTGTCAGGAAGGTGAGCATCACAGAAGGCCAGGTTGTTAGAACAAAGTGTTCTTGTGTTGAAGGAGTCCTTGAGTCGAGGCCCAATGCTGTTGGCCTGGTCTTCATTGAGTCTCCTCTCTGCTGCCATTTTCTCTCCTCACTCCGGGAGCTGCTTGGAGACTCTCTCAGAAACTCAGATCTATGGCAGCACGGGGAAGAAGAAACACATGCAGGATCACGTAAAATCTCTCCTGGTTCTGACTCTTACTGGGGACACCGCGGATGCTTGTTCAAGACGACAATAGCAATAACATACTGGAAGGGTTCTGCTCAGGATCGACAAGCGTGAAATGTACCGAAATAATGGTCCAAGGTCGGAGCGGGGAATTGACGAGGATCTGTCATAAGGGGCCTCCGTGTTATGCAAAGTGCTGTACTTGTATTTGAGAGTTGACTTAGATGCTTGTAAATACCTACGGTCCACCCTCGGGTAAAAACAAGTATACAACAACGTACAACCGACAAGCTAAGAGATGACAGCACCCCACGACCAGCAACTGGCAGGGCCACCAGGCAGAAGGCCGTCGGATGTGGTGGCCCTGAGCAGCACTGCCAATCGGCTGGACCGAGTGGACGTTCAGAGGCCACGGGCCCTGGCGGTGTCGTGGTTGCTAGCCACCAGGCCAGCAGTTGCAATCCACCAGCCGCGATGAGGCCCGACCCCTGTCTGCAATGACCATCTCCGACCCAGGGGAGGTTCCGCTCTGCCCTGGAGGGGTCACACAGGGGTCAGAGTAGACTCGACGAGAGAGAATTTGGGGTTTGCTTTTCACCCAGCGACAGCGGGTCACGCATTCTTTTTGGCTCATCTTCAACATGACGTGTCTCCCATGTGTTTTTCCTTCAAGCTCCTCCGGCAGGGTTTCCCCAGGACCCGTGATGGGGAGTATACCCTGGGGGGGAGCTCTCTTCACGCATGTCCTCCCACCCCTGCCCAGGGAGAATTCCAGATGTGGCCTGTGGGCTCGGACCCTAGTTCTTCCCCAAACCCACAACTTAGTGCGCGTGGGGGTCTGAGAATCAAGGTACAGAGCACAGAAGAGGGGCATGGGGGTGTGCTGGGGGTGTAGCCAAGGCAGCCTGGAGCTCATCCCTGCACCCACAGCAGTGGACACAGAGCCAGTGGTCCAGGGTGGTTTGCTTGGGTGGACGTCCATGGATGGAAGGAAAACTGAGTGACAGAACTGGAGCCAGGCGTGAGGGTGAGGCTGATGCCCATGTTGTTGGTAATTGCTGTCCAGTTGACTGCCTGGTGGCAAGCTTAGGTACAGGAGAAAGAGGCCTGGCCTGGTCCTATGTCCCCTCCCATCACCGGCATGTGTGAGCCCAGCGCTGTGGCCGGTGTGCCAACATCTCCCATGGAGTGTGCCCTCCACTTGCGGGCTGGTCTCTGCTGCGCCAGACTCCAGGTCGCGAACCATTGAGGCCCCTTCCTGCGAGGATCGCTAAAGCAACTGCGTCGAGCAGAGTTCTACGCGACCCACGAGGTTTCCAAAGGCTAATTTTGGAAGCAGGCCTTCAAAGGTGTCTTCCTGGTCTGGCTTGCTCTGGACGCGTGTCTGGAACCTGTGCAGCCCGCGTGGCCCTGCTGGTGTTAGAGACGCTGGTGGCAGAGAGCCCAGCATCAAAGCCACACACAAGCCACCACGGCAGGACGAACTCGGAGACAGTGGCAGAGCTGTGAAGGACGCCCACAGCCACCGAGCTGTACAGGCTGCTTCCCCCTCTGGTCCTGCGGCCACTGACACCCCAGGGATGAGAGGGGACAGTGGGTCACGTCACTCTGGGAGGGACTCCAGCACAGAGCCCCCGTGTGTACGTGTGAGTGTGTACGCACATGGGAGCCTGTGGATACCTGGATGTGTGCGTGCACGTGTGAGTGCGTGCACGTGTGCGTGTATGCGTGCGTGGTGCGTGTAGGAGTATGTGTGAATGAGTAGGCAGATGGGTGTGCACAAATGAAGGGGCTCCCGCACACTCGTGGTAAGAATTTGAGGCCCTGGCGTCTGGCTGAGGGGCGTGGTGGCCAGAGCCGATGTTCTCTGACCAGGTGGCCGGTTGGATGGAAGGGGAGGGAGTGGCCGAACTGGAGGCGGTGAGGAGTCCTGGGCAGGGAAGAACCAAGGCCTTGGGGCAAGAAGGGGCCTGGAGTGTTCCAGGTGAGGCTCCAGGGCAGGTTCCCCGACAGCTTCCTTCCTCAGCTTCTGCAGGTGGGAGCTGGGCCTGGGCCTTGTCTCTGCAGGGGAAGCACCTCTGTGCGGGCGCTCGCTGTTCCCAGCCTCACCACCAGAGGGCGGGCGGCCGTGGGCACGCAGGCCAGCTCTCCTGGCTTGAAGCACAGACCCTTGAGTTCCCTCTTTTTATGGGGGGTGAAGGGGGTCCTACTAAAACTATGCGTGCATATGTTGGAATGGGGCCACAGAGAAAAAGGACAGCAACGCATTTTGACATTTAAGGACCCTGACAAGTACCGGGCTCATCAGCAAACCTAGAAGAATAATGCCAATTTATTTCAGTCATTCCCGGGACCCCGCCCCGCCCCCACGATGGCGTCGTCTACAGACAACAGGGTTATAACCCGGTTTTCTGTGCAGACACTGGGAAGAGAGTTTAGCCTGCCTTCTCTTGGCTGTCTGGATTTTTCGTTGTCAAAATTATAAGTGTTTTATTTATTTTGTATTTTTACTTCATTTTTCCTGTTAAACCTTCCATTTATTGCCTTCCAGGGCACACTGCCAGGCTCCCTGCTCCCACCCCACCCCTGGCCTCCTCCTCCTCCTCCAGCTTTGAAAACAGCATGCATTCTTTTTCGTTTTTCTTACAAGAATGGTGATATTAAATATTTATCTTTGTAAAACCAAGTTTGCTATGCATAATTTTCTCTAATTTTTTTCGTGTCTTGCGGTGCTTAAGAAAATTGTCATTGTTCTTGAATGGATGCTTGAAATCCCATAGTATGAATGTCCCAGAGCCAGTGTGTCCACACTGATCCGAGGAGGCCGGGTTGGGCTCTTTCCCTGGTTTCACTCTTGTGGCAAATGCACAATAAACATGGGGTACATATGTCTGTCCGTGTTGTATTTTTCATTTCTTTGGGGTCTCTGCCCATAGAGCCATGGCTGGATCATACGGCAGTTGGATTTGCATTGCCTGAGGGAACACTACATTGACTTCCATAACGGCCGTCCCAGCAGCCCCGCAGACACGGCCCCATCTGTCCACACCCTCCCCAGCGGGCCGCTCCTTTCTGTTTTATTCAGTTTTGCCACTCTGCTGGTGTGAGGGGATCTCACTGTTGATCGTGACTGGAACACTGCTTCGTGCGGTTGCTGATGGCCTCTGTGTCGGTT
>NW_022103935.1:1471628-1473093 GCF_000313985.2 Echinops telfairi
GGGGGAAAGCATTTAGGAACTAGAGGAAAGTTGTATGTTTCATTGTAGCTATACTGCACCCAGACTGCCTCTTTTGATATTTTTAAGATTCATCTTTAATATACACAAATAGAACCAATGTCTGCATGTTTTTTAGTTTAATGTAATTTAATAGCAAACTTATAGGAACAACACAGGAGACAAACAACATTAAAAACATGTACTGCGTGGAGGGCAGCCGAGCGAAAAAGCACAGTGAACGGGTGGAATCCACTGTACAATACAAGTCTCCAAACACCCGAGAGTTGCCTCCATATGAGATTTACTTGTTTTTCAGAAACCCCAATGCTGGCCCTGCCCAGGCAACTGTAATGGGTTTATTTATCATTGTTCTAAAGTTGAACTCCTGAAATGTGTTCACGGCAACTTTTTGACTTGTATTAATGCTTTATGTCCCCGCAGGATATGAAAAATTCACACGCAAATGAACATGGAAAAACTGCCCGTGTGAGTCCGGGTAGATTAGAGAAACAAATCGATTCATACGTGTATAGGAAAAAGCTTTCTATACAAGAGCAACTGAACATTGAGAAAGCATCCCAGCCCAGTCCAGATCAAGTCCGTAAGTCTGATATCAGCCCATATGTCCGATACCAGCCTGTAAAGTCCTCTTCAGACTCAGGAAGCACATGCAATGATGCCGAATGCAGGGAGATCGCAGGCCAGCGAGTGAGAAGTCTTGTAGATCCAGTGGTGCTGTAAGCATCTTGGCGCTGGTGTGGGTCTCCACGTGGCTCCTCCAGGTCCAGGGCTCTCACTGCCATCAGCATAGCCCATGTGTCTTGTCAGTAGAGAGCCTCTCAGGGAGTGAGCGCAGAGAGAGTATCTCCTGCTTCCAAGGAGGAAATACAGGAGTTCCCAGAATCCTCAGGGGAAGGCCATGCCCACAAGAGGCCTCATTGGCTATACAATGACTGACAGGCTAGACTCCACCCCTTCACTCTTAATCCTCTCAAATTGACAACAGATTAAGTAACTACCACACTGCCAATGCCTGATTTCTGTCCCGTGTTTTTCCATTTGCAACCATACACTTAGATACCTTTGAGCCCAAGGGGGGACCAGAAAACCAAACCAAACCAAGAAACCTAACATCCAGAATTGCCAGTAACACGAACGGGATCTTTACTTTTCTTAAAGAATGAAACGTTTCCCGTTGTAATAGTGGATTCTTCGTGTGTGCGGCGTGCAAGCTGGGGGTCTGTTGGAATAATTATTAGACGTTTGGCATGGACAGCTCCCAGATTGGTGTCTTCCAAAAGGCTGACCGGATAGGCCTCCCCTGCTTCTCGCAAAGCACCAGCTGCACTCTGGAAGTGCAGATGCTTTGAAAAGTCCCGCGCCATTTCTCGCTCGAGACGCCGCTGGAGGGGAAGTTTGGGCATCAGAGGTTGGTGGACATGTAAGGTCACCAGGTGCCACACTC
>NW_022103935.1:1473322-1474765 GCF_000313985.2 Echinops telfairi
AATCTTTGGGTTTTCCATATATACGATGATGCCGCCTGCAAGTAAAGAGATTTTGATTTCTTCTACGCCTATGGGGATGCCTTTAATAGACCGCTGCTGTCTCCTGGCTCCAGCTGAGACTCCCAGAGCGGTGTTAAATACAAGTGTTGATAGAGGGCACCCGGCCTGGTTCCCTTTCGCAGTGCGGATGATTTCAGTCCCTCTCCGTTCAGGGGGAGGCGGGCTACTGGCATGGCTTTTAGCGTGTCGGGAACTTTCCCTCCTTACTTATGCTGCTGAGTGTTTCTGAGTCACGAACGGATGCTGGATTTGTCTCAGTTCCGGCATTCGTAAAATTGCACGGTGATAGACGTCTTCTTTGGTGCCGACTCTACTTTGAGCACCAGCCTTGCTGCCCACCTGTCTTATTACCTGACCGGAGTGGTAGTGGGATGCCGGAAGCAGGCCACTGGCGTTTCAAGCAGCACCAGGGTCCCCAGGGTGGCTAGACTTGTTGGATGACCTTCAGCAAAATGGTACGGGCATGTGTTGTCCATGAGAGTGCTCTGTTCTGGAGTACGGTGTGGGGCCACGTGTCCTGGGAGTGGGGTTGGGGCATGGATGGAACCCCACTTGGAATGCGTCCACCAGCGGATGAAGCCCCTCTCGTGTCGGTCAGGGAGTTTGGAAGGCAGCTACCTGGTCATCTGACTGGAGGAGATGCACATATGTGCTCACAAGGAGCTCTGGTCTCAGGAGACCACAGGGGCAGTTTGACAAGGCGGCCTGAACTCCGTGGCAGTGGCAGCCCCTGCTGGGAGGACAGCTCCTGGGCTGGGGGACCCCCCAGAGGGTACAGTGTCCACCAGCCTGTGCGAGCGAGGTTGATGCTGCAGACACGCAGGACCAGGCCGAGTCTCATTCCAGCGAGGGGGGGGCACCATGGGAGACAGCCCCTACCGACAGCCCAACTGTATGAAGCCACTCACCAACCCCTCCCTGATGGACACGTCCTTGCTGTAGTGGCCTGTCCTGTGTGTTCCCTGTTATGGGCAGGTGGCCTCGAGTCCCTTCCCACTCACAGCGACCCTGAGCGCAGCGAGAGGAAACTCCGGTCAGCCCGCTGCCATCGTCACAGGCACCCTCAGGTGGAGCCCCTGGCCGCAGCCCGTGTCCCTGCCCCGGGTCCTGGCCCTTCATCTTTGTGCAGAAGAGCCTCTGCTCGGCGCCCGCGGTTCCCTGACGCGCCACCAGAGGGAGGCCGTGAGCACGCAGCCCAGCTCCTTCAAAGCAGTCTGTCCCTGCGTTAAGCATGAAAGCCCACAGGGAAAGAGGGACCAGTCTTCAATCCGGGGGTCCAAGAAGTGACTGAAGCACACCAGCATGAGGCAGGAAGCCAGTAGAGAAGTCTGAGGGGCCGGCCCTAATCCCAACTCCGTGGACAGCCCCACCTTCCGGCAGAAG
>NW_022103935.1:1489521-1491944 GCF_000313985.2 Echinops telfairi
ATGTCTGATCTGTTGTCGAGATGTTCTCAAAAATCAAGGTCGTATTTGGGCTCTCGTGGGCTTATTTTAATTTTCTTTGGATCCAACCTGAGCTTCCACATGAGCTATTGGTGGTCTGTTCTGCAGTCAGCAATTGGCCTGGTGTTAGCTGCTGATATTGGACGCCTCCAGCACTCCTTCCACAGATGCAGTCTATTTGATTTCTGTGTATCCCGTCTGGAGACGTCGCGTGGGTGGCTGTAAGCGGGGTTTGCAGTGAGGTCGCTGGTGCCGCACAGTTCTGCTGTGCCGTCTCAGCTCCGCTTCGCTCACGGAGACCGCCTGGCACAGCTGCTGTGGCCTCTCTCTGTTTCCGGCGTTTCCACTCACCTGTCCCCATCCACGCATGTCGAGTGCATGTTGGACCAATTTCAGATTGAAGACGTTGGTAAAATTCCTCAATGTATTCATCACTAGCTTTAGTGATTGATGCATACATTTGACTAATAGTTGAACTGACTAGATTTTCTTGTACTGTATTTAGAAAATTAGTACTCTATCAGAGACAGCACTGTACTTCAAAATAGCTCTTACGGTGTCCTCGCTGCTGATGGACGCGAGGCCGTTTCTTGAATTTGTTGCGCTGCCATTCCACTCCCTGGTTTCATTTCCAGCAGAGAAAACAGATGACTGCTTATTCAAAATGCCCAAGATCGGGCCATTTCACTCCATGGTGCCCGGGCTATGGATCAGTATGTATTCTAGTTCACCTTTGATGGCTTCCAACTTCCTAGATTCACCCCAAGTTCCAGTTAGCCATCGACCTTTGCAGCGGGGTCTTCTCGTCTTGAGCCAGGCCTCTCGTCAAATGAAGGTCCTGACGCTCTACTACTCCAGCTTGACACTGCCCAGGTCATCGGGGTGGACTCTTGAGAAGGCCGCTCTCGTCGTGGTATTTGAGTGCCTTCTGACCTGGGGGGCTCATCCTGACAAGGCTCTGCTTCTGTCCACGAGGCTCTCGGTATCGGACCACGTTCCTCTACTCTTTCTAAGATTTTCAGTGGCTCGTTCCTGAGCAGTGGACAGCCTATTCCTTCTTCATAGTCTGTTCTGAGTCTAGGAGTTCTACTCAAACCGATCCACTTTTGGGGACCCGACTGGTATTTGAAATACCAGTGGCGTAGCTGCCAGCCTCACAGCAGCACGCAAGCCACCACAGCGTGACCAACCGACAAGACACATGCCGATGATGGTTCTGTCTGTGCAAAAATGTGAAGAAAGTTGCATTGAGAAAATGACTCACACGGTTGTGGACGTGGCTACGTCTACTCTGGTTCGAGTCCTTGAGTCAGAAGTCCAGCTAGGAGCAGCTTCTCGCTCGGGCAGTGGTTGGGGGACGATGAACCGGGAAGCAGGAAGAAGAAGCAGGCAGACCACAGACTGATGGAGGCCAGCAGGTGAGGCGTGTGGCCACAGGATCGACAGAATCCAAGGCCATCGGGTCAGAGGGTAGGACATCGATGCCTCCTGGGGCTGTCGGGCAATATGGCGGGCCATTGGTTCAAGCCCGAAGAGCTTGAGGTTGACGTCAAGTGCAGAACACAGAGCCAGCCGGCAGAGCAAAGACGTTCTCCACACAGTCGTCACCTTAGACCCCGAGAAGCCCACTCCGGAGGAGACACCACAAGGCCTGCGCGCTCCGCCTTAATCTCCTAACTGCTTGGCTGCTCACCCAAGACCCTACCAGGCTTCAGCAGCCAAACTACTCAGAGTCCCGGCCCAGCCAAATCGACACAAAACCCAAACAGCCACAGACCGGAAGAGACATTTCACCCAAGAGGACGTCCCAGTGGCTGCCAACCATGAAGAGATGCTCAGCACCATCCGCCATCGGGGAAATGCCACCAAACCCACAATGTGGCTGTTCCTCAACATGGAAATAGCAGTCAGCCCACGTCCAAGAAATTCCACTCCTAAACGTACCCCCCACCCCGACCCCCAAAGACTGGAAAGCAGAGACTTGTGCACCAGGGTCCGCTGCAGCGCTGGTCACAACAGCGCAGGGCGGGAAGTGGGCTGGGCGCCCTCCCACAGATGAGTGGATACACAACGTGCGGGACTTACAGTCCGTGGCATGCTAGTCAACCAGTGGGAAAAACGAATCTTGGGACAGGGTGGGTGGACCTTGACGACATCATCCTGGGTAAAATTAGAAGGGAAAATGTTGTATGATTTCACTCATATAGGAAGACAAATGTGTAGAGACTAAGGTTTCATAGTGGCTACCAGGTGTCGGGGGGGCAGGGCAAAGGGGAGGTAAAGGTGATGGAAGGATGGCACTGACCACCTATAGGGTTGCGGAGATGATGATTGTAATTGATATTAACCAGCTGTTGTTTGTCGTTGTCGTTAGATGTGGCTGAGTTGGTTCTGATTCACAAGGG
>NW_022103935.1:1492426-1494509 GCF_000313985.2 Echinops telfairi
GTTTGCCGATGGAATGCGGTGCGTGGCGTCTTGCCTGTTACTTCCTGAGTGTTGATCGTGGATCCAGGTAACATGGAACCTGTGACACCGATCTCTTCTGGGCTTATCGTGAGGCTGTCTGCTGGGTCTGCTGTGAGGATGTGGGCCCTCTTTAGGTTGAGCTATAACACATATCGGTGGCGATAGTCTTTGCTCTTCGCCCGTTAGTGCTTCAGGTCCTCCTCATTTCCAGCAGGCAAGGTGTGTCATCTGCATGCTGTCCATGAGTCTTCCTTCAATCCTGATGCTGCATTCTCCTTCAACCAGTCCGAGCTCTCGGGTCGGTTCCCCAGCATCACAGACTGAGTACGGCAGCTGGAGTAGAATGTTGGTGCTCACCTTTTCTAACTAAGCTGCAAAGTCTCCTTTTGTTGTGTCCCAAGGACTGCCTCATGGGCTGTGTGACAGGTACACCCCTTTCTGGGACCCTCTACTTTCAGCCGAGACCGTTTGTTATCTTCATGCACGATGCTCTTCTTGTTATCCCACGACCAGCCAAGCCTCCTGTCATTAGTATCCGATGGGTCAAATATGCCCTTGGGACATTCTCAGGATTCAGGTGGGATGTACGCAAGATGTTTGAAAATTGTCCCTTACTGAAAACTTCAGGTTGTCACGGAAGACGTCTGCTTACATTCTGTTGGCCAGAGCCAAGGCTCAATTTGCTTGAAGGGAGACAAGGCAACGTAGCCCTTCTTCCACGCTGTGATGAAGCCAGGAAGGCTCTGGGGCCTCATTGACACACAGAAAGAAAGGAGACAGGGGACAACCAGCCACCTCGGTCGGTCCAAGCGTGGAAATGAGTATTTGGCTCTCCAGAGCAATCATCCCGGAGGCTAATGAGGAGTTCCAATCAGAGGAGGCAGCTCTTCCTCGGCTGTGTTTTGATCGTCATCCAACCGGAGGGCCTTATCATCCGGCGCCGTATCTGCCAATGTCCACTGCTTCTTGTACGGTTCTCCTGACTAGCTAATCCCTCGGGGTGGGGTGGGGGAACTCGTATGCCGTCGCCCCACTTTGTTCTTCATCTAGAAGCTCTGCAGAGACCTTCATCTAGAAGCTCTGCATTCCGGGTGACCCTGCTGGTAGTGGGAATACCAGCAACACACAAGCCACGAGAAGTAGTGAGCCCAACGAAATGTTCTAGAATTCCCGTTATTGCACACTGTTGTTGTGCATAGTTGTTGTGACCCACACAGTTGAATGTCTGCCTCGTCGGTAAAACGGATGTAAACGCCTTCCTGTCATTCTCTGCTTTCAGCCAAGACCCGTCGGACTTCAGCAATGTGTCCCTTGCCCACGTCTTCTTCTGAATCCCCGGCTGGAATTACTGGCAGTTCCCTGTTGGTAAAGCCATTGAAAAACATTATCCTCATCAACGTCTTATTTGTGTGTGATATTAATGATGTGCTTGCTCAGCAATGTCTGCATTCTTTTGGATCACAGGCACGGAATGGCTTGCAAAACCTAGACTATTTGCTATCTTGGTTTTAACCAACCGGAAGGTTGGCCGACTTCCGCTCTGCCGTATGTCGGGGAAGTCTGGGGAACTGGATCTGATTGGCGCTCGCCACTGTTCTTTTTAGGGTTCAGATTCCACCTCGTCATCTAGCAGGCTGGTCACACCGGTCCACTCAAGCCGTGCTCCTGCTCAACGCACCCACGGCGCATTTGACCTCACCTTTCTTAATGGTCTCTTCCAGCCCCCACTCTTGGCAAAGTTGGCGAATCCTGTACCTTCTTTGATGTGTTCGTTGTTCCTTTGCAGGCAAGTGCCTTCATCTCTACCAACATCGTGGTCGCTGTGAACTAAGCCCAGTCAGCCCTGACTCATGGTGCCCCCGTGCGTCTTAGACCGTGACACGGCCGGTCCTGCGCCATCCCCACGGCGCTGGTTGGTTGGAGCCCATTGTTGGGGGCTGTCCGGTCAATGGCCTCCTGGAGGGTCTCCATCTTTTCACGGAGGTTCCTGGCTAGCACTTGGTCTTTCCTGGTGACGTGTCCATTGCCAGGGAGCTGAAGTCTTCCTGTCCTTGTCCTCATG
>NW_022103935.1:1495335-1498198 GCF_000313985.2 Echinops telfairi
CAAAGTCCGTGCTGGTTAAAGGCCAACACTCCCCTTGCCCCTCCCCCTCGTGCCCCTGCCCCCCAGTAATCACAACACAAGATGAAAACTGGTCGCTGAAGCGCTGGCTTATTTTGGCTACGGCAGGAGAGTGAGGTCCTACAACGCTCATCCTCCGTCACAGGGCCTCTCCCCGACGTGCTGTTTGCAGGGCACGTCATGCGGGCATCGGGCGTCCTTTCTCGGTAAGGCCCACTAATGCTCCGTGCCGGCACATGCCATTTTCACCCATTCAGCTGCTGATGCACCTTTGGGCTCTCCCCCCCACCCCACCTCACTCTCTACACACGCGCACACACACACTTGTCTTTGGTGCCTGAGTGCTGGAGGCTCTGAGAACTCCGAGATGCTCGATGATCCGTCTTTGGGGTGAGGGCTCCCCTGAAGGTCCTCTACCGGCCCTTGGGAAGCAGGTCTTTGCAGCATGGTCAAGGTGGTGGGGACGGAGCTCTGCCTGTCGATGTTATGGTCGTTAAGAGATGACCCAACTCCAAGGCCTACTGAGAGCGGGAGTCAGAGTGGACCTGGGTCATCTTCCTCCCTAATGTCCGTGCTCCCCTCTGGACCCGCCTGGTGTTTGGCTGCCTGATGGGCGTCTGAGGGCTCTGGTGGAGGGGGTTCCCCCAGGCTCTATCTGACCGGTGAGCTGGTCTTTTGAGGCTTTCATTGACAGTTTTATTGACACATGATTCATGTACCATACAATGCAATGGCTTAAATATGGTAGATAGAGTTGTGCCTTCATCACCTCAATTGATTTGGGTATATTTTCTTCATTCTTTGTGGGAAGCAGAACCATTTCTCCCAAGTTGTCTCCCCCAAATATATGCCCAAGACGCTGCTTGCTACACATGGTGAATGACTGTCCACTAGGCGGTCATTGAAAGTAGGTCAGCAGTTATTCCCCTTAAGGGTGTCCAGAGCAACCAGACTGTCTAGTCTGACTCACCCGAAGTAGGGCCCACTCCCTTCTGATGTTGTTCCCTTGAAGGAGTGCCCAAAGGCAAGCCCGGGACCTCTCAAGGTTGGCTAAGTTTAGGCCTCTACATTGAGTCTGGGGTCCACCCATCTTGCCACATATGTACCTCTATTCCCTCCATTTACTATTGCGGGTACACCCCTAGGTCATCCCCCTCCTGTTGCTTGTATTGCCTATGTTACAACCCCTTCCTATGACGTAGATTGTTATCTGTAATCAGAGGGCTTGCATGCCCCCAAAGACATAGAAGTTTTGGTTACAAATAAAGCCTCATGAGAGCTCTCTCCTGCCCTCTCGTCCCCCACCTGCACGTGGACCATCGAGGAGCTGAGGTGAGCATGCTACCATGAAATGTGTCTGACTCCTTTATTGCACTCTCTCTTCTATCTCCTCTACCTCTCTCTGACTTTACTGTGATCTTTGTATATCTTAACCATACAATTGTGCCTATCGAACCCGTGGTTAGTTGTGGGGGGGCTGGCACCCCCACAATTCTTCCATTTTTCTTATTAACTTCCTGTTCCCCCCTAACCTCCCCTTTCAAACGCCTAAGAAGCTATTAATCTGCTTGCTGTTTCCATAGATCTACCTGCCCCACGTTTCATATAAGAAAACCATAAAACCAAAATAAGACAAGAAAACCCATCCACAGTAGAATAAGACTAAGTAATCCTAGCCCAGAAGGCAGTAGAAAGTAGTAACAAAAAGTTAGAACAAACAAGAAGTGGGTCCCAAGGGAAACAGTAGTAAGACGTTACTTTGTAACCTCACGGATCTACACTGATGCACTTTCCCTGTTGTCTGTCGGAGACAAGGCTACTCACACCCTTGGTCAGTGCACCGGGGAATTCCATGGAGGTTTAGCCCATGGTGTGTGTGTGTGTGTGTGTGTGTGGTGGGGGGGACTCTGTAAGTGGATTTGCGGCTTTCACTCTCATCATGGCCTGTTGCAAACTGCGTGCTCTGATACAGTCTACCCCTTTGCTCTTGGATTGCATTGGTAACAATCCTTTGATCACACTGGCTCCTCTGCTGCTGTCTGTAGACCTCACTGACACACCCCTTAAATGACACCTTGCTTTATGACAACCTTTTAAGACCCCCATCTGCTATTTTTTCCTGAGAGCCAGGCACCATCTGATTTCTCCCCACGCTGTGATCGAGCATCCACATCTGCAGTGATCACATCATGGAGGGCAGGACCGAGCAGGACTCATCGTAACAACGGATTGCTCTTTGATTACAGCTCATGATTAAGTGAAATCTCAAAATGCAGCCGTACATCTATGGGTTATATGGGTCTCTGGTCCACTTTCACGATAGAATTTTCAGTCTCTTGAGAAATAATATAAATAATCTCCATGAGACATTAGATCATGCTAATAATAATATCAGCAATTATCCAGTGGTATAGGATTTAAAATACTTTTGAGTAAAGAAAACTATATATGCAGAGGAAAGCTTTTTGGACTAGAATACACGGGATGTTCACTACACAGATTGAAAACTGAAGTGACTGAACGCTGTCGCTGGAAACAACGAAGGCCGGACACAAGGCAGGCAACCCACAGGGCCCATTCCCTGAGGCGGCACTCGGGAAGACTAAGGCATGCCGTGGGAAAGCGTCGCGATGACACCAGCAACTGGACGGCAGTCTGGAGTTGCCAATGACGTGCGCCAAGGCCACCGCCCGGTGACCGAAGCCACTGGCTGCTTCGCACGCTAGGGCTCGTCCGCCTTACGCCCAAGGGAGCATTTCAGTTCCTCTACTCCCCCTGCTGAGGCGGGTTCCAGATGAAATCGGTTCACGTTGTGAGCTTTCCAAATTGGATCCTTCTGGTACGG
>NW_022103935.1:1498574-1500783 GCF_000313985.2 Echinops telfairi
CAGGGGCTGGTTGATCACTCCCTCTCGCCTCTAAAGGGAGGATGGACCCAGCTGAGGCGGGTCCTCCTTGAAGGGAGATGGTCTTTAAGATGCCCAGATAAGGGAATGAAAGATGGATCCTCCTCCGTAGACAGACCCACCCTCTCATTGCTGGGGAGACCGGGTCAGATGACCTGAGGGCAGTGCCTGCCTTCATCCGGCTGCTGACCCTGATTGGGGTGGTCTCCTCTAAGAATTGGCCTTATGTGGTCAACTGATCTCACTCAGCATCTTGTCCTCCCGGTCCATCCACGTGGTGAGGCACTTCCACAGTCTCACCGGAGTTGTTGAACGATGCCTAGTGGCCTATTGCATGCCACATACCGAGCCATTTTAAACGTGCTTCTACTGATGGGCATGTGGGCCATGCCCCGCTTCTCGCTGTTGTGACCTGGGCTGCTGTGGCCGTGGGCGAACCACGCGTTGATCTGTGTTCTGCCTCTGACTTCCTCGGGTAGACATGCTCAATGGACATCCGACTGGTTCCTATGGGGTTTCTCTCCCCTGGGCCTTCAAGCAGCATTGTATCGCTTTCCACGACGGTTGCACGTGCTCACAGACCCACCTACAGCCGGGTGGGTGAGTCCCAGTTCCCCACCCTCTCTAGCCCTGCTGTTGTCGGATGTTGTGGACGGGGCTGCCGTGGTTGGTGCACGTGGACAACTCGTCCTTCACTGTTCCGATTTGCATCTCTGGCAGCTAGTGCCGGTGCGCATGTTTCCATGTGTTTGCCAGCCTTTTGGACGTCTTTTGGGTGCGCTCTCTGTTCATGGCCCTTGCCCGCTTTTTAATTGGACTGTGTGTTTCCCTTACTGGGGCATTGTACTGATTTTAGAGAACAGTCCCTGCTCCACTGGGTCATGGATAAAGATGTTTTCCCCTCCCACTCCGGCATCTACTTTTGTTCTCCCTCGAGTCCGATGCACAAAGGTGTCTTGTTTGCAGGGGTGCTACTGCCCTGGCCGTCTGACTGCGTGGGGCCTGCCGCGGTGCTGCGCAGTCCGTCTGTGTCCTGCAACCAGCCCTGGCGCTTGTCCCGACTTCCTCAGGAGAGACGTTCACGGCTCTGGGATTGGCATGTGGGGCTTGGGTGTAGAGGAGTCCAAGCCACAGGAGTGCCACCTTCTCCTCCGGGACCTCGCGGCAGGCATCCCTCGCAGTCTCCAGCAGCGGCCCCGTGCACCGCCCACAGGGCTTTCCATGGCAGGCTTTCCCTCAGCTGCCCGCCAGCCCTTTCTTGGGAGTCTCCTCTGGTGAACTCAGGCCTCCCGCCTCCCAGGTGAGCCTGCAGGAGCTCCCCCGGGCGAAGGAGGGTGTCAGTGGGTTACAAACAGGAGCAGTGAGAGCAGGCTCACAGAGAGGACAGAGCTCAGTGGCACGTGGCTGGGGGTGTCAACTTAAAGGAGCCACAATGCCAAAGGTGTGATTTTGAGAAACGGCCGCAGGAGCTTAGAATATTCTAGAAGAGGGAGGTTGTCTAGGAGGAAAGGCTGGGTAGTTCCATTGCTGAGACCACTCAGAGGAGACGATGGCTGGGGAAGGGGACATGTCCCTACACAAGTCTTGCGGCTCGTCTGTAGGGGTCACACCTGTGGCCACGCTCTGGGCTTGTGGACGGAGCTTGTCCTTGCATTTCGGGCATCGCATTAGGGTGCGTGAAAGGCTCAGATCTTGCACTGGCAGCAGACAGGGCCGCAGCAGCTGGACTGGCCACACCCACGGCCACAGGAGCCACAGGAGCCACAGCCACAGCCTGAGGGGCAGCAGCAAGGTCTGCAGCTGCTGGGCTTACTGCAGCTAGACTGGCAGCAGCCACTGGAGCCACAGCCTCCCTTGCAGCCCCCACAGGAGCCACAGCTGGAACAAGAGCAGCACACAGCAGCACACAGGCTTGCAGCAGCACATGGGCACACAGCAGCTGGAGCCACAGCCACCACAGCCGGAGCCACAGCCACCACAGCGTCCGGAGCAGCCCTAGCAGCCCACGATTCTAGCGGGTAGAGAGGATGGTTTGGTGAGAGGAGCAAGCCAAGAGGAAGGAGTAGCGTGTCAGCTCTCCTGTGCCAGGAGTTCATAGACACCTGCCCAGGGTTCAGGTGCCCTATGGACACACGGTCCCTTCCTGGTGCCTATTTCTGGAAAGTTGTGTGTCCTTTAAAAGTAGCAAAAG
>NW_022103935.1:1501585-1503452 GCF_000313985.2 Echinops telfairi
TTCA
Organism: Echinops telfairi; assembly: GCF_000313985.2. Classification (NCBI taxonomy): domain Eukaryota; kingdom Metazoa; phylum Chordata; class Mammalia; order Afrosoricida; family Tenrecidae; genus Echinops; species Echinops telfairi. The sequence continues at coordinate 1,501,590 of NW_022103935.1, forward strand.
CTGACTCGGCTTTCCTCCTGCAGTCTGCATCATTGCCTCTGTTTTGGGAGATGGAGGAGGACTGTGTAGATTGGTATGGGACATATGGGCTAATGTTGGACTTACAGGCTTGGACAGCACTGGGTTGGGATGCTTTTTGAATGCACACTTGCTCTTTATATAAAACTCTTGCTTTTGCATATGAGTTTCTGTGGATTTGTTTCCCTAGTTTACCCAGACTAACACACCATCTCTCATTTGCCCTGTAGTCATCCCATAAGTACCAACTGCTTCTTATTTTCTACAAATATATCATGCCTCTCCATGTCCAGCATCCTGGAAATCACAGCTCTGCTCAGAACCCTGCCTGCCAGCCCCTTATCTCTGCCAACGTTGATTCAGGCTCCTTGTTTTCAAGCTCCCACGTCCCAGCACTCAGCCCATCACAGCCCGTCTTTACTCAGGACCTGGGACAGGGCTACCATGAGGTGTCTGCCCCTGTCCACCCCTGACCCCTGTGTTGACAACCACCAGGCCTCCAGGTCTGCACATCCCTGACCACCTCCCGGCTACCTCTGTCTGGGTTTCCCCGGGATGCTGTGGACATGACCTCACCTCCCACCTTGCCCCTTCTTCTCCTGTTATGGGCAGGACGGTAGGAAGACCCTACCCTTGGACCATCTCCTCCTGAGTGTGGGTGACACCTGGGACAAGGGTGAGCTATTGCTACGGTAGCAGTGCCCTGCAGTGTGGCACAGGGAGCCTCTGCCATTGTAGTTACGGTGGGCTCATCAAAGAGGAGGGTACCATGGGCCGGCCGGACTCGGCCAGGTGAACTCTTTCGAGGGATGTAAGTGCTAGGGCCCAAGTGGTCCAGTGGCTAAGTGCTTAGCTGTTAGCCAGGAGTGGACAGTTGGAACCCAACCAGATCCCTGTGAGGGGACAGCATCTGGCGGTCTGCTCAGACGAAGCATACAGACTGGGAACCTGTGTGAGTCCGGGTTGACTAGAGAAACAAATTCTTAGACACTCTCATCTGTGGATAAGAAAGAGCTCTCTATACAAGAGCAATTGCATATTGAGAAAACATCCCAGCCCAGTCCAGATCAAGTCCATAGGTCCGATATCTGCCCATACATCTGATACCAGTCTATAAAGTCCTCCTCAGACTCACACATGCAATGATGCAGAATGCAGGGAGATCACAGGCCAGTGGGTGGAAAGTCTTGTGGATCCAGTGGCGGTGGAAGCATCTCAGCGCTGGTGTGGGTCTCCAGGTGCCTGCTCCAGCTCCAGGGCTCTGGCTCCATCCGCGTAGCTCCATGTGCCTTGTGAGCAGGAATGGCTCGCAGGGAGTGAGCGTGTGTCCCACCTGCAGCAAGCTACTGATCTTCTTAGCGCCTCCAAATGAGGCCATCAAGCTGAGACCTGATTGACAGGCTAGACTCCACCCCTTCACTTTGAATCCTCACATTGATGACAGATTGTGTAACTTCCCAGAAACCCTGCTGGGTGTTCTGCGCTGTTGCCTGCGTCTGCGTCTCCTGGATCGCACCACCAACAAGGGAGGGTCCACAGAAGAAGCCAGAAACACGCTGGCCTGGACAGGAGAAGATCTTCCCTGGGGCAGGCAGCAGGGAGCTGCAGGGGGCAGCCGCTCGCACCAGTGACCGGCTAACAGGCAGCAAGCAGGGGGCTCCTCACTCCTACAGTGAGCGGGTCCCAAGGCTGTCTGCCTCCCCTTGGGTCCGTTTGTCGTGCTGCGGAGGCTTGTGTGTTGCCGCGATCATGAAAGCGGGTATGTTCCTGGCATGTCACGGTATTTGAAATATCAGCAAGGTGAACAGGTGGCGGCAGAGCTTCCAGACTGGGGACAGCTGAGGA
>NW_022103935.1:1504886-1521095 GCF_000313985.2 Echinops telfairi
TACTTTCGCTGATCACCTATTGTACAGTCACTCTTAAGCAGCTAAGTTTGGTACATATTTTGGGGAGACAACTTAAGAGAAATCCTTCTGTTCCCCACAACAAAGGACGCTCCGAGATCTCTTTCGACATACAACACTGTCTGTGAAAAGATGCGATTTCCCCCGATTCAAGGAAATCACTGAATAGCATTACTCAGATTCATGCACCAAGTGCAGAAGCGAATGATGCAGACAGTGAAGAATTCTACCAACAACTTCAACTGGCAATTGGTCAAACGTGCCATCGGGATGCTCTGATACTCACTGGTGCTCGGGGGTACACGTTGGGAACAGAGAGGAAGGAAGAGTAGTTGGAAAAGGCGTGTCGGCAATGGAACAGAAGTAGAGGTCGCATGGTAAAGTTTGCCAAGACCGACAGCTTGTTCACAGCAAATACCTTCTTCCCAACAACACAGAAGGCACGGACTTCCCCAGATGGGGTACGCAGACATCAAACGGATGGCCTCTGTGGGCAGGGCCGGTGGAGCAGCTTTGTATCAGCAGCTGAAACCAGCTGAGGGGAATGCCCAGGGGCTCACCCGTCTTTGAGTCGATGATTCCGAAGGTGGGCTTTGGGGCTAGGAGTGGGGAGATGGACTCTTCTGAACGCATGGTGCAGGTGGCAAGCGCATGGATTTGGGGGCACAGAGTAGAAGGTGATGGACTTAATTGCCTTAAGACGTATCTTCTGTATCCTTATCCCTGTTTATGTGGATGAGCCCCTTGGAGGACGGCCTGTCTTTGCTCTGGCAGGGACGCGGGACTCGTGTCGTGCGTTTTCTGCCCATCTCTCGTGAGACCTCAAAGAGATGAAATCAGTGGGCAGAGGTGCCGTGGAGGAAGACACGTGCATCCCGAGGCATGGTTTCCAGTGGCCAGGAGAAGAAAGCAGCCTGCGTGTGCAGCAGCAGACGGAAGGAGCCACAATCAGGAGCCACGCTCTGACGCGGAGCCCCTGGAAGCCCCGTGCTGACCGCAGTCAGTGGCAGACGCACAAGGTAACGGCTGCGGGAGCCTGGGAACGCCTCCGACAGGCCGCTGCCTCAGCCCGGGGCCCACCAGCCGCTGCCAGGGGGAGGCGGAGGGAAGACATGGGAATGGATTGCTGATAGGGACGGAGCGTCGGTCAAGGATGACGACCACACAGGGGAGGAACAGTGGTGAGTGTGCTTCATGTCGTGGGATTCGACAGTGAACGGGGGCGGGAAGGGCGTTTGTTTGTTTGCTTGCTTCATAGAACGCATCCCAATGAAAACATTTTGAAGAGCAATAGCTGAGAAAGATGACACAATAAATATTATTGTGAAATCTTCTAAATCACCTACACAAGGGGATCCCGGCACCGGGACGGAACACAGGCGCCTCCCTCCACACCGGTTTGACCCTAAGGAGTGAGCCGCACTGGGGCCAGAGACGTTTGGAGAAAAGCGGTGGTTTCAGATGGGTCCACACACACACTCACACTCACACACACTCAAACTCACTCACACGCACACACACACTCTCCCACACTCACATGTGCACGCACGCACACACACTCACACACACATTCACACTCACACTGAAACTCACTCACACTCAAACTCACTCACATGCACGCACACACATTCACACTCACATACACTCAAACTCACTCACACGCACACACACTCTCCCACACTCACATGTGCACGCACGCACACACTCACACACACATTCACACTCACACACTGAAACTCACTCACACTCAAACTCACATGCACGCACGCACACTCACGCACACACTCACACTCACACACACATTCACACTCACACACTCAAACTCACTCACGCGCGCGCGCACTCACACTCACACACACATTCACACGTTGACATGGAAAGTGGCCCATCACTGGAAAATCTCAGAGGCGCTAAGACCCCATGGTATCAGTTTCCATAAATACCATGCAAACAGACGAGGAAGAGTCAAAAGTAGACCCACAGAAAGAGTAAGTCACAGCCAATGGGAGCCTCCTCGGGAAGAGCACAAGCTCTCACACGCTCAAAGCAGGACCCAGGACGCTCTCGTGACAGGAAGAAGGAACTTAGCCTGTGGAAGCCAGAGCTCAGGGCAGGGGTATAAAGGGCGGCTGGCACAAGAGACCCCATCACTCAACCTCCTCCCTCACTCTCTTCTACTCTAAGGAAACCCACCCTCTACCCACCAGAATCATGGGCTGCTGTGGTTGTTCCGGAGGCTGTGGGGGCTGTGGCTCCAGCTGTGGAAGCTGTGGGGGCTGTGGCTCCAGCTGTGGAGGCTGTGGGGGCTGTGGCTCCAGCTGTGGGGGCTCTGGGGGCTGTGGCTCCAGCTGCTGTGTGCCTGTGTGCTGTTATAAGCCCATGTGCTGTTGTAAGCCCGTGTGTTGCTGCAAACCAGTGTGCTGCTGTGTGCCTGCCTGCTCTTGCTCCAGCTGTGGCTCCTGTGGGGGCTGCAAGGGGGGCTGTGGCTCCAGTGGCTGCTGCCAGTCTAGTTGCTGTAAGCCCAGCTGCTGCAAACCTTGCTGCTGCCCCTCAGGCTGTGGGCAGTCCTGCTGCTGTGCCCCGTCTGCTGCCAGTGCAAGACCTGAGGGACTGGACACCAGCCTGGGCTTCAGGGGCTCCAGCGCATGTGGGCCCCGTGCATACCCCAGGTCCCTGAAGAAGTATCGGGTTGACTTCCCTCGGGGGAGACATCATCTGAGACTCACGTGCCCCAATGCCCCAGGCCCCCTTATCTCTGAGCCCCTTGGAGTCACCTGCTGCTCAACTTGTGAGGGTGCGTCCTCCTTGCCGGCCTCATTAGGGCTCCTAGGACACCAGTCCTGACCCGGCGGACGCCATGGGGCCAGTGCTGTTGACATAACAGCCCTCTGCCCCCTGCCCTAGGGGCGCCCCAGCTCTCCCCTCTGGACACCGGAGGGGCAGCCGTCCGTGGTCCGTGGTCCATGGGTGCCGGGGGCTTCCCAGGCCCCAGGCATCTCTCCCCTCCCCTGGGCCCTCTTCCCTAACTCCTGCCCAGTCTCTACCCACCAGGCCCACGCCCGGCGCGAGCCCTCAATAAACGCGGGCTCCAAGCACAGATCTGCTGCTCCCGACATCCCTTCCTCTCCACCGGCCGCACATGGAAACCCGAGCAAGCACCTTGCGGGAGTGGGACCAGGCGAGGTGTCACAATACCTGAGATGTCGGCGGAAGAGGCGATTCTCCCCGGACAAATTGAGCGAGGCTCTCAGCGTAGCTGTTGTGACATGGTCTTTCACGATGCATCCACACAGTGGGCCATCGGGTCCACATAGCACATGTTGTCCGGTGTTAGCAGGCACCAGCGGGGGCCTGGGGGGTGTGGTGGTTACAGGCGGGCTGCTCGCTGCAAGGTCAACAGTTCAAAACCAGCATCATCTGAGGGAGGACAACAGGCCCTTTCTGCTGCTGTAAGAGAGTTACAGTCTTGGAGGCCCCTGGGCAGTCTGCCCGCCCTGTGGGCTCACTGTGCATGGAAATGGGCATTCTGGTTGAGTGGGGACCGTGTCCAAACCGTCTTCCTCAGCACCGGCATGCCCAGATCTGGAGGCACCATTCCTCTGTGGAGTCCCAGCTGCCCCAGCTACTGGCACCCCCTCGTGTCCCTGCAGTTGGCACGCCCGCGTTTGCATGCCCGTCTCCTTCCCTGTGGACCCCTGTCTTTGCAGGCTCGCCCAGATGGGATGGGGTGGGGAAGAACGCCGGGCGGACCACCCGCTGGCAGGAAAGAGACCACGTCTGTTGGGAAGACGCGCAGCAGATGCTGCGTGGAGGAGCAGCGTCATCCCACGCGCTCTGGACGCGCTGCCAGGAGGGACCGGTCCCAAGGAGGACTTCATGGCTGGTCAAGTGGAGGGGCAGCAGCCAAAAGGAGGACGGCCCTTGACCACGAGATGGATGACTCCGTGCCCGGCACGGTGGGCTCTGGGGGCCGCCGTGGTGGGGGGCCGTGGCCCAGCAGCCACACGTGGCAGCTCGTGATCTCCCCTGGGGTCGGTCCACACACAGAGCAATCCCTGCCAACCCCTCTTCCTGAGGGTCTTGACCCCGCCGCGGCAGCCACCGTGTCAGTCCCTCTGTCCGTCCCGGTGAGTGCCTGCCGCGCCCCTCCCTCTGCCCCTCTGGGGCGCCCAGCGTTCAGTCGCATGCCTGTCCTGATCTGCTCTTGTGGATCCTCCATTCTTTCCATCATCGACCCCAATGTTCAGGGCCGTTGTTTTTGTGGGGTCCCCCCGTCCCCTTAAGCAGCCGGTCCCGATTTTAAGCTTATTCATTGGCGAGCCCTACTCAGTTTTTAAAACTGCTTGTCCATTTGGGATTCCGCAGTTGAAGCTCCTTGTGAAAGCTCCACTAGCTCAGGCCGCAGCCCCATTGGGGGTCTCCCTCCCTGCACCCCGGGGCTCCGTCTTCCCGTCACCCAGGTGAACTTCTGTCTGCCCTCTTGCCTACCGGTCATCGTCCACGGCTGGCACTCCCCACCTGGGTGGCTTCCCAAGTCTGTTTCCCGGCGCCGACGACCACGTCTCGTGTCCCCCTGGTTCTGACAGAGCTCTCGTCCAGCGCTGTCCTGGCGACCGACTGCTCCACTCAGCACCCTGTCCTCCAGGGCCGGCCGGGCCTCCAGGCGCTTCCGCGTTTCCCTGCTGGTGCCCTGGCGTTCAGGACGCATGGTTTTCCATGGCACCTCCAGCCATGGGGGCTAGACAAGCCATCAGGGGCCAGCAAGCCCTGTGCTAGCTCTGTGCCCCCAGAAGTAAGGGCTTTGCGCGCGCGTGTGCGCACACACATGCACACACGCACACACGCACGCACGCTGCTCACGAGTTTGAGAATGAAGGACAGCGAGGGACTGATAGGTTAATACCCCTTTTAAAATCCACTCTCCCTTCTAAACATCTCCTTTTGTTCTCTGCATTGTTGCTTTCTCCCTGGAGAATGTTCGCTCTGCCTTCGGTTCCTTCCCCCCACCCCCACCCCCTGCAGTGGTTCTCAACCTCCCTCTTGCCTCGACCCCTTCGCACAGTTCCTCGTGTGGCGGTGACCCCCAGCCATAAAATCATGTTCGTTACTACTTCATCACTGTTGTGCTGTGACTGTGATGAATTGGCCGACCCCCAAAGGGGCCGCGACCCACAGGTTGAGAACCGCAGCTCTGCAGCTTCTTTGCTCTTTTGCCTTTTTTTTTTAAAGAAAATCTTGCTTCGGGTTCCAGCCACCCTGCGTAGACCTTCCACTTGCGCTGCCACGAAGAGCGGGCAGCTTGTCGGTCAGCACCCGACGTGGACGCTGGGCTGCTCCCTGCGGAGGGAGGGCGCTCTCATCTCATGCCCTGGCCGCTGCTGGTGCGGTGTGGGGCGCAGTGAGTGGGCAGAGGGGCTGTCCTAGGCTGGGCTCGGCTCTCGTGATCCCCATCACTGCCGCTGTCACGTGCCGGGGGTTGGTTCCCAGCTGGGCACCCCGCTCACCACAGACCAGACGCCACCCGGCCCACGTCGTCCTCCCAGCGGTCCCTGCGCCGGAGCCAGGGCTGCAGCCACTGCGTCCATCCTCTCCTTGACAGCCTTCCTCCTCTCCGCTGCCCCGTCCATGTCACCAAGCACCACGTGATGTCCTTCTCCAAGGACCCACCGCTCCCAACAACGCGGCCACAGTCCCCCTCGTTAGCGCCCCAAGCTGGCTCGGAGAATCAACCAGAATCTTTGACCCTTATCTCTTCCCTTCCGAACAGCTCACAGAAATGCATGTATATTTGCGACCTAAATGCATTTGTCTTGCCTGGGGGCTGGGGCTGGGGCAGGATGGGGGTGTGGGTGGTGGATAAAGTCAAAATTCAGAAAAAGGGAAACATCTCTAAGAAACATCCAAACGTCCACGTAAACCTCCGTGGACATGAAACCACTGCCCGAGGCACGGATTTCCTTCAGCTTCACGGAGACTTTAACGGCGACGGAGGCAGCCCAAAGCAGCCTTGCGACCGATGTTAAAGCGGGAATCGACTCTCACTAAGTAGTAAGGGCATGAAAGCGGTAGATGAGGTACTGTCTTCGGTCAATGACACCCACGAAGGTTTCAAAACTCGGCAACAACGCTCACTGTGGCCCGGCCGCGGTGCGCTCAGGGGCGAAGGGTCACTAGCAACCGTCGAGAGGAAATGGTTGGCACTGCCAGTGTCCTGGCAGATCCCTTCTGCTGCAGGGATGGAGAGCTGTCTGTCCGCATTCCCTGCCGCCTCGGGTCCCCGATGATGGGCTCTTCTAGGGCAGCCTCGGGGCATGGTGAGTGGTCGGGAGAGAGCTGTCCCCATGCCCGGGCAGGTGACAGGGTGGTGTGCAGGCAGAAGAAGGTGCTGCTTGCGTGGAGTGGGAAGGGAGCTGTGGATGGCCCTTCACCAGAGGAATGCAGTGGCCAGGTGACCGGGTGGGTGGCAGTGTCCGATTCCAGAGGGCAGTGACCATTTCTGTTAGCCTGTCCCCCTACCATTGAGTCTGTTCTGGCTCCCAGCTGCCCTGTAGGATGTGGGAGAACCAACTGCTCCCTAGGGTTCCCAAGGGTGCAAGTCATCACAGGAGCAGCCCGCCTCATCTGTCTCCCCTGGGGCAGCTGGTGGGCTTGAACACCGACCTGTGGTTAGCAGCCCAGCACATAACCACCAGGGCCCTCCTCTCCCCACTCTTGCTCCGTCTCCATCAGCGTTGCTTGCTTTAAACATCTCTCGTGATGACGGCACCCTACGTACAAATGTGCTTGAGACAGTGGGTGAACGGGCTGTCAGAAATGCTGTAAGCACATTCAAGAGTACAACGATGGCAGCCCCTGGGTCTCACGAGCTCGTGGGCGGCCCTCTGAGCGGCAGCTGCTGATCTCCCCCGGCCCGGGGCAAAAAGAGAGAAGAAACTCAACGCCCCAAGGAGAACCTTAGCGCTAAGGACTGAGAGATGATCAGTTGAGCCTGACCAGCAGAGGGCGCCAGGCGACCTATCGTTGTCCAGGCAGCAGCCACCGAGGCTAGATGGAGTGGAAATGGGATGCGGCTCAGATCTCGCTCTCTCTTTAACGATTAAAAAAGACCTTTAGCGTCCCTGGCACATTCATGTCAAAGCACGTACATCCCAATTCTATTGCCCCAGAGTCTTAAACTCAATGTCAAGTCCCAGCTCTCACCTCTGAATGTAGGCGAGGTGTTTGTTAGGTACTCTCATGGCGACTGGCTTCCTCTTCATCTGAGAACCTGTGAAAGCCAACACAGAGGTTATCTGCCCTCCAAAATATAATCGTGACATGGGCACCAGGCGGGCACATTGGAGAGGAGGGTAAGGGGGCACAACAGTGCACAGAAAGTCCAAAGTCTTCACGGAACCCACCGCATTTGGTGCTTCCAGACCGTCCGGGTTCAAAAGGTGGGGCCCTGGCCCTGGTTTCAGCTTGGCTTCCTCGCTGACCAGGACGGCAGTTCTATGCTCTGTAGGGCAACGGTGGGTCGTGACTGTGGTCAGCCTGTGGGTCGTGACCCCTTTGGGGGTCGAACCACCCTTTCACAGGGGTCGCCCGATTCATCACAGCAGCAAAATGACAGTGATGAAGTAGCAACAAAAATGATTTTATGGTTGGGGGGGTCACCAGCACGTGAAAGGGTCACGGCGCGAGGAAGGTGGAGAATCACCGCTTTAGGGACTTCGGGCAGCCATGGGTTTCTGCCCCGTCCTTGTGTGTATGGGCCCTGGGTGGACAGCAGGATGAGGTACGGGGGGTGGAGGGTCCAGGAAGCAGTCTCATACAGGGCCATGTGTGAGCATTACTGGGACCATGGCACCGGCGGAGACGGAGCGGGATCTGAGGACTTCCATGCCAGGGAGAAGCAGCCCAGCCCACGGGAGGGTTGGATGCGGAAGTCCTGGAGAGTCTGAGTCCCCCGCCCCCACCCCGATGTCCTGGGGTGGGAGTGAGTGATCCTGCCCAGTGGGGGTGCTGGAATGACCCCTCCAATGGGTGGTGGTCCCCGTTTCTCCGGGCCCTTGCCGGCACCTGCTGCTGTTGATTTCGTTGTGGCTTCCCCCTGTTCGCCACTCCCCAATGACTGCAAGCCTCGTGCACTGTGGGTTTCGCTACCGTGGAGGGCTTCTGACCCCTGGGCCGGGGGTTCAAACCCACCAGCCGCTCTCATGGGAGAGCCCAGTGAAGCAGTCTGCTCCCCGGCAGATTGACAGCCTGGAACCCTCTCTGGCAGGCCCGCTGTGTGTCCAGGGCCCCTGGGGCCACCTGGAATTCAGTCGGTGGCAGTGCATTTGGGGACCAATGTCAGGGAGCACCCTCCCAGGGGCTCATCGGACATTTGTTGGGGGCATGTCTAATCCGGCAGCCCTTTGGGTGTTGGGGGCCTGTGTCTGAGGGCTGCTAAATTCCATTTTTTCCCTTCAATTTCCTGCCAAATCAAAATTTAATTTCTAAATAGAGCTCTTTAAAAATGAAAGATCGCTTCATTGGGGGCTCGTACGGCTCTTATCACAATCCCTCGTATCAAGCACATTTGTACGTGTGTTGCCATCATTATTTTCTAAACATTCACTTTCTATTTGAGCCCTTGGTATCAGCTCCTCTTTTTACCCTCCCTCCGGTCCTCTAAGCCCCATTCTTAATACGGCCCCTTTGCAACTGTTTCAGGGGCCGTGACCTTTTTGCGTTTCACGTAGGGAGCCAGGTGGGCTCACTGTATCCGTTTCCAAAATCCCCCACTCAGGCCAGAAGCAGGGCTCAAGGCGGGCTGCAGTGGTGCGCAGTGACCACCGGGTGGCACTGTTGAATAACGAAAAGAAGAGGCTCTGGGGGCGGTTGGAGAGCCAGGTCTGAAAGCTGGTACCAGCAGGAAGGTTTGCCTGGACCAGAGGCAGGCAGCGTGGCCCGGAGTCCATCCTGGCCTGGACGGGGTGGACAGTGCTTATGGAGAGTTAGGGGAGGCTGGGGAAATGCTCTCTAGGAGTGGGGGTTGGTCTCCTGCCTCTGGCTGAAACTTTCCTGGGGGGCTGCGTGCGGCTTCACGCTTGCATCTGTGGACCCCCCACCCCACCCCAGGAGCTGCTGCTCCCCACAAGGCTGCTGAGTCTACTGTGTGTGCCACAGAGGGTCCCTCCCGCCCTCAGGCTCTGGTGTTCAGCCCAGGGTCACTCTCATGAGCCCTGACCTCTGAGTGCCAAGCTGGACCCACTGGGCACCAGGGTCGGCTGGCCTGGCCAGGAGCTGCGAGGTTTGGTGGATGGCTACTCTTGGCTTTGGTCCCCCAGCCCCTTGGGGACAGCATGCCTCACTGCCCCAGGGACAGGCATGCGGGGACAAGTGAGGCTCCACTTTGGGTGGCCCTTTGTCATCCAATTCTCTGATTTGCCAAGTGAGCCAGTAGCGGCACTGCAGGGAAGCTGGGAGCCTGGCCCCTGCCGCCCTGTGTTGGTGTGGGCAACCGTGGTGGTGGGTGAACTGCCGTGGGGCTGGGAGTGTGGGGGCTTGCCTCTGGGCGGGACCACGTCTCCTGTTCCCACTCTGTCAGGGACACTCGTGTCCCGTGCCCACACCATCATGATGCAGCACAGGGCAGGACATTGAAAACAATGTGTGTGCAAACCTGTATTGTCCCTTTCAATCACAGCGTGGACGAAGATCTGATTTTGCCTCCCAGAACTCAGCCCACCCCACACCCTCACTCCTCCACACACGCAGACACACAGGAACTGCCCACCGGAGCTTCCGAAGGCACCCACGTCCCCGGAGCTGGCTGCAGGGGCTTCCGGGGCGCTGGGGGGTGGGGTGGAAACGGTGCAGGGGCTGTGGGGTCCGCCAGCAGCCGCGGGGGTGGGTGGGGTGGAGGGCAGGCTGCTCCTTCTTTCTGGGGCGGGGGCCCCGCGCCTCGTCCAGCTCAGCGCTTCCTCTCCCACGCTCAGCAGGGCCAAGGGCTCCAGGTGCGCGTAGCATGCGCGTGAGGTCTTCCCTGGCCCACGCCGCTGGCGGATGGAGCGCGGTCGGTCCCTGCAGCCCCGGCCGCGGGCGCGCGCCAGGGCCTGACACATGCAGTAAACACCGAGTGATTTCAGCGGGGCGCGGGCCAGAGGCGCGTGATTTACGCCAGAAAGACAACCCGCCGGCCCACAGGGACAGTAGCTGTGGTTAGATTCATGAGCGCAGGGCTGCTGGCAGTCCCTGAACTGGGGCTGCTGCCCGAACGAAGGGGTCAGGGAGAGGGGGGTTCCTGCCGCCTCGACGTGGCAGTGGTGGGGTGATCCCAGCTGTGGGGAGCCCGTGTGAGCAGCAGACCAGCCCCGCTGGCTTTTGCAGGCTGGGGGCTTTACTGAGCAGGCCTTGCTTACACGGTGATGAGGGTGCTTGAACTGCCGGCCTCTCGGGGCCCTTAGACCCAGGCACATGGTACCTCAGTGGTCCTTCTCAAACCCAAACCAAACCCACTGTCATCGAGCGGCCACCAGCTCACTGCGGTCCTGCAGGACAGAGCAGAGCTGCCTCTGTGGTGGGAGCAGATGGCCTCTCTTTCTCGCGCAGGGCTGCTGGGAGTTGAACTTCAGGCCACCCCGTGGGTAGAAGCCCAGTGAGCACCCCCCTCACCCCACCGGTAATCTTTCAGTTGGGGTGGGCAGCTGGCTCATCCTACGTGCGTCATCCCAGGCCTTGCAGGGCAGGTGTGGAGGCGGGGGCGGGCTGGGTTATCTCTGGCCACCTGTCCTCCAGGGTGGTGGGGGGACGCCAGGTGTTCAGTGCCTCTCTGAGCCCCACGCAGTCATTCCCGATTGGCTGAGGTCGAGTTAGGCAGGAAATGGGGCGGGGGTGTGGGGGCCGCTGGAAGAATTTTCAATTTCCATGTGGGAAGCTCAGAATCCAGGGGGCTCAAGGTTGTCTCTGGGCGTGTCACCAGGAGGATCCGGTGCCCAGAGAAGGGCCTCTTGCTCGCTGCAGTGGAGGGCACAGAGAAGGGGGGAAGGCTCTGCCTGCGATGGACGGACGCCGTGGCTGGGGCAGCAAGGGTTGTGAGGGTGCCGCCCTGTGTCCCCTGGAACATAAGGCCGCCACGAGCAGAAACCAGCTTGCCAGCACCCCACAGCAAAGGCTCAAAAACAACCCCCCCAAACTCACTGCCATCGAGTCTGGGCCGCTCACGGGCATCCCAGGCCCTGCCCCTGTGGGTGTCTAAGGCTGGCGCTTTTTACAGAAGTAGAAAGCCCATCTTTCGCCCTCAGAGTGACCCCTGTGTTCCAACTGCTGGCTTTGTGGGGCGGCAGCCTAGCGTGGAACCCACCAGAGGCTCCCAACACTCTCCTGGGGGCTGCCTAGTCACCAGCGCCAGCGACTCCTTTGCGAGTGAAGCCAGTTCTCACAATGGCAGGAAGCTGGCGGGAAACGGCCACACTGCAGGCATGGCCGCACTCTGGGAGCCTGCGGCTTCCTTCAGAGAGCGAGGGAGCCACTGAGAGCCGGTGAGGGAGCCCAGGCCCCCATTGCGTTTGGAAAGGGAGGCGAGGGGAGCCCTTGGGCAAGGCCGGTCGAGGTGGGAATCCGGGAGACAGGAGAAAGGGGGGACGAGGCTGAACTGGTGTAGCTGGGTGCTGGTTTGGGGGGTTGACAAGAGCTTCGCTGGGTGTCCGTTGCCCTCCCCACCCCCCAGCATCTGCCCCGGCCCCTACAGTGGCACCCCCTTGTGGATGAAGACAGGGTCTGGCCACGGGTGGCAGCTCCCACTGGGTGAATCCACCGTCAATCACGCCCAGAAACCTGGGAGCTGGAAGGTGTGAGGGCAGATGAAACACAAGAGCCTGGCCCCACAGACTCCCGGTCTCTGGCCCGGAAGGAGCTGCCCTCACTGGCTGGAAGGACAGCCCTGCGTGATCCTGGGAACCAGCAGGCAGCAGGGTGCCCTCTCAGCCATCAGCATGCACTCCCACGGCCCTGGCAGTCCCAGAGGGAGCTTTTAACTTTTACGAGAGGGCAGTGAGCAGCTCGGGGGCCTTGAGGCACGAGTGGCGGGAGATGGCTGGGTTTCTGGAGGCCCCAGCGGCTACTCCCTTGGTAGTGAGGGAGTGGGGTGCCAGTGAAGCCTGGTGGCAGCTGAGACAGACAGAGGGTGGGCGGGAGGGTGGCAGCACATCGGGGGCTGGACGTGACAGAGCCCCAAGACGAGGGGCCCCAGGGCCAGACAGAGACCGCTGCGGCCTGGTTCTCTGGTTCCCTGCTGGGGGAGGTGATCCCAATCGCTGCAACAGGGGGACCAGATGAGGGGATATGGGCTGTTGACCTGGAGGGAGCCAGGTGAGCTCTGGGCAGGGCGCCCGGCAGGAGCCATTCCCTGGCAGTTGCTGGGCTCTCTGGCCACTGTGGACAGAGCCCCGAGTGCTCCACAGCGGTGCTCTGCGGAGAACGGGTCAGGCGGCCTGCTGTCGGGAGTCACCTTCGCCACCGCTGGGCACGTGCAGGGTCAATATCGACAGTCTTACATAGGGACCATTGATAAAGGCATGGAGGGGCCTGAGGTCCCCCAGGGAGAGGAGGGGGCGGGAACAAGGGACAGAGAGGAGAGGGAAAGGAGGGGCTGGGGGTGAGGGGAGAGACAGAGACAGAGACAGAGACGGAGAGAACCAGTGAGACTGAGAGAGAACCCGGGGCAGAGAGACAGAACCAGCGAGGGCGGGCAGGCAGGAGAGTGAGAGACAGAGAGAGAGCGTGTGTGTGAAGAGGACAGAAGAAGGAATGAGCAGAGAGAGGGAGAGAGACCCCCAGAGAGGAGAGCAAGAGAGAGACAGAGAATAAGAGAACAGAAACAGAGAGAGAGAACGAGAGAGGAACAAAGGGGTCTGGCTCCCGGTGCTGGTGGCTGTCACCCTCGGCTGGCCCTGGGGGGCTGCAGCTCTGAGTACTGACTTCACTGTTTTCAGACCCACCCAGTGTGGGCACTCTGGTTTCTGTGTGCCCACAGCCCGGACACAGGGGCGGCCAGGCCCCAGCCCCTCCCTCCTCACAGGCTCCCGTGGGCGTTGGGGGATGCGAGCTCCCCTCCCCAGCCACAAGCAGGGACTGAAGCCCACCAAGCCTGGTGCCAGGCCCGCAGAGGCGGTGCCTGGGGGTTCAGAGAAGCTGAAGGGGGGCTGCTTTGGGTCACTGTTCTGTGTGCGGCTCCCTCACCTGGTGGAGGCCGACACCTTAGCTAGACTCCGATCTGATGGCCAGACACGTGGTAATCCCCAGGGTGCCAGCCTGGCCCACTGGCCCCTGCACCCCACCCCACCCCTCTTCCCCACCCTCCCGTTTTAATTGTGACACATTCTACAACTCACACCAACAAACAAATGACTGAGAACATCTCTTAGAGCAGCCTGGGTGCTTGAGGCCCAGAGTCAGCCAGCCCTGTCCCCACCCAGCACAGCCCCTGTGGCCCTGCCCGGGACCCTGAGCCACAGTGTCGTTTTGGCAGCATGGCCCTGTGGCCTGGCCAAGCAGGGAGGGACTCCACTCAACATGGTGGCCTGGAGGCCAGGGCCTGAGAGTGGCCATGCACACGGCTGACCATGTGTCCTTGGGCTGATAGCCAACCGTGAGCTCGAGCCAACAGGCCGAGGCCAGAGCCTCTTGGAGCCTCCTCCCCCACTGTCCTCCCGGGGCAGGTGCGGCCTTGTTTGCTCCAGGGGGCGGGGGGAGCTGGGTGGGCGACCCTGGGGTGGAGTGGCCATGGAGTGATTCATGGAGCTGAGGTCACTGTGTCCACCTGGAAAATGCTGAGCTGGCAAGAAGGGAGGTTGACACCGGGGGTTGATATGAAGGGGGAGGAGTCAGGTTGGGGGGGGGCGCAGAGACAGAGACAAAGAGAGAGACAGAGAGACAGAAACACACACAGAGAGAGAGAGACAGACAGAAATAGAGACAGACAGACAGACACACAGGAAGAGAGGCAGAAAGGAGGAGTGTGCGGAGGGATGGGCATGTGGCTCTCGTCCCCTGGGGGGCAGAGATCTAAATAGGTCTGGGCCAGGCTGGCAGAGCGGACAAGGTGGGCTCCTGGCTGCGGCTGGCAGTGGCCCTACTGTGCGCACTCCTGCTGGCCAAGAGTGGCTGCCTGCTGCACCCCCATTTCCGGAAGAGCTCCGGGGAGTTGCAGAGGCAAACGGACTCACAGCCCTGATCCCGTTGTGAAGGAGGCTCGGCCTCCGGAGCAGAAGCAGTAAATGGGGGAGACTGCACACTTAAAAAAGAAAAGATTCCGTGTCACTGTGTTCCATCAGGAAACTCACTGCAAGCGCTCACTGCTGTCGAGTGGATGCCAGCTCACAGCCACCCGACGGGACAGGGCAGGTAGAATGGCCTGCCCTGTGGGTGTCTGAGACGGTCACTCTTTGTGTGAGTGGAGGACCCATCTTTCTCCTGGGGAGTGGCCAGGGCCTTGCAGAGAGCAGCTATTGGCCACCAGAGCCGCCTTTGTAAGGACAGTGGTTGGCATGAGGCTGGCGTGCAGCGGAGGTGGGGGTGCGCATCACGGGCCGGTGGGCGCTGACACCATCGGGCGGGCGAGGGCCTCTGGGCTGCACTGTTGGCGAGGCTGAGAAGGCACTCGTCTAATTGTCCCCAAGTCCAGAGTGACCCTCCAAAGAGGCTGCAAGCAGAAGCCCCAGGGAACCCTGGTCTAAGTGGACAGAGCGGGAATTTCCACGTTCCAGGAAAGGTCAGGCTGCCCCACGGACAGTCCCGCGTGAAGAAGGCACCCTCCGGGGCCCAAAACGGCTGCGGGAGTCCTGGCCACAGGCAAGAGGTGCGGGGAAGCAACAGCCGAATCCGGTCCTGCCCCGGCGCCACCAGGGCGGCCTCGTTGGCCAGCACACAGCAGACTGCTGTGGGGGCTGGGAGACAAACTTGGAGGGAGGCTGCTGCCCAGCCACCCAGGGTCGGATGCCGGGGGCCGACAGACCCCACAGGGCCTTTCCAAACTGGGTGCCCAGGCCTCTCTCCCTCAGCCCTCTGTGTCCAGAAGCGCCGATGAAATCTGCTCATGGACGCATGCCTCCATGTGTGGCCAGGCATGCCTCCATGTGTGGCCAGGTGACTGTCTGTGAACAACACCAGCCAGCAAGGACCTGGTCTCTCCCACAGCAGCCCAGGCCCCCCACCAGGCCCCCACTCTCCTGCCGGACAGAGCAAGGCCCAAAGCCACACACTGCCTGGAAGCTGCTTGTCATGTAGTGTCACCCAGGTGACAGTGTCGGGGACCTTCCAGTCCAGACCCTCAGGCCCCTGCCGTGGGGCTTCATGTTGACCACATGCATGGACCCCAGAGTCCACTCTCAGCCTCTCCTTCCAGAACCTTCTGGAAGGTTCCAGTATTCTGTGGCATCCCCCAGCCCTGCAGCCATTGTCAGGCCTGAGGGGCTGCGTGCTCTCCCAGGGGACCTGGTGATTTCCTTGGTCCACTCTTCTTGCCACCCAAGCCCCCCATGGTCAGCCTTCAGCTGCTCTGTCCCTAGATGGGGCTTGGGGTGCTGTGTGTGTGTCCCCCATTCCAGCCTCCTCCTCTCCCTCACTTCCTGGCCGTCCCTGAGCTGGCATGTCCCCAGATGGGCCCAGAGGTGGTGTGATCACATCCCCGCCCTTCCATCACCCTTCTGCCCTCTGCCCCCCAGAGGTCAGCCCAGAGCTAATGGGTCCCCAGGGACGGTCCAGGGGTGGTGTGAGCTGACGTGTTCCCAGGCAGGGTCCGGGGGTGGTGTGAGCTGATGTGTCCCCAGACAGGGTCCAGGGGTGGTGTGAGCTGACGTGTCCCTAGGCAGGGTCCGGGGGTGGCGTGAGAGCCTCCCCCTTGTCCACCGCCCCTGCCCAGTGGTCATCCCTGAGCTGGTGAGGACCCAGTCGAGGCCCAGGGGTGGCTGCCCTAGTGGCGTGACATGGTGGGCGTCCCCAGGAATCCGAGGGACCTGCAGACTGTCACCCAGAGTGTGGGGAGTGGGCTGTGTGTGTCCTGTAAACAGTCTGATTTCCCAATGCAAACCAGACTCCGGCCCGGACATCAGGTAAACATCTGTGTCCGCCCCCACGCCCCCCCGGGGGCCCACGGGCCTGCGGCTCCTGCTCTGGGACCCGTCAGGGGGCCCAGAGACATCGTGTAATTAGGCGAAATTGGCCTTC
>NW_022103935.1:1521555-1537923 GCF_000313985.2 Echinops telfairi
GGTCTCTGTACTCCCTTTCAGCAGGCCGCCTGTCCCCAAGCCCCCTCCCCAGGGGTCCTTTCATCCTCCCCTTCGGGTGCAGGACCCAACACCCATGACTCGGGCCTCCTGCAGATGGGGGCAGGGCCAGGACCCTAGGACCCACCAGGGCAGAGGCCAAGCCTGGCCTGGGCTGTGGTCCCCATGTCCCTTCAGTGAGGCCCAGCATCTGCTTGGCAGCAGATACTCTCAGATGGACAGACGGACAGAATTCAGGTCAGGCCAGCAGGGGAGCTGAGGAAATGGGGCTTCCCCTGCCTCTGGATCGCCCCTACTCCCCACCCCCCCTTCTGTGGCCGGTGCACACCTGTGCTCAGGTGACACAGCCACTGCGCAGGAGGTAGCAGCACCTCACCAGCCCCTCCCAGGGAGGGTGGAAACGCCGGGTGGGGTGGGGGTCACTAACGGTGGTGCCCACAAGACTCAGCTATCACGGAGCTGGCTGGGGGTATGGCTCCCTGACCCATGGGGTGTGTCTCAAGGCGATATGGGGCCCATAAGGCATTCATCAGTGGATTTGGGGGGTCGGCCAGTCCTTCCTTCCTTCCTTGTCTGTTGGAGCCAGGATGGGCCAGGGAAGCCGTCCACCAGGGGCAGCCCAGCTGGTGACTCAAACATGGGGTCACCGCCTCCACCACTGCACCAGTGCCCACAGACAAGTGTGGTGCCTGTGGCCACCTCCTGTGGGGGGCGCTGCTCAAGGTACCTTCTCAGCCAGGGGCTGCCGGCTCTATTCTGAGTGGCGGGAATCCCAGCCGCGGCCGAGGCTGGAGGGAGAGGAGGCTGTCTGCCATCACGAGTCACAATCAACTCGAGGGCAGGGGGTTTGGTCTGGTTCACTGAACCGCCTCGTGGGTTTACAGGCGAGGTTGGATGGGTGTGACTGTGGATGTGTGAGTGTGGTTGTGTGTGATGGTGCGTGACCCTGAGTTTGGCTGTGGGTGTGAGTGTGTGTGAGTGTGTGCTGTAAGTTCACCATGGATGGAGTTGGCCACCCTGGAGGGGAGCCCAGGTGTGTGAGGGAGGCAGGCATGGGGGTCAAGGCCAACGGGGGAAGCAAAGCCTGTAGGGCCCCATCCACGTCTCTGGGAAAGAATCTCGTGGCATCCGGGAGGGAGGCCTGGGCTTGAGGCCTGGGCTGTCCGTCCCTCCATGCCAGGCGCTCGGCGTCTGTCTGTCTGGCTGCTTGGTGCTCAGCTGCTCACTTGGAGCCAGGGGTGGGGTGGGGGGCCTCGGCGGCCATCGAGTGGGTGAAGGGATGAAGGAGGGGGCAGGGTTGCTCTGGAGGATTGCAGACAGACCCCTGACTGCTCCCCTTCCTGCCACAGCCCCTCAGGAAGCTGCAGGACCCCTTGGCAGCCCCGTTGGGAGACAGGACTCAGCCTCTGGGGTGGTCGGTGCCTGGGCTTCTGAATGAATGGCTCTGGGGTCTGTGTGGGCACCCTAGGGGCACAGAGGGAGAAAAACCTGGTGACATCCTGCTGGGCCACTGGCCACCAGAGGCCCCGCAGGTCCCAGCTCTGCCCTGATGCCCCTGTGGGCCCCGTGGGTCCCTTTTGCTCTTGCTGAAGGAGATTCCCAGACTTCAGCTTTGACTTTAACCATTTTAGGAGAAAAGGCAGACGTCCTGGCCAGGCCCGCCCTGAGGATTTAGAAGCTGGACTGTTGGTAAAAAGCAGGAGCCCCCGGCAGCCCCCCCATCCACCCACCCACCACCACCACCTCCCGCTCCATGCTCAGATCTCTGTTCCCACGTACGCCTGGTACATTCCTTTGGAAACTAAGACCCTTTCTCAGGCCTGGGCCCCCTCCTCCCCAGGGCCGGCTTGCTTCATGCCCCCCTCCTCCCCCCTCCCCCGGGCAGCGGTCAGCAGATCAAGGCCTCGGCCCGAGCTAAGCCTCTGCTTACATTTTGGAAATGTTTGGAGAGAGATCAAACAGAGAAGAACACGTGAAGAACACATGCCCTCACATCTCAGGGCCTGCAGATAAGGTTGGATTGCGGCACGGTTATCTGTTGACACACCATCTGTGGATTCTGTCTGCTTCTGCAAACCAGGAGGCCCACAAAGCCTGAAACTATTTGCTCTGGGGCCCTCACAGACAAGCCTGCCCTGCCTGGGACCCTGAGCAGAGACACTCTCTAGACCCGGGACCAGGCCTGTGGGGGTCCCAGTTCCCCATCTCCACAGCACCCTGACTGGACTTTTACACAGACCCTCTGTGAATGGTTGCTCTCTATCCAAAGTGACCCAACTGAGCCCTGAGAAACCCGGCCATCCAGCCCTGGAGCAGGCCAGGGCTCCGGAGGGCCCCGCACGTGCAGCGTGGCCCGGCGCTGCGCAGACTTTGCCGGGGCCTGGGGTCTTGGGGGCCAGCTGGCAGGCCTTTCTACAGAGGTAGCCCCGCATGGAATCAAACCTCCAAGCTTGCGGTTGTCAGCTGGGCATGCTGAGCCCCCTGCAACATCTCTCCCAGGAAGTCTAGTTGGTGCGTGCTAACTGCACACCTGTCCGAATGTGTCTTCTGGGGAGGCCCACACTGGGCCTCAGCCTGATACAAAGTAGCCAAAACACTGTGCCCTGTGGTTTCCCACCTGCCTGATACAAAGCAGCAGTCACACAGTAAAGGTAGTAATCCACCTGCCTGATACAAAGTAGCAAAAACAAAGTAACACTGTCACCAGCCTGCTTGCTACAAAGTAGCAGTCACATATGCGACTTGGCTAGCAGACTCAGATGCTCCAGCCCCATTAGTTGAATGGCCCTTGTCCTTCCAGGGCGACCGATGACAAGCCAGCGGGCCCAGGCCATGTCAGTGTGTCTTTCTAGGCAGACGGACGGTTGGGACAGCACCCCGAGCTGTGATCTGAGCAGTCAGTCACTGTCCAGTGCGCTCTGATTCACGGGACACCCCCTCGCCCCCGTACAAGCAAACGCGCGAGATGCCCGTCATCTCCATTTCACCGTCCTTGATGCCACGGGCCCTCCTCACGGCAGCCACCGTGCAGCAGGGTGGCCTCCAGCCAGTGCCTCAGCCAGCACCGCGTAGACCACACTAGCTGGCGGCCTTCACAGTCTGCCTTTGACTGGAAGCTCGGCTGAAACCTGCCCATCAGGGAGACCCTGCAGGGCGTCCCAATTTCAGCCACACGTGGACAGACAGGTGGCAGACATGGGTCGACACGGGCCAAGACAAGTGCCAATGTGGCCATCGGCATGGCCAAGGCGTGCATGTGCCTTTGGACCGGACGTGGAGGAGTGGCCTCCCCATCCAGGAGAAGCAGACGGTACCCCATTCCCCCCCACACTCCCCATCACCCCTGAATTTAGTTCTGATGTCGTTCTTGGGGCCACTGTAGACAAGGGCTAAAATCGGCTGCCAGACAACAGGCACCTCCCACCTAATTCCCAGGACCAGGCTGGGAAAAGCCAAGGACCCCACACTCAAAGACAATGTCACCTTCCCCGCAGCCTTTGGTTGTGGGGACGGAGGACGTCGGCGGTCGGGTGACGGCAGGAAACAAACAACAACACAAACAACAACAACAAGCAAGCGGAGGGAGGGGAGCTGTGGGGACGGAGTCTGGGGGAGGCCGCCCACCACATGTCCAGCCCATGGGGGCCCCAGCTGTCCCTTGGCCTGTGCCCCCCACCTCTAGCTCTTCCCCACTGTGTCCCCACTTGTCCTATATGAACGGTGCTCGACCCGGGGGCCCACCTAGCCCTCAGACTTCACCCTATAACAGGTTATGTCTGCTGAGACACCCCCATCCCACCCCACTTCCAAAGGAGGTCATGTCGATAGGTATTGGGGCAGGGGGTGAGAAGTGAAAATATTATTTTTCTTTTTTTTGGGGGGTGGGCGTGCAACCCATCACAGGATTCCAGACTGCACATAGGGGACACACACACACACACACACACACACACACACACACACACACACACGGAAGGGACAGGAAACAGCTGCCTCAGGTCCAGGGGGAGGCTTTCTTGGGGAGCAGGGTGGCCCCCGAGGGGGCTCAGCATGGTGAGAGAGCAGGCCAGGCCGGAGGTGGGGGGTGGCTGGGGATGGGCTGGCTTGTCTGCCGCACAGGAAGCGGCGAGTTTCCCCCACCCCCCACCCCTCTGCACCGGCGCCAAGGCGGCCCTGTCCCTGGGCCTCTCTTATCAGCGTTCCCAGATGCAGGCAGAGGGAGAGGGAGGCCCAGGCTGAGAAAAAGTCCGTTCCCAAACATAAAGAAACGGGGCCAGACCTTTACTGCTGGGAACGGCCGGTGTCCCTCTCCCTGGGGAGCGGGTGGGCGGTGGGGCAGGCCCTGCGACCCAGGACCATGTCCCTGTGAACTGAGCAGCAGATCTCAGCGCTTCCAGCCCACTGCAGGCCCGCACCCCATGGGCACGAGCTTCTGCAATGGCAGCCTTTGTCCTCAGTGATGTCCCAGTGGTGTCCTGCCTGGGTGTCCTGATAAGGCACACTTGTGCCGGCTGCCAGCCCATGGAGGGCGGGGGACAGAGCACCCATAGCCTGGGCATGTGGGGCCAGGCTCAGTGTCCCCTGCCTGTGGGGCGTCACCAAGCCACACACCTGAGCTGGCCCAGAGACATCTTGGGGACACCCTGGCAGGCATGCGTGACACTGCTCGTTTGGGGTCAGGGAGAAGGGAGGATGGCTGCACTGTGGATCCAGAAGTTCGAGGTTCAAGGCCCTCACAGAGGCTCGGGAAGAGAGGCCCAGTGGACTATGTGTGGAAAAGCCACCACGGGAAGCCCCCGGGCCACCCCGGGTCCCCCAGCCCCCACAGCGTAACAGGTCAACAGTCAGCAGGGACGTGGCTGTGGCCGGTAGTCACCCCTCGGGTCTGGCAATGAACCTGCCCCACGTGAGGAACATCAAACATTACAGATCAAAGGACAGTGCTGACCCAAGGACAAGGTCCGGTGGGAACAGGGGGTGGGGGCAGGCGGGAAGCAAGGTACTGAGCGGTCCATGGGTGGGGGGCTGTGGGAATGAGCTGGGCCAGAATGTGGGTACAATGTTGACATGAAAACTGTCCTTTGGCATGGTCACTCAGTCCATGACAACGTTACAAAGGCAGAGATGCGGGGGAAGGAGGAGGGGCCGAGGACCCGGGGGGGAGAGAAGCCCGGCTTGGGTGGCCCCCACTCTTGCTGCACTGATGATCTGGTCCCAGAATCAGCAAGGCCTGGTGTGCACCCGTGGCTCCCACCCCTGCCCACCAGAAGCTCAGAGCCCGAGACACCCCCCCCCAAGACCCCCGGGAATGGTGTGGACCCTCAGTGTGAAAATGGCCAGCAGCCATGAGGGTGGTCATGGTGACACAGGGGCCACCTGGGTCCCTCCAGTCCAGGCAGCTGTCCACTGTGGGGCCTCCCTCTGAGCATGGCCCTTTCTGGGGATGCTCACCATTTCCACGGCCGCCCTGTTGGCAGCCCCGTGCCCCGTTATGGACCCCAAGACGGTAGGCCTGTGGGCACTGCTACCTGGATTATGGCCACCGAGAAACTGCCCGCTGTTTGGCTTTCTCATCCCAGCCCCATGTGGTACCTGCAGAGCACTGAGGGCAGCCGGGCCGGGCCAGAGACACCTCCCACGGTGCGTCACGCCTGGGCCCCGGCTTCTGCTCCGGCTCTGCTCTTGCCCCCCCTGGGTATGGGCCCTCCAAGTTCACCTAGACCAGGTGGGGGCCGGGCTGCCTCTGGGGGCCTGGTCCCTGGAGTCCTGGCTGTGCCCTTGCCCCCTGGGGTCTTTAGTGTCCCGGTCACTCTTTTGTACTGTTCTTGACAGGAGGGCAGCGGGGCTGCGGTCACAGGCTCTCCAGCCCTGGGGTCATGAGGAGAGTCCCCGTTCACAGCCCTGGAGGACAGAGGACAAACCAACGTGCCATCGGGTCACACTCTGTCCTGAGGCTGGTGGGATGGATAGGATGGGCCCTTCCAGGTTTTCCTTAGCTGGGGCAGCAGGACCCCAACCTGTGCCCACTCCTGCCCCACCCCACACGGCTATGTCCCTTGTAGCTTCCCCCTCGGCTGTCAGGGGCCTTCCGGTCCCATGCAACCTCGATGAACCTGGCTTGTTATTGCCACTCACAGAACCTGCCACCCAGGGGTGGGAGCTTGAGGGGACCGGGGCGGGGGGCAGGGGTCACAGTCACCCAGATGTTGGACACTGGAAGCAGGGAGGGAGTCTGGGTGACCACACTGTCTGCTGAGGCTGCCCCTCCTCTGGCCGCCCCCCACTGTGTGAGAACCAAGGACGGGACCCAAAGGGCTGCACTTCCTCCTCTGGTGGTGTGTGCACAGGGGAGGGGTCTGGAGCACCCCCCCCCCAGCCCAGGATGGAAGGACACAGGTAGCTACTGTCAAGTCTGACAGATAGACGCATGTTGGGGTGGGGGTCCCGGCCCAGGTGGGGTCCCAGCCATACCAGGCACAGGCACCCACAGAGCACATCTGAGGGAATGCAGGTTATCAGGGGTCACTGCGGGGTGGGCAGGGGGGCCTGGAATCCTGCTTCATCATCAGTCACATAGTTTGAACGGAGACGGGCATTCTTAGATAATCCTGGCTTCTATAAACAAGATAGGAGCAAGAGCCAGTGGGATTTCTCAGCACTCAGACCACTCCACCCAGCAGAACCAGCAGGAAGTGGCTGGCGGGCCCCAGCCCTGCTGGGAATTGAGCCAGGGGCCGGGGTGGGGGTAACAGGAGCCCCCACCAGGGCCAGGCTGTGCTGAGGACGGGCCTGACAGCTCTGGGAGAAACTGGTTTGTGAGCAGCTGTGGTGGCGGCAGCAGGGCACACCAATGCTTACTGTGTTCTGGGGACCCGGGGCTCAGACTTGAGTGTGGGCAGGTCTGGGCCCCTCTGAAAGCCATGGGGCATGCCCCTGGGTGCCTCTTGCAGCTCCTGGGCCCTCCGATTGGCCTGGATTCTGCCAACCCTATCCCTGCCCCTGTCTGCACTCTCCTCTGAGAACCTTCACCCCTCTCTAGGCCTCAGGCCCACCTCATGTCAAAGGTCTTCCTCTGCACCCATCACACACTGTGAGGTTCCAGGAAGGTCACTCCCCCCAGCACTCAGCCCAGGTGGCAGTGGACAAAGATGGGTCCTCCAGTCCCCACCCCTCTGGGCCCAGGAAGCCAGGAAACCTCAGGAGCCCCTGAGCAGCTTAGAGGTCTTGCAGGGCATCGTGAGACCTGAGAGAGGGTCAGAGGCCCTGTGTCCACATCACACTTGAACCCTCCTGGCCCAGGAGGCTCCACACCTGAAACCCTTCCTCTCTACCTGCTCCTCGGACCAGAGACACTGCATTTCACCAGAACCCCACACTCCGGGGGCAGCTCCAGCTGTGGGGGCCGTGGTCTTGGGAGACATGTAGCCAGACTGTTCCTTAGGAGCCAGAATGACATGCACATGGGGCTGGGAGGAATGAACCCCCGGAGGGGACGTCATGCTTGGTAAGGTAGAGGAGTCAGGGCACGGGAGGATGGCCCCCACTGACGTACTGACAATGAGCTCACACGTAAGAGCCACTGGGAGGGGGTGGGCGCAGGCCCAGCTAGTGTGGGGCAGCCGGGCCGAGGGGCACGGACCAGCACACAGCAGCCTCCAGGCCCCCCTCTCAGTTCTCCGTGGGCTGCCCACTCTGCACAGACCCAGCCCATGGGTGACGCTGCTGGGGCTTGGAAGCCCTGTGGTAGAGCTCCCGGATCACACCACTGTAGACAGACAGACAGACAACCTCACACTAAGGCCATCTGTGGAGTATTAAGATCGATCCAAGGATCACTGCCCAGGACGGTGCCCTCCAACCACCGGGCAGAGGCAGGACGGATCAAGCCGCAAGGGGGACGCGGGCTTTTGGAAACCGAACTAAAGTGCGGCAGGCATGGGGGCTGAACCAGGAGGGCTGGGCGTGGCGTCTAGTCGAAGACACTGAATGAGGGGGTGGTGGGTGGGGAGGATACGGCCGGCAGTGTGTGGGCACCCTGGCGGGCTGCTAACTCGAAGGTTACCGGTTCAAAGCCACCAGCACCTATGCAGGAGCAAGCCAAGGCCGTGTGCTCCTGCAGGCTGACCACGTGGGAAACACCACCAGCCGAGGCCTGCTCCGTCCGTCCGTCCTGCTCGGCCTCTGTGAGTTGAGGTTGATGTGACTGGGCGACGGTGGACGTGCCCGTGTTGTTGCCCCTGCGGTGGCCGTGGGGCCACCCCCGACTCCCTCCCAGTGGCCCCGGAGATGGAGCAGGACTGCCACAAGCGATTCTCATAGTGTGTTCCTCCAGGGAGCCTATCCCCAGGGCCCCCCTCCTGGGGCGCTGCCGGGTGGGGGGTGGGGATTGTGAGCATCCAGCCTGCAGGTCGGCCCTGGGACGCCCGCTCCGCTCGCTCCCGTCAGCACTCGCAGCGGGATGGTGTGCCCGGCATGAACCCCTTCCTGCTGTCCGTGCGAGGTTCCGGCGCCGAGCTGCACTCGCCCTTCCCCGGGCCCCCACCCTAGGCCCCTACCCAGTTCCAGAAGGCTCCGTCACCCTGTTCGGCTCTCTGGAGCCGCGCTGCAGCTAGGCTGCACCTGGAAGCCATTAATCAGCGGCCTCGGCGGGCCTGCCCGGGCTGGACACGTTCGTGGAACCCGACACGGCAGGAGCGCCGCATCTGGCTTCTCTCAGGCCGCATCCTGAGCTTGGCGCGCGCTTCGCCCGCATCGGGGTTCAGTTCCCTTTATTGCCGAGCGAGGGCCCCCGGGGCCCGAGCAGACCCCGTTTCTGTTTATCCTCTGGGCGGCTGGCGTCTGGAAGCGGGCTGGCTGCCAGGCCCGGGGTCTTGTTAATGACGCGCGGTGACGAGCAGCTGTGTGGGGGTCGCCGCGCGAACACATGTGTTTCCACTTCCCGCGGACACCTAGCGCTGGAGCCGCGGGGACGGTGATAAATTTATGTGTGACTTCCACAGCAAGGGCCAAACGTGCGTTCCAAACGGCCGAGGGGGTCATAAATCCCCAGCGGCCGCAGGCCGGCAGGGCCGGCCGGGGAGTGTTTCCGCCTCCCCACGTCTGTCTCCCCAAATGCCTTTCTGATTATAACCCGGGTGGGGGCTTGGGAAGTCCTGACCCGCCTGCTGAGGTGCCCTTTACCTTGTCTGTGCACTGCAGTGCCGGGCATCTGGGCCCGCTCTTGTTGCCGGGGAGTGTTTCCGCCTCCCCACGTCTGTCTCCCCAAATGCCTTTCTGATTAAAACCCGGGTGGGGGCTTGGGAAGTCTTGACCCGCCCGCTGAGGTGCCCTTTGCCTTGTCTGTGCACTGCAGTGCCGGGCATCTGGGCCCGCTCTTGTTGCCCGGGCCTGCATTTCTGGGGGTGGGGTGGGGGACTGCTTCGTGGCAAAGTCCCCCACCACCACCATTGTCCACTGTGAGAGGTCAGAACGTCCAAGACTTCGTTGTCTCCCAATCCGTGGCTTATCTTTGGATTCTCTTAGCAGGGCCCCTTCAGGGCTGCCATCTGTCCCTGGAGCTCCCTTCTGTCCATCGGGAAGCCCCTCACACTGAGCTCTCTGGGGGGCAAATGGTTTCTTCTGCATGTGGGTGGTGGTGCAGGCAGGTGGGCATGTGTTGGGCAGTGAGCACAAGGCTGGCAGTCCGAACCCACCAGCCTCTCCATGGGCGACGGCTGTGCCGTCTTCTCTCAGAAAGAGCCGGTGTCTCGGCAGGCAAGCCTCTGCAGACACGGCAGAAACGACCACGCCATACGAAGGGCCTCCACAGGAAACCCCCATCACCCTTCCACCCATCTCCCCCCCCAGTCCCTGGAAGCCCCGGCGCTCGGCGACATAGATCAGGACCACCGCGGCCAAGCCTAGTTCCACCGTTTTGAGATGGTTTGGGCAGTCCACGGGCAGGGAGGGGGCAGCTGGGAAGCCAGGCAGGTTCAGAAGAGGCAGGGGAGCAGGGTGGTCACCGTTCTCGTGGGGCAGGTCTCTGCAGGAAGCAGAGACGCTCCAGGAAGATGTGGCCCCGGGTGGGCCGTACTGATGAGGCTGTGAGGCACTCGATGGCTCACGCTGCCAGGGGTGGGACGTCCAGAACACGCCACCCCTCACCTCTGGGCATGCGGTCAGTGGGGTCCAGGCCCAGGCTGAGGGTCAGGGAGAAAGAGGAAGGCCGTCTGTGCAATGGGTGGACACCAGGGCTGCAGCAAGGGGCTTGGAATGGGAAGGGTGTGAGGCTCAGGGGAGACAGTTCTGCGGGCATCCCACCGGTCCCTGGGCCTTGGTTCTGGCCAGTGTCCTCCTCTGTCTGTTCTTTGCCCCCTCCACCCCCACCCGTGCCACCAGACCGTGTTGAGTTTGTGCACACGGGGTCTCCGGGAATCGGGGTGACAGGGCCAGGCGGAGCAGAAGGAGTAGAGGCCTGTTTGCTTACCCAGCCAGACTAACAGGAGCAGGGCTTTAGCCTCCATGTTGACACCTACTTTGGGTGGCCAGGTACATGGCCCAGCACACAGCCCTTCACTGAACCGCACCTTGTCCCATCGGCCCTGGGCTTGGGCTCATTCGTGGGAGTTTGTGCCGGTCCCCCCGGGGGCCAGGAGTCTTTGAGGCACGTCCTTCACTGGTTTCTGTTGCTCTACTTGTCTGGCTCCGGCTTTGGGGCGACGCTGGCACGAAGCGGGAGAGGTGGGCACAGGCTTCTCTCTGCCTGTGGGAGAGCCATGCGGTGAGTGTTCTTCTTCAAACAGAGCTCCCTCCCCAGAGGAGACATCTGAGCCCAGATTCCTTTGTGGGGGAGAAGGCTTTAAATCACGCGTTCAATTTCTTTGCTTGCCCTGGGTCTGCTTAGACCCATCCGGGCCTCATTTCCTCCTGGGTCAACTCCTATAAGACAGGTATTAATTCTTGCCTAAATCACCGGCCGTGTCGTGATTGAAGCTGCATGGGCCTGCAGTTTCCGTGGTCGGGGGACTGGCCTGTGGGCCCGGGAGAGACGCGTTTCTCAGGCCACAGCCCGACTTTAATACCATGCCATACTGGGGGCTCTCTTATTCGTCTTTAGTGAATTTAGGGAGTGTGTGTCTCTCATGGGTCCTCCCCCCAACCTGAAAGACCCCCACCCCCGGACTGCGGCACAAAGCACAGCCTGGTCTGCGCTGCCTGCAAGCCATGAGGGGCTTGGGCCCTGGTTGGGGGTCACTGGGTGTGATTTCAGCCCCACCCCCGAGGGTCTCCCCTCCAAGCTCTCTATCAGACGATGCTGTTCAGGGACCCCGGAAAGACCTCACTGGATACAGTTCAGAAATTGACCACCCTTCTTTTCTCTCCCAAATCTGCCGTAGTTGGGAAGCTCTGGGGGGCTGTGCTGGGCTCCGGGGCACCAAGAAGCCACGGCCATACAAACAGGTGGTGGCTTTGTCCGTCTGTCTGTCTGTTTCCCTGGTGCCCCTGGAATTTTCACGTCCAGGATCTGGGTCTTGGAAACGGTGTCGGGAAAATGTGACCCATTGAACAGAGGCAGGTGAGACACCCCCGCCCCCCAAGACGGTGGTCCTTCGTCCCCCCCCCACCTCAGATCCGGAGCTGAGCTCCCCCTGTGGTCGAATAACCAATCAGTTAAGATCAAAGCACGGTCGTGACCCCACATCAAAGCCCCAAGGGCAGGAGCCTGCAGACGGGCCGGGGGGAGTGGGAGAAGACACGGCGGCCGGAGCTGCCATGGACGGTGGGAGCAAGCCAAGTATGGAGGCCGCATGGGAGCTGGATGGGGTGCTCTGCTAACCTCCCCTTGTGCCAGGGCACCAGCGCACTCATGGCCCTTGGATCAGTCCGACTCACAGCGACCGACACACACACACGGAAAACGGAAAAGATGTGGAGGGCAAGGTCCATACATGTTCAAAGGAAGGAAGATGATGGGCAGGGCCGGGGCCAGAGGGAGGACACAGAAGACACCGGGTCAAGAAGACAGGGAGGTAAGTTGGGGGTGCAGCGTGGGGTACAGCTGCCAGCCCCCAACTCACAGGGGCTGTGTCTGCAGCACACATGGCCCCCTCCCCAGGGCCTGTCCTGAACAGCAGGAATCCAATTAAGGAGCGGGCAACATTCGAGAAGCTGCAGCATTTCATTAAAGCAGGGTCAGATGAGGCTGGCAGATTAACCATGAAAAGATGTTCTGCGTCCCCGGGCATTAACGGGGTGCAACCTGAGACGGCAGAGGGATGTCACCCCACACCTATTAGAGCCTCGGAAATGAGAAATGCAAAGTGTGCACCGGGGTGCACCCGAGCTGGCAGGAAGCTCGGAAACCGGACCCGTGCACAAGGCGGGTGGGAATGTGCAGCTAGTGGGGCCACCGCTCTGGGAAAGTTTGACAGCCTCTTAAAACACTAAGCACGCACTTAGCTGAGGGGCCAGCCCGTCTTCCCAGGCCTGCTTCCCAGGGGATGAAGACTGAGGTTCACACGGGGCCCTGTGCACAAACACGCTCAGCCCACACTGAGAATAGCTGACAGGGCACAGCCGAGTCTCTGCCGGACACTAACCAGATGCCGGCTGGGGTCAGAGGGGAGCGGGTGGGGCTGGGTTCTCACCAGTGGGTTTCCAGGCCCTGCTGCCCAGGGTCTTGAGCCTGCGGCCAGTTGGTCGGGTG
The DNA here is from genome assembly GCF_000313985.2 of Echinops telfairi. Taxonomy (NCBI): domain Eukaryota; kingdom Metazoa; phylum Chordata; class Mammalia; order Afrosoricida; family Tenrecidae; genus Echinops; species Echinops telfairi. The sequence continues at coordinate 1,534,259 of NW_022103935.1, forward strand.
CCTCCAGTGGTGCCTGTCCCTCCTTGAGACCCCCACTCACTAGTCAGAAGCATGGCCTGCTCATGGCAGCCGGGCGGAGGTGCTTGAGCTGACCAGGGTTCTGTCCCCTAGGTGTTGTCGGGGGCCTTTGACGGCCAGTGCCCTGACATGCAACACAGGGAGACCCCGCCTGGGCCTGCGTCCTCCTCACCATATTGTTGCTGTGTCTGAGCCCAGCCTTGTGGCCATGGTGTCTGCCCATCCATCCATCTCCTTGACGGCCCTCCTCTCCCTCACTGCCCCTCCACTTGGCCACGCGTGATGTTATTCACTAGGGACTGGTCTCTCCTGACCACATGTCCACAGTACGTGGCATGGCTCATCCTCCTCCCTGCTCAGGAGCCCTCCAGCTCTGTCTCCTCCAACACCACAGGCCTGCGTGTCCTCTCTGAGAGCACCAGGAATTGTGTTTCCCATTTCCCCCTCTTGGTAGGAAGTTTTAAAATGTCCTGTAACTCCATGACACCCCCCCCCCCAACTCCCTGCCAGTGAGCCGATGCTGACTTATGGCCATCCTGCAGGACAGAGAACAGGCCCCTCTGTGGGTTTCCCAGACTGCAACTCTCCACGCGAGTAGAAAGCCTTGTCTTTCTCCTGCGGAGCGGCTGGTGGTTTCGAACTTCTGACCCTGTAAGGGCAGCCCGCCACCTACTCCACTGTGCCAGCCACCAAGGCTCCTCGGGACGCCATGGTCCTTGCAAAGTTAGACTAAAAGGATCCTTGCTGGCATCGGAGAAAAGGGAGTCCGCTGCTCCCTGCCTTTTTCGCCCCCAAAGAAAGAAACCACAGGTGAGTCTCGTCAGCTCTGCAGGAGCTGGGGACAGGGAAGGACTGGCCAGGAACTGGAGGGACCAAGGTGGGCCTGAGCAAGCAGCCCTGTGTTTTCCACTCTGAGAACAATGACATTGAATAAAATCACACTGTGCTGCTAGGTGCCATCCACTTGAACACCACACGCCCTTGCCCAGTCCTGTGCCACGTTCACACGGTGCCCATTGTTGGAGGCCCTGGCTGGAGCATCCAGTGTCCACCCCTCTTGATACAGGCCCCCTCCTTTTACTCTGACCCTCTGCTTGATCAAGCATGGGCGGCCTTCCCCGGGAACCGGCCTCTCCTGACAAGACATCCACAGCACGTGAGTCTCGCTGCACCAAGGACATTCCAGCTCGGAGAGAGATTCCTTGTTTCCTCTGGTGGCTCGTGGTCCTTTCTACAGTCTTCACCAGCCCCAGAATCACAGGCACCCAGGCCTGTCGACAACCCTCCTCCCCCGGGCCCGGCTGCCCCGTGTGCCCCCATGCACGGAGTCTGTGGGATTTGGAGCACCACGCAGGGGCTGGCACCCTTTAACCCTGGCTTGGAGCCGAGTGTGGTGGAGTCAAGGACGTGCTGTTGGCAAGGGTCGGCCCCTGGAAGAGGACTCCGTGCTCGGTGAAGTCGAAGGTGAGCAGAGAAATTGGGACAGCCTGGGCCACGTGAACACAGTGGACGTCACAGTGACTTGGAAGGGAGTCCCGGGCACCGGCCCACAAATACCACTGAGATGGGACACACGGGAAGCAGGTCTGTGGCTCGCACGGACAAGGCCCCCTGCCCACCACGGGGGCGCCTGCCGAGGAAGGGCAGGTGGGAGCCGTCAGCCAGCTGGGCAGGAAAGCTGAGTGCGTGGTGACATGAGGTGAGAGGGCCCTGTTCTCAGGGCTGCCCTGCCACTCAGTGCCCAGCAGGCCTGGGGAATGAGGCACAGGTAACCTGCCCTGGGCGGCTCACGCTCTCCAGAGAGAGCAGAGTGGTGGGGAGAGCAGAGTGGAAGGCCTCCTGTGACCCATGGGAAACAAATCACCCTGGAAAGCTGTGCCAGCAGGGGTGGTCTGTGCCCCCCCTGTGGACCCAGGGATCCAGTCTCACCCACCTGTCCCACCACCACCACCATGGTGCACGTGGGACACGTACGTCCCACTAATCCTATCAAAGGCCCCCGAGGGCAACCCCTCCCTGAAACACACCAGCCCCCAGTACGGAAGGCAGAGCAGAGACTGGGTCGGTCACAAAGGGGTTAATCGGCATTTTCCAGCTGAGCGAACACGCGATGCCTTTTCCACTTGTGTCATTTAATTACCAAATGTTTTCATTTTTCAGAAGACCCGAAATTGCACAGATCTGTGGGATTTAGTGGAGGAATGTGAAGGCCAATTTCGCCTAATTACACGATGTCTCTGGGCCCCCTGACGGGTCCCAGAGCAGGAGCCGCAGGCCCGTGGGCCCCCGGGGGGGGCGTGGGGGCGGACACAGATGTTTACCTGATGTCCGGGCCGGAGTCTGGTTTGCATTGGGAAATCAGACTGTTTACAGGACACACACGGCCCACTCCCCACACTCTGGGTGACAGTCTGCAGGTCCCTCGGATTCCTGGGGACGCCCACCATGTCACGCCACTAGGGCAGCCACCCCTGGGCCTCGACTGGGTCCTCACCAGCTCAGGGATGACCACTGGGCAGGGGCGGTGGACAAGGGGGAGGCTCTCACGCCACCCCCGGACCCCGCCTAGGGACACGTCAGCTCACACCACCCCTGGACCCTGCCTGGGGACGCGTCAGCTCACACCACTCCTGGACTGTCACTGGGGACACGTCAGCTCACTCCACCCCTGGACCGTCCTTGGGGACACGTCAGCTCTGGGCTGACCTCTAGGGGGCAGAGGGCACCAAGGTAGAGGGGACTCATTCATGGCAACCCTGGGCCCATCAGCTTGGCATGGCCACAAGGGGGCCGGGAAGAATTGGGGACTCACACCATCAACCCAGGCCCCCCTAGCAGGGCAGGCAGGCCCCTCTAGGCCTGAAAATGGTTGCAGGGCTGGCCGATGCCCCAGGTGCTGGAACCTCTGTCTGATTCTGAATGACACGGGCTCGGAGCGTGGGCTCTGGGGGTGGTGAATGCCCACAGTCGCCTAGAACCCTGCTGCTGGGGCCCGAAGCCCCAGACCACCCTAAGCACAGAGGCCCGTCAGGGAGGGGAGTGTGGGCATGGGGCAGGGGACACAGGGACACAGGGCCTGAGTAGCAAAGGCCTGGTCGGGGAGGCCCTGGGCAGGGACAGGTCCACAGGGGGTGTGTGTGTGGAAGGGGTACAACTGGAGTCCAGTCTGGAAGGCATGAGCTTCGGCCCATCCCAAGGACACTGCCCAGGCTCAGGCCTCCGCCTTGCCTATGAGAGCCCGTCTCTGGCCACCTCTCCTGCCACAGCCCCCCCGCATGTCCTCTTGAGCCCGAGTTTCCGGCAGGTGGGCTGGGGAGCATCAGGGGGTCCTGCAGGACAGCTGGGTGGCCTGCAGGAGGGACGAGGGCCAGCTGTCCCTTCTCCAGAGTGAGGCTAGCTCTGGCCCCACCATCACTAGGTGTCCCCCTCAGTACCGGTCCCCAACCCCAAGTTGCCCCCTCCACCCAGTGGCCATTTGCCTGTTGTTCTTGCCTGAACCCCCTTACTGGGATCTGAGTGCCACAAAGCAGGGGTGAAGGAGGGGTGGCCCTCAGGGTGACTCAGCAGGGAATGAGGCACCCTGGGGCTCTAATGGGGCCCCTGCCTGCTGGGACAGGATGATTCAGGAGTGGGAGGAGAGAGGGCTG
>NW_022103935.1:1538528-1540491 GCF_000313985.2 Echinops telfairi
TGTGGTGTGGTGTGGTGTGTGTGTGTAGTGTGGTACAGCTACAAGACAAGGGCTGGGGACAAGGGCAGGGGCAGGAGCTGAGTGGAGGGCAGCTAGAAGGGTGGGGCTGAGGGGTTCCCTGGGAGCATGGTGTCTTGGGCCAAACCCCACCCCTACACACACAAGGCCCACCAGCACCTATACCCTCTGGGGGCTCTCGGGCTACCAGCCAGAGTTTGGCCTGTGGCCTGAGGTCCCTCCCCTGCTCCCCGCTGCATGTGTGGCAGATTGGGGACAGTGCTGGGCCTAGTTGAGGAGCAGTGGGCTGGTTGGCACAGAGGGCCAGAGGCTCAGGTCCCGGGCAACGCTTGGTGCCCGGGTCTCGTCCTTGTGCTGTCAGGGCTGTGGGACCTCGGTGGACTTGGGGAGTGTGGCCAGCAGGGGGCGCAGTCCGAGCCGCTGCAGACCTGAGCAGCCGGGAAGCTCAGCTCTGAAGTGGCCTTTCTGTCTCCCATGGGCCTGCCCACCAGGTGGCACCCCCTCCAGAGCCAGGCTCCTGCCCAGGCCAGGGCTGGGCCTGCTCTGCCTTGATGGGCTTTCTCGCTAGGGGAGGGCTGTCGTGGAGTGTCTGTAGCGGTGAAACCCAGACTCAGCGGGAACGAGGCTTTTTGATGCTGTCGAGAAGAACCCAGATGCCAGTGAGCTGGACCGGGACCCAGGCTCAGGGCAGGACCCAGGCTCGGTATGAGACCTAGGCTCAGGATGGGACCCAGGCTCAGGGCAGGACCCAGGGCAGGGTAGATCCATGTCAGTAAGAGGCCCAGGGTCAAAAGGGGCTCAGGGCACAGCAGCACAGAGTGGCCATTACCATCAGGCCCTGACGGCTCACCCCCACCCCATCATCTTTACCAACCCTGACACCAAGCCTCCATCCCTACCAACCACTCTGCTCTGCCGGGCTCCATAGCCCACTGGCCATGGCCTCTCAGGATCACAGCCCAGACCTGCCCATGATGTTGGGGTGTGTTAGGGAGCCAGCAGGTGACGGTTCAGGATCAGGAAGGACTCAGGATACAGCTAGCCCGTCTTCCCAGCTGAGCGCAGGCAGGCCGCACTTGGCCTTTCCATCTGCAAAGCGCTTCAGCTCAGCCAGCGGGGCCCAGGCCCTGCTCTTGACCAGTAAGCCTTGGCCTAAAGGCTGCCAGCTGTCTCGCTCGCAGGGTGTGTACACCTGCTGGAAGCCCCCCCACGCTGTCTGAGGCCAGTCTCCCTCGTCTTGTCCCTGGGGCCCATCTCTGTGTGACAGCGCTCTCGCTGTCCCTTGCTTCCAGGAGGGTCTCACCACACAGAACCCAGACCTGAAGGACCTCCATGGATGGTAAGTAGGTCCCTGTCTCCCCTCTGAGCAGTTCGTTTCCAGCCCAGTGAGAGGGCAGAACTGACCAATCCTGGTCAAGGCTCTATTCACCTTATTTGCATGGTACCACCCCCAGAAGGCCATGCACTGTATTTGCATAGCTTGTGAACTGTCCCATCCCCTTGGTGGATCACCAGTGCCTTATTTGCATGGTCCCACCCCAGGGTGCTCCTGAGAAGCCCGATGGTGAGGCTTTGTGCCGTGATATTCCACATCAGCAGGAGGGACTGGTCCGGAATGGGGCATCATGCTTGATAAAGTAGGGGGGGCAGCGACCGAGAGGAGCCCTGTGGGGGGACAGACTGACATGGTGGCTGCCCCAACAGGCTCACACATGACCAGGGTGTGAGGACGACCGGGCAGTGAGTTGGAGACAGTTTCTCCGGGCCTCACTGCTGAATCTCTTGGTGGGAGCCAGAAGGCCATGCCCACAAAGGTCAAGTAAAAACAAGTCCCCAAAATTTAAAAGAAGGGGAAAAAGGAAAAGAAACCCCGAACAGATAGGCTGCAAAAAAACCCGAAAATGCAAAGCTGATTCCGGGAACCCAAGAGGAAAGCGAATTTTGG
>NW_022103935.1:1541974-1543453 GCF_000313985.2 Echinops telfairi
CTGATCCTGATTCTTCTCTTGACTCTGATTCTTCTCCTGACCCTGGTTCGTGTCCACCACGGATGACCCTGCTGGTGTCTGAAATCCTGGCGGCTGAGCTCCAAGCAGCACGGACACCTGCAAGCCGCTGCCAGGTGGCAGGACTCTTACGCTGAGGCCACATCTGCTGGCTAAAGATGGAGTCCAAGAACCCAACAAAGGGGCATTTCCCCCGGTCACAAGACAAAGGGCAACAGGTCTCAGATCACAGAAAGGACAGACGAGGAAGAAAGGCCTGGTGATCCACTTCTGGAAATTGCCGGCAGAAACCCCACGGAGCCCGGTGGCCTGAGCCGGCGTTGGGGGTGGGGAGCACAAGGTGGGGTGGCCGTGAAGGTAGTGGTTGTTGGGGGCTGTCGAGTCTGTCCCAACTCATAGCAAGTCGAAGTTCAAGGAGGGACACTGAGCCCAGCCCTGCACCAGCCCCAACCGCTCTCCTGCGTGAGCCGCGGTTCAGCCCGGCGCCCATCATTGCCTTCCTGTGCGCTTCCCCGCACCTTACCAAGCAGGAAGTCCTTCTCCGGAGATGGCACGCCCACAGTATGTGAGGCCGAGTCTCCTCCCGTCGTAGCCTCTAAGGAGCGTTCTGCTTGCGTGAGACTACACATCAGTTCCACACGTCCTTCCAACCAAAAGAACCCCATAGCCGTCCTGTGGATTCTGGTGTGCAGCCACCCTGTGCGGCAGGCTGGAATGGCCCTGTGGGCTCCGGAAGCAGAGAGCCCCCTCTTTCTCCGGACGAGCAGCTGGCAGCTTTGAACTGCTGACCCTGCAGCTCACAGCCCAACGAGTAACCTACCAGGAGTCTTTCGCTGGGGGAACGGTCAGTCTGACTCACATGTGTTTATAGTCGCCCGGCCCTGGTGCCCGGTGGTTCTCGGGAGAGCCCAGCCGACAGAGGAATGCGCTCAGGAACCTCAGGTCCCGCCTCAGCTGGAGAATTTAATCAGAGGAGCGGCGTCCTAGGGATGTTGGTGCAAATCCATCGGCAAGACCAGGCCTCCAGGAGGATGGAGACTGTGGTCCTGAGTCTCCCGTCAGGTCTGGGACGGAGCTCACCTGAGGCCCAAACACCAGGGAGGTGTAGAGGGGAGCAGCCACACCAGGGAGGTCACACACCTTTGGGTGATTGACACCGTGACACCAAATGGGCAGCCCCTGATCCAGGACTGAGTGCCTCCAGAGAGGGAGGAGAGAGGGACGGAGGAGGAAAGACAGGGATGAGGAATGAGAGACATTACATCGTGGGAACACATGTGCCTGAGAGAACCCTTGTCTCTGAGACCCTCACCCACCTTACAAAGGAGGGAAGTCGGGAGGGAAGGGAGGAAGAAAGATTGGCTGGATGTATGGATGGATGAATGGATGGATGGATTAGTGGATGGATGGATGGATGGATGGATGGATGGATGGATGGATGGATGGATGGATGGATGGATG
>NW_022103935.1:1543553-1548305 GCF_000313985.2 Echinops telfairi
AAGGGAGGACCACACACTGACCTGTCCTTGTGTCTGTCCTTGAAAGCAACCCTCACGGCCACCGAGTGGGTGCCAACTCATAGTGACCCTACAGGACAGAGGGGAATGGCCCCTGTGGGCTCCGAGACTGGACCCCTTGACGTGAGCAGACAGCCTGGCCTTTCTCGGAGCGCATGGGTGGGGGTTGGCACGGCTCACCTGATGAGCAGCCTGGCATGTCACCGCCAGGCGCCCGGGACCCCTCGGCACCAGCCCAGAGGCCCTCAAAACAGGATGCTGAGGGAACTGAGCAGCAGCCAACGAGCTAACCCTGTAGATGGGTTCGGGGTAGGAGGTGGGTGGATATCACGTGTCCAAGTGGAAACCAGAAATAGAAAAGCCAAAGGACTGCAGAACCGTTGAAGAAATAAATAAAAACACCAGTCTCACCCCGCTCGAGTGGATGCTGCCGCAGCGACCCCCCAGGACAGGGTAGAACTGCCCCCGGTGTTGCTGGGACTTGAACGCTCCCTTAGCAGCTACTGAGTCAGTTCCAACCAGCAGCGGCCGTGCACAGTGGAAGGAGACTGCCGCCTGCACCGCCCTCAGGTCCTGGGCCGCAGCCCGAGCCCGCGACGCCTTCCTCTTGGCCACTGCCCCTCCAGGGCACCAAGCACGATGCCCTCCTGACGCCCACGGTCTCTCCCACCAGCATGTCCAAAGTATGCGAGGTGACGTCTCCCCACCCTTGCCGCTAAGGCAGCGGTTTTCAACCTGTGGGTCGTGAGCCCGATCATAACAGTACCAGAATGACAGTGATGAAGTAGCAACAAGAAGAACTGTCCCCACACATGAGGAGCGTGTGAAAGGGCTGTGACATCGGGAAGGGGGAGGACCACTGCTCTAAGGAGCACTCTGGCCGTACTTCTCCTGAGACCCATCGGCTCGTACGCTGAGCTGTCCACGACACCTTCAGTATTCTGCTCCGGCCCCGCCGCTCCGATGCCTCGCTTCTTCGGTCTTAGATGGTCACCTCTCCCATGCATTTGACGCGGTGGAGGGCACACACCATGGCTCGGGCCAGGCGCACCTGGGTCCTCGAAGCCAGCTCCTTGCTTCCCACACTCTAAAGAGGGCTCCTGCAGATTGGCCTAAAGCAACGTGTCTCTTGCTGTCTTGACTTCTGCGCCCAGGACGATTCATTGTGGACCCAAGCAAGACCGCCTCCTTGACCGTCGATCCTGTCTCACGGACCCTGGTGTGGCCCCTCGGTCCAGAGTGAGGATGCGGTCGTCTTTCCACAGTGTCGGGGCCACGCCGAGGCTGCCGCCCCCGGGTCGGCATCAGCAAGGGCAGGGTTGGGTCGGCTGCAGAGAGACTTCTTCCGATCCACTCTTTAACTCTTTATGGGAGGAGGGGGCCTCCTCTTCCTCCTGAGGAGCAGCTGCTGGCTCCAAAAGGCTGACCCGGAGGTGAGTGCCCCACACTCCGCACCACCAGGGCCGCCGAAGAGAAAGGACAAATTCAAAGCCTGTCTGTAAGGAGGGCGGCTGAGGGAGGCTCCCAGGACGCCAGCAGCGGTGACAACAGAAAGGAACACAGATGGAAAAACGCTCCCCACACCACGTCAGACACACACCCGCCAGATCCCAGCACCCAGCAAGCAGGGTGTGAGAGGTTGGGTGACAGGCCGTCCCCCTGCCAAGCGCAGCTGACAAACACAGCAGTGCTTTGAGAGCGCAGTACAAAAGCTAGCCTTCACCGCGGTGTGACTCGGGGAGCCCGGTGCCGGTGTGGTCACCCACTGGGCTGCTCACTGCGAGGTCAGCAGTTTGAAACCAGCAGCTGCCCCTCGGGAGGAAGACGGCCCGGGACAGGGAGGTTTATTGTGCCAACCTGGCCAATAGGAACCTGTGGGATTCATCAGGTCAAAATCTGGTGGGCGGGCAAAAAGTTAAATGGCTTTGCAAGGTCCACCCCCCTCTCTCGCTCTCTAGCGGCCGGAGCATGCTCCAGCATGGGTGCTACCGCTTTAGCTCGTTCTCTGCCTCAACCTGTGAGCTACACTACCTGTGGGCCAGGCCACCCTGTGGGTCCTGTCGCTAGAGCATGAGGCTCCTGTGGGACCTGCTTCTCCACGCTGCTGGTGCGTCCACCGCCTGAGCTTGAGGCTGTCGCCTTGCATCGCTTGAGTTCGATATCCCACCTGGGCCTGCTTCTCTAAGCTCCTGAACTGCCGACTGTTGGTGACCTGCCCTGCTGTCTGCTGCTTTGGGGCAGACCCTGCCTGCCTTGCCTGAGGGAGGACTCTGCTATCTCCTTCCTTGACCTTGGACCCAGCAGCCCACGTAAGTTGAACGACTTCCCGTATACTAACTGTTCCACAAAAGTGAGTTGAACTGAGCCCTCTGTACTGCTGTGTGGACTGATTAGCTGTTATAGTCCTTCTCTCTGTATAAACGTATCCGTATGTATATAAATAAAATCATACGTGTCCTGTTTTGTTTTGTTTCTCTAGAGAACCCTGCCTGGCCTTTCTACTCCCAGAAGAGAATCAGCTTGATGGCAGTGGGACTTATAAATGTATCCTAGGACTGCAAGCTCATTTTTAATAGTATGCAGGGGAAAAAACAATTATAGAATGTAATTTGCTGCCATAATTTATTAATGAGGCCTCCCCCGATCACATAAAACAAAAGATTCAGAAACTCTTCTCAAGAAAAAAAGACCAAAAATCAGACACAAGGCCATCGAGTCGGTGTGGGCTGCAGCGACCCCACAGGACAGGGCGGCACGGCCCCTGTGGGTTTCTGAGACTGTCACTCTCGGCGGGAGTAGACAGCCTCGTTTTTCTCCGGAGGAGCGGCTGGTGGTTTCAAACTGCTGACCTTGTAGTGAGCTGCCTTACCTGTAACCACTATGCCACCAGGGCTCCGTGGGCCCCAGGCTATTTCGTATGACGTTGTGAGTGTGGAGTCCTGTGTGCTGCGCTGTGTGCTGGTGACGTTGGCTTAGATGCATCCTGGGAACGACGGCACCACAAAACAACTGTGTCCGTTGGTTCTTTCTAACGTTTCACTGCGAGGTGGGGGAAGGTGCCCCGGGCGGGTGGTCAGCTTTGCGCTCCACAGCTCACACACACTTAGCTTCCTGTCCCCTGCTGTCACCCCCTGCATGTCCCATCCCCTGGTCCGCATTCTCCATTCTCTCCTCCCTCCCCAGCCCTCCGACCCGTGTCCTTGGGGTGATGCTGCCCCCGTGACCTGGAGAGGCTGATTCTTCTGTCGTGGGACTGGGCTCCGCTCACAAAGGTAAGGTGACTGAGCGCCATGCCTGTCCCTCTCTAACCGGCCAGCCTGGCCTCTTTTACGGTTGCCGGTTCTGTGCCAGTTTCCCCCATTTCACTTGGGACTTTGTAAGGGGACCCGTCCCAGAAAAGGAGGTGGGGGTCGCCGGGCACCGTTGACTTCTGGCCTCAGGCTTGGTGTGCAGTGACATCATCTCCTGTCAACTGGCGAAGGGGCGGAGTCTAGCCGGTCAGTCAGGTCTCAGCTGGATGACCTCGTTGGGTGGCTCCACAGAGAGAAATAGCTCGCTGGAGGCAGGAGACAGACACTCCCTGTGAGACACTCCTGTTGACAAGCCACACAGAACCAGAGCCCTGGAGCTGCAGGAGCCACGTGGAGACCCACGCCAGCGCTGAGATGCTTCCACTGCCACTGGAGCCACAAGACTTCCACCCACTGGCCTGTGATCTTCCTGACTCGGTGTCATTGCATGGCTGCGTGAGTCTAAGAGGAATTTATGGACTAGTCTCGAACATATGGACTAATAGCAGACCGATGGACTTGATCTTCACTGGAGTGGGCTGGAGTGTTTTCTTGATGTACAATTGCTCTTTGATCTAAAGCTCTCTCACACACACCTATGAATGTCTCCCTGGATTTGTTTCTCTAGTTAGTCCCTGGACTATCACAGGTGGGTCAGTCCGTGGACTCACTGTTTCCACATGTCTGCAGATTTCACCACTCTGCTCTCCCCTGGGCAGAAAGAGACCCAGGGCTGCACCTGGGATGGCCACTCACAAGCTCTTAAGACCCCGGCCACTCACTGAAGTAGGATGTAGAACCTGGGCCCGTGAACATGGCTGTGTTAATCGACCTTAGTGTCCAGCCAGGCCATGGTCATGACCCCAGACCAGGGAGCAATCCCCTCACAGGGTCTGGTCCTGTCGACGATGCGGTCAGGACAGTTTGCATCGCACGCGGAAGCTGGACATTGGATAAGGAAGACCGAAGAAGAAAGGGCACCTCTGGATGCCGGTGTGGTGGAGGAAGCTCCCAGGACCAGGGACTGTCGGGAAAGAACAGCACTCTGCCCTGGAAGAAGGGCGGCCAGCGCTCCTGACTGGCAAGGATGGCAAGAATGTGTCACGCCCACTTTGGACGTGTAGTCCGAGGAGCCGGTCCCTGGAGGAGGACATCGTGCTGGGCGGAAGAGCAGGGCCCTCGCCGCCCCGATGGCCTCCACCCACACGGTGACTGCACCGGGGGCTCGCACATCAGGGCAGCAGGGAGGAGCCTGCAGGACAGGGCTGCGCTCCCTTCTGTTGTGTGCAGGCTCTCTGTGAGTCAGAACTGCCCAGACAGCACCTCACAGCCACAGCGGGGCGTCCTGAGACGGAGGCTCTGGGCCGCTCTGCCACCCCCGGGGGTGTATTTAGAGCCAAGATAAATGCACAGACACAGACACCTATTTTAGTTTTAGAAGAGT
>NW_022103935.1:1548405-1550311 GCF_000313985.2 Echinops telfairi
CTGCCGTGGGTCTGCACATGGCTCTCCGGCTCCGGGGCTCTGGCGCCATCAGCTTGGCTCCATGGGGCTCATCATCAGGAAGATGAAGCAGCAAGAGAGTATCTGGCTTCCAGTGAGCTCTCTATCTCGGTGGCGCCTCCAAATGAGGTCATCCAGCTGTGGCCTGATTGACAGGCCGGACTCCACCCCTTCGCACATTGACAGGAGCTGCCGTCACTGCCCCAAGGCCTGAAGAGCTGCTGCCTTTGCCCTGGGTGCTGGTGGAGAATGCTGAAAGCACCGTGGGCCACCAAGAGGACAGGCACGTCGGTCTTGGGAGTACGGGCAGCGAGCTCCTTAGCGGCAAAGACGGCGAGACCTGGTCTCACATCCTTTGGACACGTTGCCAGGAGAGGCCAGTCCCAGAGAAGGACGTCATGCTCGGTCGAGTGGAGGGCTAGTGAGAGAGAGGGAGGCCCTGGACAAGATGGAGGGCACCGTGGCTGCGAGACTCACTTCAAGCATAACAAGCACCGTGCGGATGGGGTGAGACCGGCGGTGTCTGGCTCTGTTGGGGGGGCGGGGGGTGGAGTGGGTTATAACTGACTTGATGCCACTTAACAGCAGCACCCCCCCATCCCACCCCCATGGAGGCAGGTAGCTTGTCTCCACCACCTGTGGAGTGGACGTGAGCGTCCACCCATTTGGGCTGCGGCTCCTCATTCCTCAGGACATAGACCAAGCAGAGCGTAATCCTCGCAGTTCTGGCCTCCTGGCTCTCTGAGGAAGTGCAGGAGTGTGGGGGGTCCATGCTGGGCTGCGATCCCCCAAAAGGAGGCAAGCTGGTCTTGGGAGCAGGGCCAGGGCACTCACTCCTTGGAGGCAGAGATGGCAAGCTATGGCAGGAGCTGCGCCGTGCACTCATAGTTTTATTTCCTGAGCTTATGAATGGGTTGAAATGTCCGCGGGAAGCGGTTTTAAACTCAAGAAGAAAGCCTGGGTAGCTGGAAGACCTTAGGGCGGAGGGTGGGAACATGTTTTAACCCATGGGCTCGGCAGTGCCGCAGGGACTGCTGTGGCGTTGAAGTCATGCTGAGCCATCTGGGGAGGCCGGAGCAAGCGGGAATGTCGGCAAGGTGCTTGTCTCCTTGTGGACAGGCCTGTGCTCCAAGCCGGAAAGACTGTGTAGACGTCTGCACTCTGGGCTGGATGTCCAAGGGTGGCGAGGGTTTCGGGTGAACATTTCTAAGGACCAACCCACAAAAATATTAATGAAAAGGCCAACCAGGCTGGAGTTCAAGTGGGGTCTGCCCGTTGCTCCGGTTATCAGGCGCTGTAGGCTTTGGGTCGCCTGTCCCCCAAATTGATTTCCCCCCAGCCCTGCTTTTGCAGAATGCAAGGTCGGTCACACTACTGCATCAGATCAGAAATGCCAGTGCCAGCTTAACTACACACGGATGTCCACCAAGGCCCAGAGCAAACATCACACCAATCAGATGACCCTGAGAGGATAGTCTTTGAGAGAAGGGTTCTTCAAAGACAAAACCAAAATAGCTACAGGCACCCATGTCTCCCGCTGCGGAGGCAGTCCTGGGAAACGAAGCTGCTCATGGGAAAGGGGACTCAAGGCCTGTGCACCGGCGGGAGGGATAGAACAGGCACCGTCCACACAATCAGTTGCCACAACAGTCGCAGTGTAACATCCAAAAGAAATGGTCCTTGTGTGAGTCCAGGTAGACCAGAGAAGCAAATTCACAGACGCTCATATGTGTACAATAAAGAGCGTTATATCAAAGAGCAATTGTATATTGAGAAAACATCCCAACCCTGTCCAGATCAAGTCCATCAGTCCAGTATTTCCCCATATGTCCAACACCAGTCTATAAATTCCTCTTTAGACTCATGCAGCACATGCATTGATGCCAAG
>NW_022103935.1:1550843-1553739 GCF_000313985.2 Echinops telfairi
CTGCGACTCTCTCTCTCTCTGTCTCTCTCTCTCTCTGTGTCTCTGTCTCTCTCTCTCTGTCTCTCTTCTTTTTCCTGGGACTCTCAGTCTACTGACAAGACACACTGCTCGCCTGGAGGTGGTGAGGTGTTTTGAATTCCAAACATTGACTGTCAATGAAGTCAACCTGCCTGCCGGAGCTGCCACGTGTCCTGCCTCCTTGATGCCCTGCTCCCCAGTCCCTGAAGAAAGCACCAGATGAAGCAGCCCCCTCGGCTGCTACACGTGGCTACTAGCCTTTCATCAGATCTGTGATACAGCACGTGTTTTGACCTTTTGGGGGTTGTCTTTTACTTGGTTAATAGTCTCTTTAAAAATAATTTTAAAAAGGTTTTCACAACAAAGGAAAAGACTTGGAAGACTGACCAGGTCAGGGGTGGGGAGAAGAGGGGGAAGGAGAGGGACAGGGAGGAGGGGAGGTGGGTAGAAAGGGCAACAAAGACTGAGGAGCCACACACACGGGTTCACTGGGACCCTATCCCTCTTTTGATGTGAGGGGCAGTTCTCCTTTGTATGTATTCTGTTCTACACCCAACAGGGCAGATACTGAAAATGAAGAAATGACAAAAACCAAAGAGAAAGGCCTCGCCTTAAAAACCTTCTGAACTCTTAAGCCCTCTGTGTGCGTCTGCGCTGACGCGACACACAGAGCCCACTAGAGCCCTGGAGCTGGAGGAGCCACGTGGAGACCCCCGCCAGCACTGAGATGCTTCCACCGCCACTGGACCCACAAGACTTTCCGCCACTGGCCTGTGATCGTCCTTCACTCGGCATCACTGCACATGCTGAAGAGGAATTCACAGACCGGTATCAGACATATGGACTAATATCGGACTTATGGACTTGATCTGGACTGGGCTAGGATGTTTTCTTAATGTGTAATTACTCTTGGATATAAAACCCTCTCTTATGTACATATGAGTCTCCCTGGATTTGTTTCTCAAGTCTACTCAAACTAACACATTAAAAAATAAAAATCAAGCTGTGACCTGATTGACAGGCTAGACTCCACCCCTTTGCAACTTGACAAGAGATTATGTAACTACCACACCCTCCGATCTAAATGCTGGGCCGAGTGGTTATACAGAGGGGGAAGCACACCTGCAGGCCGATTTCAATGGTTTTCTCTACACACAGGCTCCTTTCACACCGACCGACCAACCAACTAACCAACTAACCAACCAGCCAATTAACCAACTAACCAACCAACTAATTAACCAACCAACCAATTAACCAACCAACCAGCCAACTAATTAACCAACCAACCAACCAGCCAAGTAACCAACCAACCAACCAACTGACTGACCATTCCAACTAACCAATTAACCAACCAACCAACCCAAAAGTAGTCTCCTTGGACCCACAAAGGACTCTGGTTCGGGTGGAACGACCTCTTTTTTATTTTGCCTGTCTGCTGTCACAGCTGGGAACCCGTCACCAAGCCCAGGGTCACAAAGATTCACCAACGGGCTCTTCTGAGAGGCTTTTTGTTCAGCCGTCATTCTTAGATTTAAAATCCAGTGGTCTCGGGGGACACTGAGGTCAAAGGGCATGACACAGCCCACAGAGACAATGTTCTCCGAGTTGCAAGTAGTGAGCGAGCGGGGGGTCTTAAAGGCCTATGAGCAACCATCTAAGGTGCAGCTGTTGGGGGTTCCCTGTCCTGAGCAAAGAGGAGTGATGAAAATCGGAGACCCCTGGAAGCCCTGAGCCCAGCGGGCCAACGAGATCACACACACACACACACACACACACACACACACACACACACACCAGCCTCCATGGCCCCAGACCAGGACTTGGCCGAGACACATCTCCTTAGAGAGCCCTAGACTGAGTGAGTGAGAAGTGAGAAACAAAATTCAAACTCCTCCAAACGGCCAGGCTCACCGGTTGGATGGAGACTGGCAGGCGCCCCAGGGCCAGGGCCCTCAGGCACTGGGAGGCAGCTCTCCTGAGCACGAGGGGCCATTTCAGATCCCAGGGGTGCACGTGGCCAAGGAGATGGACACCCAGAAAGGAGCAGCTGTGACTCTGTGGCGACAGGGGCCTTCCCCTCCTGCACAATGGCCAGGGCTTTCTTCCCCAGCCCTTGAGCCACCGCGCCTGCAGGGTCCTTATTCACATAATCAAGCACCCAAAGCCCGCTGCTAGTGAGCAGACGCCCAAGTCCCAGTGGCTAAAGGACAGAGGAGAGAGCGCTGCCCACGGGGTTTCCAAGGCTGTCAACCTCCTGGAAGCAGCCGGCCACAGCTCGCTCCCCCTGAGCAGCTGGGGGTGCTCACTGCTGACCTCCCAGCGGGTAGCACGGTGCTGACACACCCCACCACTCAGGCTCCCACCCAAGTCAAGACCCACCAAGGAAAACACGGACACCCGACCCCTGTCGGAAAGTCAGCACATTTCTTTACGCCAGCCACGGACATAGAAGGAGACACATTTCAAGCTTTGTCATTTAAAGTAGTGGGAACAGAGCTCTCTAGACATAAAGCTAAGGGGCAGAGGCCAGAGACATGTGGGGAAGGGTGCTGGTGTGTGATTGCACACACCCCCGCCCCGAAAAGATCTCTCAAAATGAAGGTTCCGTGGAGACGATCTCAGAGCAGCAGACCAGCTGCCGTCGCCTCCGCTGCACGTGGGAGCCGGACGGCGTGTCCGGGAGGCTGGAGAAGAATCGACGGGGCTGAATTGCGGGGCCGGAGAGGAACGTTGCCGTACGGCGGACGGCCAACAGGACCCACGGGTCTGCCTCGGACTAGCTACTGCCGGAGCTCCCGTTACAGGCAGGGGTGGCAAGATTTCCTCTCACCTACTTCGGACGTGCTGTCAGGAGAGACCGGTCCCCAGAAGGACATCG
>NW_022103935.1:1558456-1560068 GCF_000313985.2 Echinops telfairi
CTTTCCTCCCCCAGAACAGACTGGACTGCACATGCATGCAGACAGCTCAGGCCCGCCTGTCAGCCGGCAGCCCCGCCCACGAGCGAGTCCTTGGCCGGCTTGCTGCCATTACTCCTGCTGGGCCCTTGATGCCAGGGCTGCTGGGCTCCAGCACGGCGGGCACCTCCAGAGCCGCCTCTACTCCTGCCCCTCAGCCCCTCTGGCTCCCCTCTCATGGTGGCACCTTCTCGGCCCGCAGTCAGTCCACTGTGAAGGTGGCCTCGGGGCTTCTAGGAGACACTTGCCCCTTCAGGCTCCGACACCCTCCTCTCCTTCTATGGAAAGTGGAATTCGGTTAGTTTGGCTGTGGTTGAGTGCGGCCAGGTTGTTGAGTGTCAGGAACTAGCTCTCCCCCTGGGATCTCACCTGCGGAGACAGTCGGCCCAACTCTGGGGGAGCAGGAGGGCCAGGTAGCAGGGGCAGGGGCAGGGGGCAGGGGGCACATGGCTAGGGAGTACTGGTGTGGCCGGTGCAGGGGCACTTGGTCCAGGCCAACTCTCCAGGAGAACTCTGGGCCGCTGTGTGCAAGCAGAGAGAGGCTGGGGGCTACACCACGCACACACACTCCTCCCCAACAACATAAACACACATACCATATCTCAAACATACACACACACGCACACACCATATCACACACATACCATATCTCAAACACACACGTGTGCACACACCATATCACACACAGAGACCATATCTCAAACACATACACGTGCACACATACCATATCACCCACACATACCATATATTAAACACACATACACCATATCCCAAACACACACATGCACACACACCATATCTCTCTCACACACACACCATAGCACACATACATACCATATCTCAAACACACACGTGCACATACACCATATCTCAAACATACACACACATCACACACACCATATCTCAAAGACATACACATCATATCACACACACATACCATATCTCAAACACACACATGTGCACACACACCATCTCACACACACAGACTATATCTCAAACACACACACATGCACACACCGTCACACACACACACATGTACACACCATATCACACACATACCTATCTTAAACACATACATGCATGCACACATAGCATATAACACACACATGCCACATCTCAAATACATACACATACATGTGCACACACTGTATCACACACAGATGCACGTGTACGCATATCTCAAACACATGCACACACACCATTTCACACACACATACCATATCTCAACACACATGTGTGCGTGCACACCATATCACACACACGTGCATACATACACATATCTCAAACACATGCACATACACACCATATCACACACTCATACCATATCTCACACACATATCATATCTCACACATGCACACATGCACACCATATCACACACCGGTGCACACACTCTCACACATGCACTCGTATGCACTGGTCACACATCCTAACCCACACAGAGCACACACAACACACATTCGCTCACGTGCATTCTCACACATGCCTTGTGCACCACATGCCCATGCTCACACATACACACACACTGCGCTCACAGGTGTTTCATGTTCCCACTCTCACACACTTAAATGCACACAA
>NW_022103935.1:1560965-1563238 GCF_000313985.2 Echinops telfairi
CGTCTCCCCATCACCCACTCCCTCCCAGCTCCAGGTCACCTGTGGTCACAGAAGTTTGTTGTATCCCTTCCTGAGGTGGTGAGAAGGCAGCCTTCCCATACCCCCTCTGCCTTGCAGGTACCAGATCCCCCATGGATGGCCAGCTTGGCCTGTCTCCAGGAAGGAGAGGAAACGGGGAGAGGAGGGGATTCCCACACCCTGCAGCTGGTTCCTCCCCTGCAATGAAGGGCTGTCTCCTCCTGCCCCAGGCTGTCTACCTTACCCTGAGCCTCACTCTGACACCCCTGCTTCTCTGGCCCCTGCGGGCACCTCTGCTCTGGTTTGTGCCTCGGACAGACTTCCGACTCCCGTGAGCCACGGGGTCACAGCAGACTTGGCCACGTGGGCTGCTGGTGGTGGAGCTTTAAGAGTTGGTCAGTGGGCCTTCCTTCTGTAGTCCTCTGGGGACTCAACCAGTCCTGGCTCCACCCCGCCACCCCTGGGAGCCAGACCCCGGCTCCCCACCCTCCGACCCCGCTGTCTCTCTGCCTTTCACAGCTGCTGTGCACACCCTGCTTCTCCCATCCCACTCGCTCCCCTCAGTCTTCCCAGGCACACTCCGCCCCAAGGTGGCTTCTGGGGATCACCCAGGACTTCCAGTGGACACTCTGACCACACCCACTCCAAGCACCTCCCGGCCCCCCACACACACACTCCTGGGTCCCTCCCAGGCCCTCTCTGCCCACATACACATTTTGGCTGACTTCCCTGTCCCCAGAAAGGTCTGGAAGGTTCACCTGTCCCCACTGTGCCCTGGCCGCCACCCTTCCTGGGCCTTCTCTTTGCCTGACCTCCCTGTCCCCAGGAGGGTCCAGGCTGCTGACCTGTCCCTGGTGATGCCCACACACCATGAGCTCCCCAAGATGAGCTTGTCCTTGCTCCCAGAGCTGGCACTGCCACCAAGTGCCCACACAGGCTGAGGGCAGACACAGAGCACCCCTGCCCCCACCCTCAACGCCATAGCAGCAGTAGAAACCTGGGGTGCCGCTGCCCATCCCCCTCTGGGTCCAGAGGTAGAAGGAGCCGAAGGGTGCAGCCCCCAGTCCCTGAGCTCCAGTGGGGCACACCCAACCCAGGACACCGATCTCACTGCCCCACTGCCCCACCCTGCGGGCAGGGACACAGGCCAGGGCTGGAGCTGGACAGCGTTTTATTGGAAGTCCACAGATACAAGAGCTCTGAGCGGGGGTCACAGTTTGGAGGAGGCAGGATGGGGAACGGGTGGGAATCCCCCAATGCTGGCAGCTCCCCATACAGGCAGCTCCATATAAGCCCTTCTTGCTGGGGGGTGAGGGGTCTAACGGGCCCTGGGGGACCGGGGAGGGGGCAGCCAGAGAAAGCCAGCGGGCAGCCAGGAGAAGGGAGAACTGGGCCCTAGGAAAGGGCGGGAGCAGAGAAGGCAGGCCGGGGGTAGGGGTGGTACTCACTGCCCCTCACTGGTTTAGCTCCCAATGGCCTGTCTGCCCGGGTCACAGCCTTAGGTCATCGGCCCTAGAGCCCACACCATGGTCAGCCCATCATCACGGCATCGGGAACCCCCTGGACCCTGAGAGCCATCACGCAGGGCTGTCTCAGGCGTCCCGCGGCCCCACCCTGGCCCTCAGTAGTCCGTGAGCGGGTAGCGCAGGAAGATGAAGATGAGCACGATGCAGGAGGCGGCCAGTGCGGAGCTGGTGATGTTGAACAGCCGGGCCGTCTTGGCGTCCTCCACGGCCCCGTTCAGGTCATTGAGAAGCTTCTTGTCTCGGACCTGCAGCCCGAGGGTGGGGGGGGAGCAGGGCAGGGGGATGAACACACAGAGTTAGGAGACAGGGCCTGCCCCGCGCCGAGCAAGCCCACCCTCGTGCCACTACCACTCACAGCGACCCCGCAGGACAGGAGCCTGGCACTGCCCCCGTGAGTCTCCGAGGCCATCACTCTTTAAGGGAGCACACAGCCTCGTCTGTCTCCCGCAGAGCGGCGGGTGGTTCCAAACCGCTGACCTCAGCAGCCGGATGTGTAACCACTGTGCCACCAGGGCTGCGACAACTGCACAAGAGAGGGGGGTCCCACAGCTTTGTCGAGAGCTGGAATCCACCCCGACAGGGGCTCTGGCTTCACACTCGGGGGCTCTGGGGCATGGTGTGTGCAACTGAGTCTCTAACGGCCCACAAATAAGATCGGTATTTACATGCTTGGTAAAGTGTGTGTGTGTGTGTGTGTGTGTGTGTGTGTGTGTGTGTGTGTGTGTGTGT
>NW_022103935.1:1563338-1573677 GCF_000313985.2 Echinops telfairi
CCGACTGGGCCTTGGGGCCTGTCAAGGGCTGCTCCCTCCCCCTGGGTGCTGTCCCCAGACCTCCTCTGTGCCTCTGCGGATGTCTGCTCAGTGCCTTGGTAAAGTGTGTGTGTGTGTGTGTGTGTGTGTGTGTGTGTGTGTGTGTGTGTGTTGGGGGGAGGGTGGTCTGTGAAAGAGAGGAAGACCCTCCCCTATGAGAAAGACCGACCCAGTGGCTACCTAAACCTAACCACACCGGGGGCTTTTCCTTCTCATGCACACGGGTCGCTACGGGCCGGAACCAACTCGGTGGCACCGACCGGACTGCCACAGCGGCACAGGGAGGGGGCGGGAAGGGGCTACACTGATCGAGTGCATATGGGCCTGTGGTGCAGACGGCCGAAAGCACTTGAGCACCAACAGAAAGGCTGGAGGCTTGGAAGCTAGCCCTGCCAGCTGGGTAGTTCCCCCTGGGAAGCCCCCGGGGTGCCATGGCTCGCTGACACAAGGGGTCATCAGGGGTCAGAGCGGGCAGGGTGGGAACTGGTGCTGGTGGTGAGCTGAGCCCTGGTGGCTTCGTGGATGAAGAGGCCTTTGAGGAGCTGAACAGGAAACACGCCAGGGCAGCTGGAGGAGACAGGGCCAGGTGTTACAATGAAATGATCCACGACCCAGAGCTAGTCAACCCCAACAGGACGAGCACGCTCAGCATGCCCAGAACTGAAGCTCAGAGGACTGGCCCAAGGGACATGATACCAATGTCGGGGAGACTGGCTGCAGGCAGAGGACACAGAACGATGTCCGCTTGTGTTTTACTGACTGAACACTGCATTGTGCGCGTGCGGAACTGGTCCACAGATCAAGAGGCAGTTGTGTGAACAGAGCGAGGGAATCCTGCTGGATTAAACTCGGAAAAGGTGTGCATCGGGGTTGTTGGGCATCCTCTCAGCACACTTGTCCGTCGGTGTGCCGAGCAGACCATCCGAGGAGCTGGGTTCTATGGAGAAGGGGGCAGCGTCGGGACTGGAGGAAGGCTTATGAACAACGTGCACTACGCGGATGGCACCGCCCGGCTCGCTGAAAGCGAGGAGGACCTGAAGCCCTTGGTGATGAAGAGGAAGACCGCAGCCCTCCGTCTGGATCACGGCTCCGCGGAAAGAAGAATAAAATGCTCACACCTGGACTGACAGGTAACATGGTGGTAAACGGAGCAACGATGGACCCCACGTCGCTCAGTTGCACCATCAATGCTCGTAGAAGCAGGCGTCCAGGGATCAAATGCTGTACTGCACTGGGCAAACCTGCTGGACAAGACCCCTTAAAGCGTTGAAGAGCCAGATGCCCCTTGCGGACTCAGCGAGCCTGACCCGAGGCACGGTATTTTACACTGCCTCCTACGCCTGGGACAGTGGACAGTGGGTCAGGGGCACGGAAGAAACGCCAACGCGTTTGAACAATGAACAGTGTGGGACAGAAGAGTGAACAGCACCGCGGGCGGACAAAAGAGCCAACTGGTCTAAGAAGACGTATCATTTAAGCCCTCCTAAGAGGCAACGAAGGCGTGACTTCATCTCATGTCCTTTGGACGTGTGGTCAGGAGAGACCCGTCCCCGGAGGAGGGCGTCCTGCTTGGTGAAGCGGAGGGTCAGCGGACAAGAGGAAGGCCCTCGGCCGAGATGGACGGACACCCGGCTGCGGCCATGGGTTTGACAGAACGGCGTCGGGCGGCAGCCAACCACAGGGCTCGTTGGAAAGTGACAGAGAGTGAGGGCCAGGGGTCGCACGTTAAAGGACGCGTGACCACCCAGTGGACGGGAAGCGGTGAAAGGACCTGGGAGGACGGACGGGCAGTGATGAGATGAGTGGACGCAGAGCTGAAAGAGGGAGGGGAGAGCTCGGAGGCTGACGGGCAGGCGGTTCCATCAGCAACATACTGACAAGGGGCAGGTGGGCCCCTAGAAACAGGGCAGCAGTAGAAAGGTGCCCCTGGGTTGCATAAATAGTTAAGGGCCCAGCCACTCGTTGATAAGGCTGGCGGCTCAAACCCACCCTCCGTCCCTCAGAAGATGGGCCTGGCAACCCCCCTCTGAGAGGTTCCACCCTGAGCACTCCCGCAGGGCAGCTCCGCCCAGCACCCGGGAGACGGCAGGTTGGAACTGAGCGCCGGCAACTATCTGGACGCATTGTTGGTGGTGGGGCGTGCTCAGGACCACGCCTGGATTGTAACAGAGGTCAAAGCCCCTGCCGAGGAGTGGAGGCCGCTCCCAGCGACCCTGCAGGTCAGGGGAGAGCTGCCCCTGTGGGTTTCTGAGACTGTTGCTCTTGACGGGAGGAGGGAGCCCCGTCTTTCTCCCACTGGGCGGCTGATGGTTTTTGAACCTCTGGCCTTGCAGTTAGTCGTGCAGTGTCCAACCAGGGGGCCACGTGATGGCCATGCAGCTCCTGCTATTTGGTGGTGGTGTGACCCCCTCCTGGGGAAGAGGGATGGGTGGAGCCAGGGAGGGGAAAGCACCGGGCGGGGTTGGGGCAGGGCGGCAATAACTCTGGGGGGAGAGACCCAGGTGGGTAGTTGAAAGGGCGCAGGCATTGGAGAGCGGGCACAGTGAGGGGAACTATGTGCCCACAAGCCCGACCCCCACACTCTTTCCCATCTCCATCCTGCCAGCTGGCCCGGGAGCATCCTTGGTGGACCTTTGGAAAGAGCTGTCCCTCGCCGCCTCTGTCTGATCCATCAGGGCACTGTTGGCTTTTCCTCTGAAAGCCCTTGCACAGATAACCCCCACCGCTCCCACTGGGCCAGGCTTGATTAATCCCACGCCGCCGCCGCAGGCATCTTACACAGCAGCAAGAGTTATCTCCCCGGCAGCAGACGCCACACCGCCCCTCGCCTTGGTTTAAAACCCTCCCCTGGCCTTTCGTTTCACTTGAAGTAGAAGACAACTTCCGTAGGAGGCCTCCATGGCCTGGCCCAGTCTCGGCTGCCACCTCTCCGTCTCGGCTGCCATTCGGTCAGTGGCCATCAAACCGACTGGGCCTTGGGGCCTGTCAAGGGCTGCTCCCTCCCCCTGGGTGCTGTCCCCAGACCTCCTCTGTGCCTCTGCGGATGTCTGCTCAGTGCCGGCTCACAGCGCCCCTGTGAGTTTCGGAGATCATAGCTGCTGAGGGGAGTAGAAAGCCCAGTCTTTCTCCCGTGGAGCCGCCGGTGCTTTCGAACTGCCAACCATGTGGACCACACCCCAACATATGACCCAGCACACAGCCACCAGGGCTCCTCTACCCCAACACACAGGACTATTTCATGAATCGACTCAGCTCACCCCAATGTCATTGCACCCTCTCTGACCTCCCCCAGACGAAAGGACACCCCGATCTCCAGAACCAGGCTCCATTTCTTCTTCACCCCTGGGGCCGCCACCCAACAGGCAGCGCTGCGAGTCTCCGTCTTACTGGCCCTCTGAGCCCTGCTGGAAGGCAGGCTCCTTAAGGGCGGGCACTCTCTCCCCTTCCCCCCCCCCTCCCCGACAGGACAGAGGAGAACCGCCCCTGGGGGTTTCTGAGACTGTCACTCTTTAGGGGGGTAGAAAGTTCTGTCTTTCTCCCAAGCTTGCCGGGTGGTCTCGAACTGCTGACCTTGAAGATGGCGGCCCAGCGTGTCACCAACCACTTCTCCACCAGGGGCGGAGGACAAGGTGGGGATGAAACATTTGGCTGGGGGAGGGTCATGCGAGGAATGAGAGATGATGCCATACGGATAGAATAATACTAATTAATAAGAGGCTAGAGGAGTGTACTGGGCGTCCTGGTGGTGGGAATGAGCCGGGCTGCCAGCCAAGAAGGTTGGCTGTTCAAACCCACCAGCCGCGGGGAGAAAGATGAGGCTGTCTGTTCCAGGAGAGACCCCCGTCAGGCATCTACAAGGCCACCTGGATCAGTGGGTTTGGCGTGGCTGGGGTTTAGAGGGATGTGCACTGTGGGTAAATTGGTGGGACACAGAGAAGGCAGATTGAGAGATGGTGGACAAATGGCCCGTTTGGGTTAGTAAAGAGGAGGCATTTGAATGGCGGTGCTGTGGTGGGCCAAAAGGACAGAGCGATGTCTCCCAAGAGGCGCAGCCAGAGCTTCTCGGAGACAAGGACGGCGAGACGGCGTCTCCCGTACTCAGACGTGCGGTCGGGAGAGACCGGCCCTGGAGAAGGACGTCGTGCTTGGTGTAAAGTGCAGGGGCAGACACAAAGGAAGGCCCCGAGGAGATGGATGGGGCTGCAACACCAGGCTCAGGCACAGGAACCGTGGCAAGGATGTTTTGTCCTCTTGTGCGCAGGGTCACTGTGGGTCGGAACTGACTCCTAGCCCCTAACCACCACCACCACCACCAACGCCGCCGCCATCACCATAAACGAGTCAGCACTCATCTGCCAGTTTGTCACCGGGTGGCAGCTTCCATGTTGCTAAGATACTGGAGGCCAGGTCACCTGTATCTCAGATGCCATCAGGGCCACCAATGGGGGCCAGGGTTCAGCGGAGCGTCCAGACTAAGACAAACTAGAACGGAATGCCTGATGATCCACGTTCGTTGATTAGCCAGGAAAGCAGTATCGATGACGCCAGGATAGTGCTCCACCCACTCACTTGGGATCCAGCTTCGGGAAAACAGTCCCCGGAGGGGACAGATCTGTTTGGTGAAGCAGTGTGGACAGCCCGCATTCGCACTGCTATCTGCAGGAACCAATGGATGGGTGGCTATTCGGATAAGTCAGAGTGCAGATGGGAGGCTAGAAGAGGGGGAGAAGGCAATTGAAGGAGCGGG
Organism: Echinops telfairi; assembly: GCF_000313985.2. Classification (NCBI taxonomy): domain Eukaryota; kingdom Metazoa; phylum Chordata; class Mammalia; order Afrosoricida; family Tenrecidae; genus Echinops; species Echinops telfairi. The sequence goes on from NW_022103935.1 coordinate 1,568,125, forward strand.
TGGGTTCTGCCGGTTCACCCTTGCTGCTCGCTACGATTGTGTCTGCCTGTAGTGGGGGGGGTGGGGGGGGGGTGCCACACCGGCTGCTAACCCTGGGAGCTGCCTGAGCCCACCATGTTCCCATTGACCTGGGATCCATGCAACTTTGCACCCACTAACCCGTGGCCTCCCTGCTTCATCAGCCTGCATCCACATGAGTCTTCAGAGGGCCCTGGCAAGCACTGAACTCATGGACCTGAGTTGGACTGGGTTGGGATGCTGTGTTAGTCCGGGTAGACTAGAGACACAAATCTAGGGAGACTCCTATGTGCATAAGAAAGAGCTTTATATAAAGAGTAATTGTATATTAAGAAAACATCCTAGCCCAGTCCAGATCAAGTCTATGAGTTCGATATTAGCCCATGTCGATATTAGTCCATAATTTCTTCTTCAGACTCATGCAACACATGCAATGACACCAAGTGCGGGAAGATCACAGGCCAGTGGGTGGGAAGTCTTGGGGATCCAGTGGTGGTGGAAACATCTCAGCACGGGCGTGGGTCTCCACTTGGCTCCTCCAGTTCCAGGGCTCTGGCTCTATCAGCATAGCGCGTGTCAACAGGAATGTCTTGCAGGGAGTGAGTGTGTGTCCCACCTCCAGCGAGCTATTTATCTCCATAGCGCCTCCTTATGAGGTCATCCATAAGGACCTGACTGACGGGCTAAACTCCACCCCATCCACTCTTTATAGTCTCAAGTTGACAACAGGTGCCTTCTGGATCATTCTCTCTCATATGATGAGTCAGTGGTTTTATTTCTCCAGAACGCCAGCCTCACACACCACAACTCATGACATCAGGTTTTGAATCAGGCCACCATGGACACCTGGGTGTACAGCGATGTAGGGTACTCAGAAAGTGGACGACCACTGAATGTTCCGTGGGAACGAGGACTGTTCATGAAGACTAGAGCGAGTGGTTCAGCTGGAGGCGAAGTTGAGGAAGAGATAGGTAGATCGCTTGGAGGATGTGTAGCTTTATTAAGGTGTTGGGTCAGTAGGTGAAAGAAAGGCAGTTGCTGAGAAAGTGGGGTTAGAGGGATAGTTAAGGTTCATGTCTAAGGGGGGATGGGGTGGAGAGAGTGCTACACAGAGGAGGAAGCACAGTTAACTGTAAACATGATGGATGGATGGAGATGGATGGAGTGTGGGAGTCCATTGAGATGGTTTGAAGGAGGTAGATGGATAGGTGAGTGGATGGGGAAATGGATGGATGAGTGGGTAAGTGGATTAATGGACTGAAGAAAGGGTGGATATGTGTGTGGATGGTTATATGGATGGATAGATGGATGGATGATTGTAAAAAAATGGATGGACAGAAAGGTGGGTGGATAGTGGATGAGAGGGTGAGTGGATAGATGGATGTAATGATGGACAGGTGTGTAATGATTGGGTGGCTGAAAGGGTGGGTGGGTGGGTGGATGGATAGATGGATGGATGGATGATGGAAGCATGGATGTATGAATGGATTGGTGGAGGAGTAGGTGGATGGATGAAAGAATGAGATGAATGGATGGATGGTGAAATGGAAGAACGATGGGCAGGTGGATTATGGATGGATGGATGGATGGATGGATGGATGGATGGATGGATGGATGGATGGATGGATGGGTGGGTGGATACACAGATAGAATGGGTGGGAAGGTAATAGATGCATGGATGGGTGAGTGGATGAATGGAAGGGTGGGTGGATGAATGGATAGATGGAAGGGTGGGTGGACAGATGGATAAGTAAATGAATGAATGATGTTGATATTCAGAACAGAGAGAGTAGCAAATACAAAGATCTGAAAACAGCATCCTCTGTGCTAATTGATGTTGGCTTGGCCATCACCGCCACCCCGAGCCTCCTGGGCCCAATCAAGCCGCTGCTTGTCCTATGCACATCCTCTCCTTCTCTCCTGCCTACTGTCCCTGCCCCCCGTTGAGCCGCAGGCTCTCCCCTGAGCCCTGGGCCAGGACCCTGCCTCCCTCGACTTTTAGGGTTCTGTCTCCATCCTCCACAGAAGCCACAGGTCTCATCTTTCCCTCCCATGCCCCCCTGGCCACGAAATCCAAATCGCTCACCCAGGCTTTTCAAGCCCTTCCCTATATGGCCTCAGCCTGCCCTCCAGGACAATCTCCCTCCACTAATCTCCCAGAGGCCCGAGACCCCCAATTGCCCACCCCCATGTCTTCATTCATGCTAGTTTCTCATCTGAGCACTTGTCCATTTGTCCATCCTTTGGGGCCCAGTGAAAATGCTGACCCCTCCAGGAAGTCTCCTGTCCCTGCTCTCAGCCTGCACGGGGAGTCAGCGACTCCTCTTTGCAAGGACTCGGCGCACATCCATCTCGCCGTATGCTCTGTGTCCACCCAGCCACGCGACAAACCATCTACGAGCCTCTACTCCGATCAACCCTGCCCAACCCGAGAGGAAGGGGCAAGTCTGAGGGTGACCCAGGACAGGGAGGACTGTACCCAGGCGGTCCCCCAAAAGGAGACTTGCCCTTCCCACAGGCGGAGGGAAGGCTTGTGCCAAGCCAGCTGCACACGTCCGGCCCATGTGTCCATGGGATGCCTGGGCAGAGGGTGCTGGGACGTGAGGACACGAGGTGAGGATGGATCTCAAAGGGCTGTGGATTCCAAGAGGAGGCATTTGGGCTTTAGCCAGCCAATGGCGGGAGCCAGTGGCCGCTATGCAGCACAGGGACAAAATGACCAGCAGGCAGCTTCCAGAGGCGGCAATGAATGAAGAATTGGCTCTTTGTGTCTCTGTGGCCCAGGACAGGAGGCTGAGCAGAGCGTCCAGACGCCTAGTCTGAGCGATGACGCGATGGGTGGATGAGGCATGGAGGGGGGACACAGAGTCCAGTTCCTGTCACTGGCTGCCAACCTCTGCTCCTGTCATATGTACCCATTTCAATGCCCCTTTGCTTCTGTTGGCTTCATGAACAGATATGGGAGCAGGGCTTCAGAAAGACCCAAGAAGGCCTGGGGTTCCAGCCAAGGCCTTCTGTCTCCAAGCCTGCCCGGTGCCCTTGGAGGGAGCCCATCCCCAGCTGCAAACCCCAAGACAGGCAGCTGGAGGGCAGGTGGACAAGTCCCCGGGGCAGGAGTTAGAGTCAGCCAGTTCTCCGTAACCCTGTTCCGCGGGTAAGCCCCAGATCTCCGACCCCAGCAAGGACACAGGAGGGCTGCCCTGGTATGGAGCTGTGGCGAGGTCAGCTCCCTGCACCCTCGGAAGCTCCAGTACCCCCCATGCCCCCCACCCAGTACTGTCCCTGCAGTGCCTAGGGGCCGGTGACCTACCTACAACCCTGCCTGCCAGGCAACTGCCTGCTGGCCCTGCCAGATGGGTCTGCCCATGCCAGCCAGCTGGCCACAACCAGAGCCAAGGGGAGGAAGGGACAGTTCAGGGCCACCCGCTCTGCCAGAGCCATATCTGCAAGCCGCTGGCAGGGCACCAGGGACAGCCACCTCCACCAGCTGTGGTGCCCACTGCCCCAGCCATTCTGCCCCCTGCTCAGCAGGAGCCAGTGGGGGGGGGGTAATGGTCCTGGAAATAGGCTGGCAGGCCCTTGGCCCCAAATCCAGGGTCCCGCCCTGTGTGCCTACACCCTCACCACGCACATATGCACACACATGTGCACACTTGCACATGCAGGTGGCGCTCCCCAAGGAGGGGGGACCCAGAGGGGTGTCCACAGATGGCTCGGCTACATGGGATGCTGGGGCAGGTGTGTGGGGGCAGGGCTCAGCCACCTCTCCTCCTGGGAGGCCATCCTACCTCCATGTCTCCCCGACTCCCACCCCCACCTGCAGGGCCCTCAGAGGACTGTGGCCACTGGAGAGAAAGTGACAGTATGCTGGGGTGGGGTGGGGGGTGCTGCTGAGTCAAAGGCCACTCACTTGGCATTGCACTGCCACCCCCACTGGGAGGGCCCATAGGGCTGGGCTTTCCCCTGAATGTGGGCTCACCCCACCTCCCTCCAGCCAGCTCCCCACCATCCACCATCCTTCCCCTCCTGCCCGCTGCCCTCCTGCCCCCTGCCTCCAGCAGCTCACTGGCCATGGTCTCAGTCTCACTGTCCAAGTTGGAGTGCTTCCAGGCCCTCCATCCTGCACCCTGGCTCAATGCCCTCTGCCCGAGGCTGTCCAGGCAGACAGTGCAGGACTCTCAACCTTCAAGCTGCATACCATCCCCAAAGGCCCTGCTAAGCCAGTCACATAGAGACCCCGGCTGGCTCAGAACCTCCACCCCAGAGCTAGCCGCTGACCCTTGGATCCCATGGGCAGCTTCATCTTCCTTCTATCCCTCAGCCCCCGGGGCAGCCCCTGTTCCCCAGTGCACTCCCTGGGGAGCTAGGGCCCAGCCCGGTGCACCATGCCCACCCCCACCCGCCGCCAGCGGGCGCTCACTTTGAGAGAGTAGGCCAGGGCGATGAAGCCCAGGCAGCAGAAGTTGAGGTATACGAAGTTGAAGATGGACCACAGGTAGTAGTCATTCACCTCCGCAGTGTCCGGGTAGATCTCTATGACTGTGGTGGGGTTGGTCATGGTCTTCTTCTCAGCCAAGTGTTTGCAGCCTGGAGGGGCGCCTGCGGCCCGCACGCTGTCCGTCTTGCTGCTCTTGGACTCCATGGGGAAGAGGGTTGGTGCCATGGGTGGGGAGGCCAGGGGCTCAGGGCCCGGGGCCGCAGGAACCTGCAGGGCCAGGGGCTTGGACACGCAGGCGAAGCAGCCTTTGGGGGACCCAGCCGGGCGCCTGGGGATCCAGAAGGCCCCTTCCAGGGGCACTCTGGCTTCCTGGGTACCGTCCGTGGTGCAGGCCGGGGCTCCCAGCTAGGCTGGGCACAGGCGGGGGCCCTGGGCCTGGAGAGAGGGCCAGAGTCAGCAGAAGGGAGGGGGGGGGCCTGGCCACCCTGCTCCTCCTCGATCCCTGAGTTGCCCCCTTGCCCCATCCACAGCCCCGACAGGGATGGAAATGCCCTAGGCTGTCAGCTGTAGGCCTGCCACCTGCCTCCCCCACCAGCGCCAGGGGCGGGTGGCAGCCACTGCCTGTCTTTAAGGGCAGCTTTGGCAAGGACACGGTGGCTATTCAGCACTTCCCATCTGCACACAAACATTGGCGTCCCCCCCACCGAGGGACACTGACTGCCACACTGTAGCAATAAACAGTCCCCCAGCCTCCCAGCGCCCCAGCCACACAGGCGGGCGCGCACACGCGCATCACTAACTGCTAAGTGAGCAGCGCTCCCCAAGTCACCTGCCCGGGCTACCCACTCTGGAGAACACCTCCTTCCTGTCCACACACCAGCCAACAGTCGGGACCCCCGCTGCAGTCAGGTAAACAACTCCCCCACGGGCACAGTGGCGTGGACACAGCTTAGTCGCGCAGCAGCGGGTCTCCAAGAGCGCCCACCCCCACCCCACCGCACCAACTCGGCCCAGAGAGGTGCTGGGACCCCAAACTCACACACTAAGAGCCATGCACTGGAGCCACCAACAGACATACAGCGACCTTCAGCGACGCG
>NW_022103935.1:1574280-1583198 GCF_000313985.2 Echinops telfairi
GGACCCCCAACCAAGCTCTCCTCAGCTGCCCAAGACCGCTGCCCCCCTCACCAAGTTCTAGCCACATCTACAGAGCATCTGTACCCACTCCTGTGCCTAACCCACCCCCAGGAACCGTCTCCTCGCTCCCCCCAGGATGGGGGAGGCACCTCCCAGGCCCCACTGAATTAAACTCCAGTTCTGACCCCCAGCTCCAGCCCAGAGACCAGACCCTTCCCGGCCTGTGCTCCCCTGGGGTCTCTCCCTGAATCTGACGCCTCTAAACGGGTCCTGAAGCCTCTGAGCCCCCACTAACCCCTCTCACAAAGTCCAGTCTCAGAGTTGTGGCCTCCACCGGCCCCCACCTCACTGAGTCCCCCCAGTGCCAGGCCCAGGTGGTCACAAGCCCCGGCCCAAACACGGAGGCTCCTGCCCTGAAGATGTTCTGGTCCTCACCAGCTGCCCCTGCCACCCATCCCTCAGAAGTCCCCATCTTCCCTCCATGAGAGGCCAGCCCACTGCTCCAGCCCCTGGCAATCTCCCTGCCAAGACCCCAGCAGCCCCTCCATATCTCCGAGTACCCCTCTTCCAAGAGCTCCCGAGCACCCAGTGCGGCTCCTGGCCACCCTGAGCCCCTCTGGAAGCTGGACCTCAGCCTGGCAGTGAATACCCCCCACCCCACCCCTCATGTCCCAGTCCAACTTCTAAGGCCTGCCTCTGTTCAGAGCCCCTCTCCCTTGAACCCTGTTTCTCTCAAAGTGCCCCCCGTCCTACAATGCCACCACTCTCCTCCAGAGCCCCTGGTCCTCCACAGACCCCTACCACTCCCATGCAGCCCCCACACACACAAACACCGTTCCCCCACCTGACCCTGTCATTCCCAGCCCTGCCAGGAACCCCAAGTCAATGGCCACCGTCAGTGATGCTGACAAGGGGCCTTAACAAAGGGGGTGTATGGGGGGTAGGGGGTCCCCAAGCTCCAGGCAACTAGCATCCTGTCCACCACAGCTCCCACCGCCCAGTTCCCAGCCTGTTGAGAGGTGGGCATGCACCCAAGGTGACCCGGCCTGCACTCACCCTCAGCCCTCACCTGTCCTCTGCTCTGGGCAGCTGGCACCTCTGCAAGGGCTCCCAAGAGACCCTGAGAACCAAGGAGGTTGGGCCGGGGTGCTCAGACTGGGAGGAATCTGGTCCCTCTCTGCCCAGGAAACTGTCTCTGAGGCCCCCACCTAGGAGCTGGTACCCCCACCCAGGAGTCACCTGTTCCTGGATGACTCGGAGGGCGGCGGGGGCAGAGAACCCCTGGCTTGGCTACCAGCCCCCCGAGTGCCAGGCACAGGGCACCAGCTAAGACCCTGAGGGCTGGATTTGAAGCCAGCCATCATCTGGGCTGAGGGGCTCTGGGTAGGTAATTTCAGCAACCTGCCTGAGGGCCCCATCCAGGTCAGAGGTGAGGCCCCAAGTTCAGGCAGCTCCGGGCTTGGCGGGTGAGGGGCACCAAGAGGCCTGCAGCAGAGGTGGAGTGCAGAGAGAGCGGACAGGGGTGCTGGCTGGCTCTGCCTGGGGCCTGGCGGTGCCCTCGGCTGGAAAGCGCTCATCCCCAGAAGCCCGGCCAGCCCTGCAGTGCTCGGCCAGCCCCTGCTCGGATTACAGGCGCAGAGGACACCAGCTCTCCTGGGGACTCTGGTAAATGCGCCCAAGATGGCGTCCGGGGGACAAGGCTGGGTTGCAGGCCTGCCAGGCCAGGGACCCACAGCAGCGCCCCGGTGTCCTGCAGGCTGATCAGAAGCAGGTGCTTCCGCCTGCCCTGACCCCTGTGCTGGCTCACAAACTCCTACTCACCTCTGAAACCCCACCAACGCGGTGCCACCTCCAGCAGGGACAGCCCCCTGCCCCCTAGGCCCAGGGACCTGCACCCCTTAGTCCAGAACCAGCAAGGGCCTTCAATGGGGGTGGCAGTGGGGGACAGGAGGCCCGTTGAGCAAGGTGCTCTTCTTAGACCTCCTGAGGGCAGGACCTACTGGGGACACTGGAGGGCTTGCTCACCCTGAGAAGGCATGCCTGGCCATCCCTACTGGCTCTGCTGGAACCCGGCCGCTGCCACTGTCTCCCAGGCCACAGCCACACACTGACACCACTCATGGCCTGCCTGGTCTGGAGCCACTCCTGTGACGGCGGGGCCCAGCCAGCCAGGGCAACTGCGGCCCCTCCCATGCGGTAAGCAGTCAGCCCACAGCCCTATAGCCCTTTAGAAATCTGCCCTCCAAGCACAAACACACCAACACAGAGAGAGGCTGGACAGTTGTATTGTCTCATCCGTTCGGGGGCCAGCCACGGCGGCCGGCCCAGCTTCCAGCCTCCCAGCCCCACCCCAGGGGTCAGGTCCGCTTTCCCCCAAGACCTCCTTGCAGGCTTGGTCCCCTCCCTCACCCTTCCTGGGGTGCAGAGGGCAGCAGAGCTGGGGCGGAAGGACCCTTAGGCAGGGTGGGCTTCTTTGAAGGAGGAAGGGGCCGCTGGGGGGCCCAGCTGGGTAGCAGGGGGCTGTAGGGTAGGCAGGGGTCCGTGTTGAGCCCTGGCTGTGCCTCCACGTTAGTGAGGCAGGTGCATGCTCCAGCCCCTCCATCGGACAGAGGGACGGACAGACCGAGCGAACAGGGCCTGTGAAGGTCAGTTGTAGAGCCCAAAGGATGAAGAGTGGTGGCCCCGGGGGGTTGGGGGGGGGGCACTAGACCTTGGTGGCCTCAGCAAAGCCCACAGCGTTGTTATCACGGTCGAAGACAGTGTAGTAGCTGCCGATAAACACGTCGCCAAAGATCCAGAGTGGGCCCCCCGGCGGGGGGATGTCCATGCCCATGAACCCGCTCAGGCAGATGGTCTTCCCGGCCTGGGACACCTGTGGGCCACTGTGGTCAGCCCACCAGGCCCCAACCCTCCATCCACAGACCCATGACCTTGCTCAGTCTTCCCGCCTGGGACAACTGTAGGTCCAATGCCCCGCCCCCCTACCGTCCAGCCACGGGACACCTGCCAGGGCCCATTGCCTCACCTTGAGAACGTAGGCCTCGGGCGAGAGGGTGTAGGGTTTGTTCCCCAGAGACAGGACGATGTCAGGCAGACTGGAGATCTTCTCACAGGGGATCATGTACTGTGGGGAGGGGGCACCGTGATGATGGGCAGGGGTCCTGAGGGCCCAGGGGGGACATCCTCTCCGGCCCAGGGCTCACCTCGCCTTGGATCAGCGGCACGGCCCCCAGGGCCTTCTGCAGCTCCTCGACCTCTTCCACGGGGCCCACCATCAGGGAGGTGCCTGTGTCCACGATGGCCTCACAGCCGCCCTTACACAGGGTCAATTCGCTGCCCACCTCCAGCCTGCAAAGGACAGGAGGCGTCGCCGGGGCCCTGGCACCCAGTCCCCCAGGGGGAGAGCCCATGGCCCCAGAACGAGCGAAGTGTGCGGTGCCTAACCTGGCACCTGGGTGGGCAGCCATGGGGACGAGCCCATGGCTGGGGGAGGGGGTTCTGGCCTGGCATGCTGGTCCGGCCCGTTCGACTCACTTGTCCATGTGGATCTGCCAGTATGCCTTGCGGGTGACGTTGAGGTAGGTCATGGAACCCTGGAAGTACTTGGAGTCCATCCCGCCCAGCATCAGCTCACCCCCGGGCTGCGCCGTTGGGTCTCTGGAAGGGAGGAGCCAGCTTCAGGTCTTGGGGCCCGGATCAGGGTTGGGGGATTCCAACATCTATCATTCTGTCTCCCTGGGGCTTCAGCCCCTCCTCTCTGCTTCCAGCCCCTCCCTACCACAGCCTCTGGTGCAGTCCCTGCTGAGGCTGAACCAGCAGGAAGGGCTGGGGGTGGTGTGGGTGGGAGGTGTTAAGCCTCTCAGGCAATGCCTGGTGACCCTGGGTGGGAGGAGCCTCTTCCCAAACCTCTCCTCCTGCCAGGGACCCAGACACCTTTGCTGCTGAAACCTGAGCTGACCCCGGCACCACCCCACCCTCCACCACACTGCTGCCTATGCCTCCCTGCCCCAGTGGGGACGCCTGGCTGCCGCTTCCTGGACTTCGGCTCCACAGCTCGCCACACACAGGTTCCCCTAACTTGACTGCACTTCCTGTGAGGGATGGGGTCTTCTGGGGTCACTTCCCACCAGCCCCAACCCAAACTCACACCTCCCTGTCCCCCTGGACCTCGCCCAGCCCCCAGCGAGCAGCCAACAGTCTAAGAGGGCAGCCTGACCAAGAAGGTAGCCAGAGGCACTCAGGAGCCTCTGTGAGGCCCAGGCCTGCGCCTGTCAGAAAGGGGGACCTTTGCAGATCAGCTGGGGGCACTCAGGGCTGGGGAGGGTGGCCTGAAATGGGCGGGCACCATGGGCCCCTCCTGCAGCCAGGCTGGCCCTTCCCTGTCCCCCGATTCTCCCTGTGAAAGGCGGGCTGTGCGCAGAGCACCGGTCGGCAGGCCCGGCGTACCTGTTCAGGTAGAAGGAGAATATGTTTTTTTCCACAAGCTTCTGGGACATGAGGTTGTCAAAGACGGGCACCACATCGTTGACAGAGATGAGGGGGTACGCCATGCCCAGGATGCCGTCGAACCTGGCTGCGATGAAGGTGATCCCTGGCTGCTTGGTGGCCTCGCCAAAGGTCTGTCGCTCTACCTGGATGCCTCCTCCACCATCCACGTTGCAGGGCACCTGTGGGGCCACACGGGGTCACAGGCCAGCTATGTGGGGGAGGGGGGCGTGGAGCAGAGCCTCTGTGTCACTTCTGCCCTGTGCCCGGGCGGGCAGCCACACCTGCAGGCCACCCACCACCCACCCCCACCCCTACCACCCAGTCTTGCCCTATCAGACTCAGGGCTGAGGCTGTAGACAAGGAGGCAGGGCAGGATGTGGAGTGGGTGGGCCATTTGGCGCCCACACCCTGGGGAGGGAAGAGGGGGGCAGTGTGGACAATACCTGGCTCCCTCCCAGCAGAAACCAGAGTAGGCCTGGGCTGCAGAGAGGAAAGGGACAGACAGGGGACCGACAGGCAGGGGGCCACCGCACCAAGCATGCCTCTGGGAGGGTCTCTTGTGCCCAAGGGGACCAGAGCCACACAGAGCCTGTGGTGGGCGTGTGCGCCCAGCCTGGACACCCTCTCACCCAGGGGCCCTCCACATTGCCCTTAACCAGCAGCCTCGGGCAGGAGTCAGCTCAGCACCTTCCCAAATCCCAGGCATCCAGGACCTCTGCCTGTGCGGACTCCTCCAGGAAGCGGCCTCTCCAGTTTCCCCTTGGATCTGTCCACCCAAGAGGGGCCCTCTTTCTGTCCCTCATCAAGCCTGGCTCCTTAGCTGGGGTAAACCATGCCTTGGGAACCCCAAGCCCTTTTGGGGTGGGGGGGTCAGTCCCCAGCCCAGCCCCTCCCTCCTGAGCCCTCTGCTCCAGCCACAACACCCCGTCCCAGGAGGGCATCCCCTGGGACCAAGCCCCGGCCCTGGACAGCCTGGGTAGCCCTGCAGGCTCACCGACACGCTGTCCTGGCTGAGGTAGCCCGAGAGGCTGCCCGAGCCGTAGTGGATGTTGAAGGTGGTGCCATTCTTCACGTACGTGCTGGACTTGGAGCTGTGGTACCTGTGGTGGAACCCTGTGGGCGGGCAGAGGATGGGTCCACTTGGTACCCACCCAGCCCGTCCCCCAGCGGGAGCCACCCTGATGGAGAGAATGAAATGGACAGCCCAAAGGGTGGATATCCCATGTGGCTGGGGGTCGGGGGCCTGGGCAGGTACCTACAGCTGAGTCCGAGGAAGTAGGGGTGGGGCACAAGGGGCAGGCCCAGCACAGCCCATCCTGAGGGGCTCCTCTCTGCCCAGGTCAATGCCCAGGGGCCCGGGGCACTTACAGCAGGCGAAGTCCAGCGGTTTGCAGTGGGAAGAGGGGACCCACAGGTTAGAGGACCCCGTGTCAAAGACGACCGTGAAGCACTGGGGGGGTGTCCCGATGCCGATCTCCCCGTAGTACTGGGCCTGGAGGGGAGGAGTCTTCAGTGGCCAGGCGGGATGGGGAGGGGCAGGTCCTGATCCAGGAACAGGGCCTTCCAGGTCCCCCGAATAGTGTACTCTCAGGGTGGGGTGGGTGGGGGCCACCCTCTTCCAGGAGGCTTCCGGGACAGCCTTGCCCGCTCTGGCTGGGCCTCCATTTCCCTTCTGTGCTGGGCCCGACGGGGGGTGGGGGGGTGGCGCCCTGGAGCAAAACGCTATCGCGGGACTTGCTCAGCAGTTCCTGAGTCAGGAGCCAAAGGCAGTGTCCAGACAGGGCGGGGGCGGGGTGGCCCTGGGCATAACTCAGCAAATCCCTCACTGGCCGTGTGTGCAAGCGCAGAGTGGGAGGGGCGGGACAGGAGCGGGTCTGTTGGCCCCCTCCTCTCCCATCATCCCAGTCACATGCCATGTCCCCAACCAAGGTTGGGGTGGCCCTCTGCACTCTAGCCAAGTGGGGTAGAGGGCACAACACCTGTCCTTCCCTTGGCAGACCACAGGGGACCAGGAATGGAGGGCAGCCGGGGGCTGCCAGAGACTAGGGTTAGGGGCAACCCAGAGGTCCTGGGCTCTGGCCCAGGACTCATCCCCACAGAACTGGACCAGGCAAGTGGAAGCCAGTCTGAGTTCCCTCTCTGAGCATATCAGCCTGGTGCTCCCCACCCCCACCCACCCCCTCGAGCCCACCAATAGCTGGGCAACAGCCTAGGCACTCAGAGTCGGCACCCTGCTGGGGAGGGGAAGGAGCTGCAGGGCCCAGCCTGGGAATTGGGCCCCTGCCCCACAACGCCTGCTGAAGGGGCAAAGACCCCAAACCATGGGCTTGTGAGCCCCCGGCACTCACATCCATGTAGTTCTTGAGCATCTCTGGCACAGGGCCCCCAGTCACGGGTGGCATCCCCTGGGAGTACTTGGACATGGGGTACTTGGAGAGGAGGTTCTCCACCGGGCCACCCATCTCAGACAGAGTGCGGCGGACGCTCTTGAACTTGTGCAGCGGGATCCTGTGGGAAGAGACTCGGAGCGGTCACACAGCGTCTGCATGGGGATGCTACAGCACCCCGGTTCTGCCTGGCCACACCCCAACTTTGCACAGCAACTTACAGGCCTGCTTTCCATTGGAGCTGCCCAACAGCACACCACCCAGCTGCCCAGGCCAGAGGCTGGGAATCCCCTGTGGGCCCCCTCATTCCTACCCTGCATCCAGCCTGGCTTCCTCCCAGTGGTGCAGCCAGCCAGGCCACCCACATTGCTGTGCAGTCCTGGATCATGTGGCCTGGGCAGAACCGGCCTCCCCCTCATTCCAACGGCCCAGCGTTTGGGAGCCGGTCACCGGCCCTCTCTTCCCAGGCACCTCTGTGTGGCCTCAAACCCTCAGCCTTCCTTTGGAAGGAGCCAAAAGACTCCCAGCCACCGCCGGCACCCGGAAGCCGGTCCAGCCCCAGCCCCTCCTCAGTGAGCAGCCCGGGGGTTCTTTGCCCTGCACGGGGTGTCATGGGGCCCAGCTGCTGAGGTCTCTAACTCTAGGCTACGCCGTCAGCCTCCAAGACCCCCTCCTGGCCACCCAGGGGGCTGGCCCTCACCATCCCAGGCTCCACTGTTCAGGCTCTAACTCTCTGGGCCACCCTGCATGTCGCCTCAACCTTCCATGGCCATCAGGCAACCTAGTACACGGTTTCTGAAGCAGCAGGCCTTTCCTGGCCTGTCCTCCCTTAGCAAAAGGCTGGTGGGTTTGAATTGGTAACTTGCTGGGTAGCTGTCCCTTGCCTGACCCACAATGCTACCAACCCCCCCAAACCAAACCCACTGCTGTGGACTCATGCTGACTCTTTCCGGAGTGGAAAGCCTCTGTTGGCCCACGGAGCATCTGGCGGTCTTGAACTGCTGACCTTGCAGTTGGCAGCCCAACACCCTCCTTCCCAGGGCCCTGAGATCCACTCCTACAGCTCTCCAAGCCCCCCCCCCCCACCCCAGACAGGTTGCCACCTTCTTCCCAACGCCTCCAGGTAGCACGCCCCCCCCCCTGCCCCCCGTGCACCTTCCGAAGGAGGTACAACTGACCGGAGCTGGCTGGTATCCTGGGAGGAGGCACACCTGGGCTCCCCGAGTCCAAGCCCGGGGCCATCCCTGCCCCATGGGCCCCCGGAAGGCTCCGGGGTGTGCCCTGCCTCATGGGATTCACAAGGAGTTCAAGGTCACCCAGATTTCCAGACCTGCCAAGGGCGTGGCCCAGGATGATGGTCTTGCCCAAGAGGGTAGGTGGTAGGCTGGGAACAGCCTGCGGCACTAGCCTGGGGGTGGGACACGCCCTCCAGGAACAAGGAAGCCTAGGTGTGACGTCCTCCTGCCCCAAGGACGCCCCCTCAGCCATGCCCACCCTCTCTTGCAGGGAGGCCACGGGCAGAGCCGGCCGCCTGGGCAGGCTCAGGCCTGTAGCAGCACCCCACCTAGGTTGTGGGGGGCCAGCTTGTTGAGCTTGGGCCCATGGGGAGCCCACGCAGGCCAGCCTGGGGCAGGGCTGAGGGCCTGGACTCCTAGATGGCCAGTCCAGCTCCCTGGCTCCCAGGCTCTCAGGGTGACCTCACCCACCTGCCCACAATCAGGGGGAGGGCGGAGCAGGGAAGTCGCAGGGCCCAGTGTGGGGGGGTGGCTGCCCTGCAGAGTGTGCAGGTGGGGAGGGTCCCTGGGCCTGGCCCAGGAGGCACAGGATCTTGCTGGAGCAAGGGGGTCGTAGGGGCAGAACCCCAGGCCAGAGTGGAAGCTGCTGGAGAGGCCCTCCCCCTCTCCTCTCTGGGTCCCCCGGGGCTCACAGGGCCCAAAGGACCTCGTGGAAAACTCCCGAGGGCCAGGCTGGGCAGAGAGGGCGACACTCCGGCTCACAGGCGCGGGGCGGCGGGTAGGAGGGCGCCCAGCTTGTGGGGTCCGC
>NW_022103935.1:1583604-1591148 GCF_000313985.2 Echinops telfairi
GGGGCGGGGCCGCGCCCCAGGTGGCCTGACCCCCTAGGCGGCTGTGGCGCTCCCCGAGCGAGCCTGCCCCTGCTGCTTCCTCTTCCTACCCTTGTGCCGCCTGCCTGCCGCATTGTGCCTGATGGCCCACTCCACCTCCCCAGACCTGAGCCTGACCTGGCCCCCGTCCTCCTGTGCTTCAGGCCTCCAGTCCCCAGGCTCCTGTCCCTCTTACCTGGCTGGGGGGAGGTGGGATGGGGTTGGGGGCTGGGGGGTCGAACCTTACGTGCTTAGGGACCCAGACGAGGGGTCCTCGTCAGCAGAGGGGCTAACAGGAATTAACAGTGTGGGGTGGCCCAGGGAGCAGGTGGCACCTTGCAGGGTCCCCCGAGGAGCTGCTGCCAGGGGCTCTGCCCAGCACTGGGTCCTCCCACACCCTGTGAGCCAGACCGGGCCCCGCTTTAGAAACGATCAAACCGAGGCTGTGTGGCTCACAGGGGTGCAGTGAGAATATTGTCTCCTGTAATTCAGACCAAGCCACCGACCCCCACCCCATGCCGCCAAGTGAGTCTCCTAGGTGCTCTGGTCAGGCTTCCACACGGCGCTCCAGAGCTGGCCGCTCTGCGAGGGAGGGCGGAGGTCCTGGTGGACCAGGGTCTCCCTGCGGGTCAGAGGGCGAGCGGAGGTCAGCAGCCGAGTCAGGGACCCCTGCTTACACTCCAGGGTCACACCAATGCACCCTCCTGTTGACCCCACACTTAGTGACCGTGCACTGCTGACCTCTGCTCCAGGGCCAGCAGGGCGGGGGTGGGGGGGTGGGGGAGGAAGGGGGCCTGTTCAACCAAACCAGCTGCCCAGGACTCCTCGGGCGGCAGACGAGTCTCTCTTGGTTGTCTTCAGCCTCTCAGCCACGAGGTCGCTTGGCCTCTGCCTCAGTGGTCTTGGCAGGAAGTCCCTTTATCACTGTGCCTCAGCGTCCTATCATCTCGGCGTGGCTCCTCTGTGCTGTCTCGTGGTCTCCGTGCTTGGGCCTCTGGTCTTGGCCTGGCACCTCTGCCCTGCCCCGTGGTTTCCATCCACACACTGCGGCTGGTGCCCCTGGTCTCAGCCTCCACCACTGTGGACACAGGTCTCAGACAAACTTTGTTAGGTAGCAAGATAGGGGTTGCTCCTCTTCATGCCTGGGGGCCCCCTAAAGGAGGTTGGAAGCTGATGAAAGCTAAAGGCATGTCCAAATTCAGGTCCCAAGCCAGGGATGGGGGTAGGGGTGGGGGCGGTACACCTAGGTGGATGGTACACCTGGATCGGCCCACTCTAGGCCAAGTGGGCTTAATTCAGCCAATGAGGTCAACCAGTACCATCAACCACGCCTCCCAGCAGAGAGCCCTAACCACTGGAGCCTGGAGGCCACGGCCCTCTTTACCCACTGCTCCTTGAGGTCTCTCTCGCTCTCTCTCGCTTTCTCTAGCTCTCTCGGGCCTCGGGTCCCCACGTGTGTGGGTGTGCAATGTCATGAGGGTGCTTCTGTTCAGTGACTGTGACGCCTGAAACTTCTTTCCTTTATAAAAGCCCGTTTGGATCACAAACCAGGTTTCGGCGTGAATATCTTCCTCGGCGAAGGCAAGGACCAAAGGCGTTTCCCAGCTGAGAAACGTAACAACTTCCCTTCCGATGGTCCCCCACGGGGATGGGATGGCCCACTCATCATGTAGATAAGACGCCTGGCACACTTGTGGGGGAGGGGCCATGCAAATGAGGTGTGTGGGACCCTATTAAGGAGATTGGCGGGTCACAGCCGTGGAGACACGGGGGAGCAGGACCCCGGAGGAGAAGGGTGGTTAGTTACCCCGTTAGCCTCCATCCCCAGCCGGGTAGTTCACAAGCTGCTGTTCGGAGAAAGATGGGGTTCTCTGCTCCCAGATGCAGTTCCAGTCTCGGAAACTCACAGGGGCAGTTCTGCCCTGTCCCGTAGGGTCGCTCTGAGTTGGCATCCACTTGATGGCAGTGCGTTTGAATGTTTGAGCCACAACCAAGCAAGGGAGCTGTGTGACTTCATTGGGAGCATTACCGGTGGCAGGAGGTCCCCCAGGGCCCCTAACAGAGGAGCTGAAGGGTGCAGGAGCTTGCCCAAGCAAGGCAGAGGCCAAGCCTAGGGGCTGTGGGCCTGGGGTCGCAGAGAGCCGTGCATGAGCTGTGGGCCAGGCTGGGAGAATACATCCGCCAGATCAGAAAACTGTCTCCTGAGCCACTTCCTGGTCCTGAATCATCGCGCCTTGCTTCCCTCATGAGCCCCACACCGTGAGCTTGGTCTGTGATTCTGTGTGGTCCCTGCACCGCAGCAGAGGTGGTGAGTGATGGATGAGGGTGGGAGGAACCCCAACAAGATTGGAAAGAGCCAGCAGGTCTCACCTCACCTCCCAGGAATTGGCCTTGGGCTGTTGACCTTGGGTGAAGTCACAGGAGGTCACACGCCTCCACACACCATAGTTTCAACAGTTCCTGTGGCTCACCAAACTCGGGCTGAGCTTCTGGGCCTCCCCCAGGCCCCCTGGAGTGTGCACACTCCTCCCCCGGTGGCCCCAGAGCACAGGCTGGCCCTTGTGTCCTGGTGACTGAGTCCCCCTATTACCCCTGGCTCAGTACACCCCCCCCCACACCCCCCAGACAGAGGGCTTTCAGGCCTTGGTTGCACCCCCACTTCCCGGGGAAGCAAAGGACCTGGGCTGTACCCTGCATGCTGGTGACTCCTGGTCAAAGGTCTCCCTGCTCAAGGACCCCTCTCCTGGCTGGTACCGCCCCTGCCTGCCTCTTGCTCATGACTCCTCCCCGCCATGCCGGGGCTGGGGCTGGGAGAGACTGGTTTCCCAGTTTACCACGGAGCCCCCGTGGTGAGATGCTGAGAAAGTCAGCTGTGGGTGGAGTGGCCACATCCACGCACACGGCTGGCCGCGGCTCTGTCGGGGTTGTGAGCTCTGACCCACAGCCGCCCCGTGCAACAGAAGGAAATGCCGCCCGGTCCCAGCCGGACGCCACCCGGTCCCGGCTGGCCTCAGGTGTTCCTGTGTCTGAGCCCAGTGTGGCCGCCACGATGTCCGTCCATCTCCTTGGGGACCATCTTCGCTGTCGTTGCCCCTCCACTTGACCAAGCATGACGTCTTCCCCCAGGGACTTGTCCCTCCTGACAGGCGTCCAAAGCATGGGAGATGACGTCTCACGCCCTCATCTCTGAGCAGTTCTGGGTTCCCAGTAGGTGTCCTGGGGTCGTCCCCCCGATAGTGACCCCGTGCCCAACAGAAGGAAACACTGCCCCGCCCTGCCCCGCCCTCGCCATTGTCCCGACGCCTGACCCGTGGCTGCGGCCACGGCATCCGTCCAGCTCACGGAGGCCCTTCCCTGGACCAATATGAGGTCGTATTTCAGGGACTGGCCTCTCCGGACAACCTGTCCAAAGGTCGTGACGTCTCAACACCTTGGCCCCCAGGAGCACTCTGGCCATGCTTCTTCCACGTGTTTGTCCTGCTGACGTCCAGGGTCCTTCCTGCCCATGGTCCACTCCAGCTCCACAATTCACAGGCCTCGATTCTTCCTCGGCCTCCCTGATTCCATGTCCAGCATCCACGTGCTGCTTGGCTGCACTTCCCCCAAACCAGGTCAATCCTTACAACCACCACCGGTGGCCTTCACGCCAGTTCCACCCCATGGCAGCCCTGAAGGGCCGAGTAGCTGCCCCCCCACTCCCCGTATGGTTCTGAGGCGTGAATCGTCCCAGGGACAGACGGCCTCCTCTCTCTCCCATGGGTGACAGGTGGGTTCAGACCGCTGACCGTGTGGCCAGCAGACGTTGCGGCTCCTCATCAAATCTTCACGGAGAAACAGCATCACGGGCTCGGTCAGGCTGCCCTGGGGCAGGGGTGGGGGCGGGCTGTTGTTTACAGAGTACTGACCCTTGACTGAACAGCAAGCTGTGTGCAGGCCAAAGCAGGCCCTTGGGTGGGGGTGGGGGGCAGGAGAGGCTGCCCCCGGTGAAGGACATCACGGTGGTATTGTGGAGCGGCTGCGGAAAGCAGGAAAGCTCTGGGCAAGATGGACAGACACCGTGGCTGCAACGAGGGGCTTCAACACAACCAAGGTGGCGAGGAGGGTGCAGGGCCGGGCGGTGTTTTGTGCTCTTGGTGTGAGTGCGTCCCTCTGAGGGGACTGGGTGTCCTCCACGGTCCCTGACCAGTGTGGGACACAGTCAATGGCGGAGACAGAGAGACAGCTTGGGGACTCAGACTCCAAAACTCACTGCCACTCAGTGGATGCTGCCAGCTCGTAGCAACCACACAGGACAGAGTAGTACTGCCCCTGGGGGTTCCAAACAGTGACTTTCAGGAGCAGAGAGCCTCCTCTTTCCCCTGAGGAGCGGCTGGTGGTCTGGAACTGCTGACCTTAAGATGAGCTCAATGTACAACCCACTGAGCGGCTAGGGCTCCCAGCTCAGGGCCAGGGAGGCTTAAAGCCCACGGTCCTCTCGGGAGAGGATGGGGAACCAGGAAGGCCCCGCGCCCCACCCCCCAGTGTCTCCTAAAGTCAGCACTTCACTTCCGGCCATTGTGATGGGTGGGGGACCCTCTCCCCGAAACCAGCCAGCAGCCTGGAGTCAGCTGATGTCAGAGAGCGCACCGCACCGGAATCTGCGCTGTGGTGGCTTCCACCTTTTCCCCTTCCTGCAGAGAGGACCCCTGCCCCTCCCTCCTTTTGTACTAAGCTGAGTGGCCTCCTGCTTGTAAGCAGAATCCCCTACATCCCACGGCTGCTGCACCCACGGCAACCCACAGCGGGAGCCCCAGTTGTCCCCGTGGGTTTCTGAGGCTGTAACTCTCTGGGAGCAGACAGCCTCAGTTCTCTCCCACAGAGCAGCCGGCGATTTCAAACTGCTGACCTTGTGGTTAAAAGCCCAACGAGTGGCCGCCATGCCACCACTCCCTGTGCAGTTTGAAGCCACCAGCCGCTGTGCCAGAGAGAGACCTGGGGGCTTCTTCCACTCCCACGGAGAGTTCCAGGCTCAGACCCCTGCGGGGGCTGCTCCGCCCTGGCCTGTGGGACCACCCACCACGCATCGGCGTGGACTCAGTGGTAGTGAGTTTGGAGGCTCTCTGAGCTCTGGCCATTTTACCATGAGACTCATCCGATGAAAGATTTGGACCCAAAGTTATTCTTGAACTTGCCCATCAGAGAACACACATGTTTCTTCTTTTTTTCAAGGCAGGAGTTCTGAACGGACACTTCCCAAGAAGACAGGCGGCAGGCAAGTCGTCACCAAATAGAGTGCTGAGCACCAAAGAGTCCACTCGCCCTTTCCGCGCTGCTGTCCGACTCGCAGTGGCCCGCGGGACAGGGTGGACCTGCCCCTGTGGGTTTCCGAGGGTGTTCATCTTTACAGGAACCGAGGGCGACACCCTCCCGAGGACTGGCTGGGAGCGGCCGAAGGCTGGACCCCTGTTCCCCTAGTCTCCCCATTATGTCATTATGTCATTAAGGTCTCCCCATTATGTCTTTAAGGAAGTGCAACTCAAACACTCGTGAGCTGGCACCACACCCCCACGAGAATGGTTCCAGCCGGACCTCGGACGCATAGCTGCGCATGGTGATCCCAAGTACCAGGAGGTGGTGTGGCTGTGAGGGGCCACCCAGTCGGTCCCGACCCCCAGCGACCCCCCGCCCAGCCCTGCGGCATCCTCACAGCCATTCCTATGTGTCAGCCTGTGTCCGTCCATCTCTCGAAGGGCCTTCTTCTTTCTCACCGCTTGACCAAGCCAGAGGTCCTTTCCACGGCCTGGTCTCTCCTGACCACACGTCCAATGTCCGTGAGACATCCCGCCAGCCTGGCCTCGAAGGGGCACTCTGGTGTCCTCCTTCTAAGACAGATGTGCTTGTTCGGTCGGCCACCGAGGGACTTTCGGTTTTCCTGGCCAGCACCCGTCCAAATGCATCACCAAGTCTTGGTGGCCTTCCCAACTCAAGTCCGACTTCCACACGCAGACCAGGCGGTCGGAGACTCCGCGGCGTGGCTGTGGTGCAAAACCGTGGCGCATCTCAGTCCTTGCAGTCGACTCCTTGCTTTTGGACACTTGGGAGAGGCCATGGGCAGCAGAAGGACCCCAGGCAGATTCGTCAGCCCTGCTGCGGGAGCCCTGCCTGGTGGCACCATGGTGGCATGCTGGGCGGCGCACTGCCAGGTCAGCTGTGTGCGACCCCCGGGTCTTCGGGGAGAAAGATGAGGCTTTCTGCCTCTGAAACGAGGTGCAGCCCTGGACACCAAGGGGCCGTTCTGCTTTGCCCTTTAGGGTCACTGTGAGCCTCATTCGACTGACCACCCTGAGTGTGGTTTGCTGTGTGAAGCCACGGGGGTGGCTTGAACCCGCAGAGGTAGGAGGTAGGAGACGAGAGAGCCTGCAGGCCAAGGGAGGGAAAGGGGCCTGGTGGCAGGAAGCAGTGTGAGCGGCAGGGCTTCCGGAGGGGTGATGTCACTGCCCCGGGACCATCTCATCATAACCCTGCAGGCATCAGACCCCGAGACTGATTCCAAAGTCCGATGCCATCAAACCCAAGACTCTGTTTGCTGGTCTTGGCATGCCTGCTTCCCTGTCCCTGCCCTGGCAAGGCCCAGCCGGGAGGAGAGAGGAGCAGGCTTGTGGTTAGACGGAAGAAGCAGGACCAGGGCTGGGATTGGTCCATTCACAGCCCGGAGACGCAGTAAGGTCCAGTCCCCCAGCTGATGAAAACTCAGACAGGTCATTTGGGGCCAGCTCACTGGGGTCCCCACCTGCTGCCGCCTCCGCGGTTTCTTTCCTCTCCCAATGCTCTGCTCCCTGCTGGCCACTGTGTGGTCTCTGAGTCTGGTCCTTGGGTTGCGAGATCAAGAGCCGCTGAACATATCAGAGCAATTGCAGCATGGGAGCGCAGGGAGACAGAGTGGGGTCCAGCCAGCCAGCTCTGAGATCTGCACCCCCAAAAGGCAAGAACTGCCATCTGAGGCAACACCGCGCAGTCCCGTCTGACCCACGCAACCATGTGTGTCACATGTGAGCTACAGACAGACAGTCTTCCAAAGAAATGGCCCCAGCTAGGCGACATGCAGGAACCTCACAGGCCACGAGATTCCAAGGAGCCTCTCACTGTGAGACCAGCGGTTCAACTCCCCCAGCCTCTCCACAGGAGATGGATGATCTGTGTGGGTCGGGATCTGCTTGAAGGCACGGGGTGGATCAGTTGTGGTCAGACTCCAACTCTGTCTCCGTGCTTCCAGCAGCGAGGGGAGGGGCAACCTGGAGGAAGGGGTGGTGGGGGGAAGGCAGGGCATTTCCAGGGCAGGGGCACTTCTGTGAGACACCGGCCTGGTGGGGGTGTGAGTTTGCCAAAACTCACAGGACAGAGCACCACGGGACGAGCCCAGATGGACTGGGGTTAGTAACAATGTATCAATATGGCTTCATGCACTGTAATAAATGTGCCACAGGAATGCCAGATGGCAACAATGGAAGCTGTGTGGGGTGTGTGTGTGTGTGTGTGTGTGTGTGTGT
>NW_022103935.1:1591349-1593427 GCF_000313985.2 Echinops telfairi
GGGTGGTGAGGGCATCTGTAGCTTTCCACCGACCCAAAACATTGCTTCAAACAAGCTTGTTAGTAACAATGTTCACACCCCAATCTCCAGACACCCTAAAATGACCTCCTTGTCAAGGCACTCTGAGTGAGACACCATTTTGACCTTGATCTTAGTCTCTCTCCACCTGTCTGAATCTCTACCTGCGGTGCTCACCTGAGGTGGCACTGTCTTTTCCTTGTCTTTTGTGGGAAACTAGCACGGAGAGAAATAAGGCTGGGACTTATTCCCTGGCTGGTACGGAGGGAAGCTGGAAGACTAGTAATACAGGGCAGGAAGACCGCCACTCTGTAGTCCAAGTACATTTTCCTGCGGGAATCTATCCTTTCCACAGTTTCTCCCCTTAAAGCTGTGCTGCCTTTGAGTGAGCACATGGTTGATTCCATCACCCTACAGAAGCAGAAGTTCCTGTTGGCTCTGTTTCTTCCCGCCGTGGCATCCAACTCCTCACACCTTCCTCCAATAGCAGGTGGGCATAGGGGGACTTTATCCCCCAAGCCTGGATTCAAAATACTTGCCATAAGCCTGAGTTTTTGGCTTGGCTATATTAATTTGGTCATTAAATTTGCCTTGACAGCTTTCATTGTATAGAAAATAACCATGTAGCTACTATGGCTCTTTTGAATTTAATATATAAAACAAAAGAGAGAATTGTGGGAAACAGAAGGATTTCTCCCAAGTGGTCTCTCCCAAATATATGCCAAACTTATCTGCTTGCTACACGTGGCGAATGACTATACACTTGGAGGTCAACAGAAGTAGGTCAGGGGTTATTCTCCATAAGGGTTATCAGCCATCCAGAGCAAGCAGACACCACGGTTTATCCCACAAGTAGGGCCCACTCCCTTCTGATAAGGATAGTAGTTGACTGTTTCCTTGTAGGAGACCCCAGAGAGGTCAAGCCCACCCAAGGGTGACCAAGGTGAGGCCATCATCATGAATCTAGGGTCCGCCCTTCTTGTCACATGTATACCTCTCGTCCCTCCCCTTCCTATGTGCACACCCCTAGCTCATCCCCTTCCTGTCATGCTCAGGCCTGTCATACATCCCCTTCCTACGATGTGTGTGCCTATTGTACTGCCCCTTCCTGTGACGTGTGGTTACCTGTAACCACGCCCCCCAAAAGGGATAAGTGTTGGTGAGCAATAAAATTGGGCCCCTGCTCTCGCTCTTGGGGATCTCTCCACGTGGACCACCAAGCGGGGCTGAGGTGAGCATGCTACTATGAAATGTGTCTGACTCCATTATTTCAATCTCTCTTCTATCTCTCATGCTCTCTATGACTTTACTATAATCTTTACTTATTATCGCCATACAATTGCGCCTACCGGACCTGTGATGATTTGTTGGGGGCCCTTTCCCCCAGTCTTTAGGGGCCTTTCCAAGTCCTGGGGACAGTAGAATGAAATGAGACCACCATTCTATCCCCCTGTATAATTTATCCAACTGGTGGGGTAATATTTCCCACATTGACCTCCCAGCGTGTGGGCTACACCCCCAGCAGTGGCCTCCCTATCCGCCAACGCCCAAAGCAAACCACAGCCATCCAGTCTTGCCTACGCACAGCCACCCTGTGGGACAGGGCAGAACGGCCCCTGCAGGCTTCCAGCCTGTGACCCTTGACAGGAGCAGAGAGCCTCCTCTTTCTTCTGCCGAGCAAGCCGGTGTTTCAAACTGCTGACTTTGGGGTGAAGAGCCCAACATGTACCCCACTCCGCTGCCAGGGCTCTGATGTGCAAAGTTCACTGGCCTTTCTCTTTGTGTTGAGAATTAAAGGGTGGGGACTGACTCTAGGGAGGGAGTGGCCTGTGAGTGTGTGAGATCAGAGAGTGAGAGTGTCCTGTGAGTGTGTGAGATCAGAGGGAGTGTTCTGTGAGTGTGTGAGATCAGAGGGAGGGAGTGTTCTGTGAGTGTGATCAGAGAGTGAGAGTGTCCTGTGAGTGTGATCAGAGAGTGAGAGTGTCCTGTGAGTGTGTGAGATCAGAGGGAGGGAGTGTTCTGTGAGTGTGATCAGAGAGTGAGAGTGTCCTGTGAGTGTG
>NW_022103935.1:1595255-1599539 GCF_000313985.2 Echinops telfairi
GTGAGATCAGAGGGAGGGAGTGTTCTGTGAGTGTGTGAGATCAGACTCAGCCTGGCAAACCCTCTGTAGGATCTCTGCGAGTCGGCATCTACTCAAAGCCAGGGTGTGCTTTTTTTGTTTTTAAGACTCAGAAGTGTAGATTCATCACGTCCAATGTCCGGTGCAGGTTGAAAGTGTGTGGCTGTTCCTGGATGCTATCCCGGCGATGCCGGCTCACAGAGACCCGGGCACAACACAAGGCAGCACAGCCCGGTACTACAGCCTCCTCACGCCAGGGGCTGGGCTGTGAGACTGATAAGGAACTCAATACCATCCCATGGCAACTCCCTCTCCTCACTGCCACCAGTCTTCCAACCCCCAGGGCCCTGTAGCCCTGAGCGGAACTGTCCCGGGCCTTCTGAGGCTGCAACCCCTCCTTACAGAAGCAAAAAGGCTCATCTTTCTCAAGAGGAGAGGTGAGCCAGGGGGATGTGGCCCACCGTGCTCCAGGTTCCCGGGCTGTTCCCCCCCACACACCCCGCTCCCGCTCCCGAGAAGGGATCGAAGAAGACTGGTCCTGAAAGAGCGGCTATCTCCCTGAGCCATCAGGGAAGCTCAAGGAAAACCCCAGACCATGCCCGGCACTCCCTGTGGGCACAAGGTGAATAGCAGGGGCAGCAGGAATGTGGGGCAACCGGCCTGGGCTGGCTGGAGGCGGTGGGACCCGCTGAATGCCATTGTGGCCCTCCCTCGGGGACCACTCCCAGGTAGAAAGGTGGTGGGAGAGGCACATCTGCCTGCCAAGGCTGAGGCCTGTGCACGCGAAGACCACCGTGAAGCCCAGTACAGGGAGAAGGGATCAGTCATCTGGGGCAATGTGATGAGGAGGCGGCCCCCCAAGGGTACGCCTCCCTGGATTCCGAGGTGGGCCACTATCTGCAAGGTCAGCAGTTTGAACTCACTAGTGGTGGCTGAGGAGCAAGACGGGGCTGCCTGCTCCCTTAAAGAGCTGTGGTCTCGGAAACCCACAGGGGCCGTTCGAACCCTGTCCCGTGGGGTCACTGTGAGCCAGTGCTGGCTTGATGGGATGGTTATTTCTGGCTTTTATTTCAAAGCACAGACGTTACAGCGCAGCCTCTGGGTGAGATTGCAGTGTCCTCTTGTTGCTGTGGTCAGGCCATCGAGGGGGCCCGGCCCATCAGGACCATGGACATCACGATTGGTCTCATGTCTGCGCCCCTGGCTACAGCCACTATGTCAGGGCATCTCCTTGAAGGCCCCTCCTCTTTATCGCTGCCCCTCCACTGGACCAGCCATGATGTCTGTGTCAGTCTGGGTGGACAAGAGAAGCAAATCCAGAGACACTTATATGTTTGCAGGAGAGAACTTTATACCAAAGACTACGGGTATTAAGAAAACATCCCAGTCCAGTCCAGATCAAGAACCAAGTCCAGTATCGGTCCATGTGTCCGATACCTCTTCAGACTCATGCAACACATGCAATGACACCAAGTGCAGGAAGATCACAGGCCAGTGGGTGGAAAGTCTTGTGGATCCAGTGGTGGTGGAAGCATCTCAGTGCTGGTGTGCGTCTCCAGGTGGCTCCTCCAGCTCCAGGGCTCTGGCTCCATCAGCGCAGCTCCATGTCTTTTCAACAGGAAGATGAAGCAGAGAGAGTGTGTGTGTCTGGCCTCCAGTGAGCTGTTTCTCTCCTTTGCACCTGCAAATGAGGTCATCAAACTGTGACCTGCTGGACAGGCTTGACTCCACCCCTTCCTCAAGGTGACAGGAGATGACGTCAGTGTTGCGACATCCCTCTCCAGGGACTGATCTTTGAGTGTCCTTCTCTGGCCTCGCCATTCAAAAGGATCAGCCCTTCATCAGTCGTTATATTCTCATTCCCCATCCAGCCTTCGCCCCCAAGGAGGCGGCTGTGCCGGCCCCCCGGGGCTCGACCCCAGAGAGCACTGCCCATGACGGGCAAGGGCCTGGCCATCGGGGATGGCGTGGGCTCTTGGGACCTGTGTGTGTGAGATTCCAGTGGAGAGTGGCTTAGAACCGGGGTGGGAGCTGGTGGGGGTGTGTGTGGAGGAGGAATCGGGGCTTGGAAGGGAACCTCCTGCGGGGGCGGGAGAGGAGGGTGAGCTTGCCTTCTCTTTGGGGCGATGCAGAGACGGGTTGAGGGGGTTGTGATCAGCAAGGCACCGAGTTGGAGACACCCAAGCCCCTGACCCCCACCCGCCAAGCCTGGGGGGAAAGACGGGGCTTTCTACTCCCATAAACAGTGACCGTCTCAGAGACCCACGGGGCAGTTCGGTTGTGTCTCACGGGGCTGTGGGTCAGCAGCGCCTCGATGGCTTTGGTGTTGTGAAGCCAGCTGAGCCCGAGCCTGCGTTCAAGGGCGGCTATCTCCCTGAGCCATCAGGGAAGCTCAAGGAAAATCGCAGACCATGCCGGACACACCCCGTGGACACAAGGAGAACAGCAGGGGCAGCGGGAATGCAGGGCAACCGGCCAGGGCCGGCTGGAGGCAGGGGGACTGAGGAAGCCGGTGGAATGCCCCTGTGGCCCGTGGGGACCACTGCCAGGTAGAAGCCACGTGAAAGAGGGGGCTTGTGAAGGGAGGGTGCACGCGCCATTCGCGTGGAGGAGAGCTGTGTGGGCGGGGCTCGGCGCTAGACGGCCTGGCCTTTCTTCGGAGGGGGTGGGGGGAGGCACTCGACTTGCTGATTATCAGTGAGGAGCTGGGTGAGTCCACTTTCACTACCAACCAGAGAACAAAACCACACCACTGGCATTGAGTAGAGGCCAAGTCAGGCCTCCCCATCTGCAGGGCAGGGTAGAGCGGTCCTGTGGCTTTTGGAACTGGGAACTCTTTATGGGAGGAGAGCACCCCATCTTTCTCCCTCAGGGCCCCTGGTGGGTCCCAACCTCGTGGCTCGCAGGCCGGAGCAGAAGCCCTCTCTCCCCAGGGCTCCTTGTACCACCCGAAAGAAATTGACGGTGAAGAAGGAAGAGGGGCTGGGCTGAGCGTTGGGAGACTGGACACTGGGCAGCTGGGCAGAGGGTCCCCTGAGCAGCCTGAGGGAGATCCGTACGCAGCAAGGCCAGGTCATCTGCAGATGAGGGCAGTCAGGCTGTGTCCTCCCTGCCTGGGTGGGAGCCCACTCCCCAGGGACCCTGCGGCCACTCTCTAGGATCTTCTGGGATCTCTGAAAAAGCAGCGTAGCCCGCAGGGTGAGCCAGGGCAGGAGCCAGAGCAGGAAGGGGATGCGGGGGGGAGGGGGCAGTCACTTCTGAACCCTCTCCCTGCCTGCTGCCTTCCACCCCGCTCAGCTGTTTCACCCCATGGCTCCCATTCACAGAGGAGCGCCCAGCCCAGCCCGCAGTGGTGGGCTCAGGAGCAGGAGGGAGCCGCCCAGAGGAGATGCCTGGCCCCTTCTGCATCCCAGAGCTGAAGGTGGGTGTGTGGGGAGGCCAGGTGCCGAGTCTCGCCCCGCTCTCTGCACCCCACCCCCACTCCCAATCCCTGCATGGAGCCCCGAGTCACGGAGAGTTGGGTCCCCCAGACCCCCACCCTACTCAGGGCCCGGCCACAGACCCAGGTTGTCTTTTGAAGGAGCCTCTACAGGAGGGGAGCAGCCTGCTCAGCTGCCCGCGGGAGCGCCTAGGTACTCACTCGCTGGCACAGCCAGGCAGTGTGTGTGGGGTGCGGGTGGGAGGGTGTGGGGTGGGTGGGGGCGCGAAGTGGGGATGGAGAAGTTCTCAGTGTGGAAACAAGTGAGGAAGCGTGTGGTGTCGGAATTGAGCAAGCTCTTGAGGCCGGGCTGCAGTCCTTGCGTCTCTGCAGTGGCCTGGACACATGTCCCTAATCTCCCTACACCACGCGGGCGACCTCGAGCCCAGAACAATGCAGCACGTGAGGTCCAAGGCTTCCTGCCAGCTCCCGGGGGAGGCGGGTGCTGGGAGCATGGGCTCTCTCCTGCCCCCAACACCGTGCTGGAGCTGCTGTGTCCAGTGCAGGGGCCTGGCCGGCCTTCCTCCCAAGACCTCCGGTTGCAGGCCCCGCCCACAGTCAGCAGCCTAGACGCTAACCAGTGCTGGGACTCAGATAGTGCTAACCACCAGTTTGCCGCCCTAATGACCGTTTTTCGTGCAAAAAAGTGATATGCCAGAGGGTAGTTTATAGCTCACACAGCGAGTGCCTGCATATTAATGAAAAATATGGAACAATATCTGACCCCGCAACATAGTGAAAGGACAAAGCTGTGGTACAAAGGCCTCTCCATGCTGCTCCCCCCCCCC
>NW_022103935.1:1599639-1626591 GCF_000313985.2 Echinops telfairi
CAGCAGTTCCTGGGCATGTCGTCTGCATGCAGCACAACCACATCCCGAGGGGCTGTGCACTCGTCAACCCTCGCCCTTCGCTCCGGTGCTCATCTGCCCCCAGCGAGTCCTGGTGGCGGTACTGCCGACACATGGCACTGCGGTCTCCGGGTCCTGGGCTAGACCCACGGAGGCTCCGAGGGAGAAGGCCACTCCCGTCAAGACTGACAGGCGCTGCCGCTCCGGGCCCAGTTCTGCCCTGTCCTGCAGGGCCGCTGGGAGTCGGCATGGACTCGATGACAGGTTTGGTTTTCAGTTTGGTTTTCCCGCAATGCCCCCTGCTAGCCCCTCAGGGAACCACGGGTCAGTTATTGCCTGCGGAGACTGGCGTTCCTGCACTCTGTACACAGAACGCCACTGGAAAACTAGCAAACCAAGCGCAATGCACGTTTTAGAAATGATGAAGGCAACCTGCGTACCGATGTGCTTGACACCATGGACGGATGGGTTGTGATAAGAGCTGTCAGAGCCCTCCAGTAAAATGATTTACTAGAATGAAAGGGGGGAAAAGCAAACAGAAAAAGCCTGGATCGGAAAGAAAGTAGCAAGTAGAACAAATGTAACTGGATCATAAGGGAGACCAAGGGACTGGGTGCGAAGTTTTAACCTGACTGCGTCTGCCACAACCCACCTTCCAGGGTTGCTGCATGGCAGCAGGCTACCCACGTCGCCTAGGTGGGTGGACAGATGCACAGGCATGGGCAGGCTGGAGCAGGGCAGGAGATGAAGCCCGTCGTGCCCAGGCTCACAGTCAGTGGGACCCAACTCCGCACACCGCTTCCTGCCACCCCCACAGTGCCTGAGCCTGCCAACCTTTACAGGAGCAGACGGCCTCCTCTTTATCCTGCAGAGCAGCTAGTGGGTTTGAACCCCAGACCTCGCAGGTGGCAGCCTGGCACCTAACCCACAGTGCCACTGGGGCTCCTCAATGAGGCCTGTAGCCTCCGTGCCACAGGCCGGCCCCCCCGGCTGCCCAGGGTGAGTCATTTCCTGTCTGTCCTGGCTTCTGGAACAACCCTGGTGGCACCGTGCTGTTCACCGTCAGGCTGCGGCTCCAAAGTGAGGTTTTGGAAGGCCTGTGGCCTTGGAAACCCCGAAGGACGCTGTCAGTCACTGTCTGGGGGGCACTCCTACACGCCCTCCCCATCTCAAACCCCAGCCTGCCCCCTCCTGCCGAGTTGCCTCTGCAAGGCTGGGGGGGAGTGGGGGGACCCTGCGGTCACAGCTTCTGTGCTTGCTGGTCTTTCGTCGGCCTTCCCCGATTCAGTGATGCTGCGTGTGCTCAGCCCCCCTGAGACCCTCCATACTTGCCAGAAAAGGCCCATCGCCCTTAGCTCGGGACCCTGCACACCCCCGGCCCCTCTGCTGCCCACCACATGGCTGGGCACCCCCCAGGAGATGGAGGGAAGGGTCCAGTTCAGGCCCAGAGAGCATGAGGTGCAGGGGATTAAACCTGCAGACAGGAGAGTGGGCGGCCAGGGGGCTGCTGGGCCCAGTCCCCTGCGCTGAGCTGGGTGAGGGGGGAAGCCCAGTCAGCACGGAGGCCGCCCATCCTGCCCTGTTGGTTTCTTCACGCCGGGTGTGAGGAAGGATTGGGCAAGGTCAGCCTGCAACCTCTGGGCTGTGCCTCCTGGGCTGGGGGACCTCTGGGGGCTGTGAGGGAGGGCCAGCCTCCAACTCCTGCATCACTGGAAGCCCCCCACACCAGGCCCCCCACCCGGGAGGTCTGCCTGCCAGCCAGGGCCCCAGGACCCCAGACTGACCTCGTGGGAGCCAGCCCATCCTGGGTCCTGGGGCAGGGACAGCCCTGGAAGAACTGGTTCTGCTTCTGCTGGCCCAGCCCAGTTCTGGAAGAGGCCATAGCACTTCCGGGTTCTTCCTCTGCCCACGGCTGGGCCCAGGGGGCCTGCTTCCCAGAGGGGGCGAGGCTGGTGCCCGCCCTGCCCAGGCAACTAAACAAACGGGTCCAGGGATGGGACTCCTCATTCTGCGGAGGCAAGTGACTCAGCAGGTTGGGGTGGTGGTGGTGGTGGGGGGGACCCTAGCCCTGCCCGGGAACAATGCCCTGATTCTCCCATCCTGTGTGTGTGTGTGTGTGTGTGTGTGTGTGTGTGTCCGCGCGCCTGCAGGGATGCAGGGACCATCAGCCTTACAGCACTGAGGTCTTGACTTTCCACACTGGACAAGCCCCCTTGGGGATGTAGACAGCGGGGTAACCCCTGTATCCCGACTCCCTGCTGGGCAGAAGCAGGACTTTGGGACAGACATTGTCCCAGCTGCTGGAGCCTCAGTGTCCGCATATGTAAGATGTGTGTGGTGGGCAGACTTGGTGAGTGAGGGGCGAGGCAATGACTACTGACCTGATCCCAGCCCCTCTTACCCCTGACCCACACTAGACAGGAGCCCTGGACATCGCCCCCACTGGCCACGGGCTGACCAACAGGACACATGGACCAGGGCAGGGTGGGGTGTCACGGGACTGGGTCAGAACCCTCTGAACCTACAAAGCCAGAGACACCCTCCCGCGCCGCCCCCCCTGCCATAAGTAGAGGATCGTGGAATGGTGAGAGTTTCACTGGTGGGCCCCTGGAGGGTGTACAGACAGAGATATCCAGTGTGGCTGGGGGGGTGGGCATGGGAACAGGGGACCAGCCACATGTAGGCAGGACCTCAGTGGAGACACAGAAGCCAGCTCCCGAGGGCCCAGGGAGCCAGCCCTGCACAGACTGGAGGCCGCCCTGCCAGCAGGTGGACAGGCCCATCCACCATACAGCGTCTATGCGACCTCCACAAGGTCCATCAAGGGACCTGCAAGGGGCAAAGACAAGAAGACAGAGCCCTCCGACAGACAGACAGGGGCACCCTAGGAGGTTTGGCGTGACAGACAGGTGGGGGCACCCCAGGAAGCTAGCGGAGGAGTGTGGTGGTCCTCGTGGACAGCCCCTGAGGGACAGGTAAGGGGAGGGGCAGTGGAGCAGCACCGTGCAGGTTCATGGGGAGCCTGACACTCAGGCCCCAGAGGGCGGCAGGGACACAGGCCCAGGAGCAGGGGCAGTCCTCAGACGAAGAGAGGTGGGTGCAGGCTTCCTGTGATGGGATTTCAGGGTCTCTGAGCAGGAGCTGAGTGTGTGCAGGAGGGAGCCCCATGCGGGGCAAGCTGGAGGTGGCCGTGGGGGCGCAGAGCAGGGCTGGTGTGTGTGCATTGAACAAGTGTGGGAGCCCTACAAGACAGAGCCTGCTGGGACAGACAGAGCCCACAGGGACAAGCAGAGTCCACTGTGATAGACAGAGCCCGCTGTGACAAACAGAGCCCACAGGGACAGACAGAGCCCACACAGGGATAAGCAGAGTTCACTGGGACAGACAGAGCCCACAGGGACAGGCAGAGCCCAGCAGAGGTGTGGGTAACGATGAGTAAGGGGGACTGTGGAGCATGTCTGTGGGGCTTCTGGGGCCACAGCCTTGGGCCGGGCCTGGCTGGAAAGACCTGCCCATCCCCAGATGTCCTGCACAGTGACCCCCAGCCTGGCCCTGCTGACCGAGCACATGACAGCAGCTTCCGTCCTCTCTGGAGCCTCGGTCCACATGCTGTGGTTGTCATGTGAGGCCACCGGACCTGGCCCCCACCCCCCGCCAGCCCTGTCCACCCCCACAGGTTGTCTTCCCCACAGCCACAGCCACGGCCATTGGGGTCAGGTTCTGCCATCCAGGCAGGGCTCCTCTGCCCCTCCCCCAACGAGCTTGCAGCCAGGGGTACCATCCCTCCAGAGGTGGGGAGAGGGAGCCTCGCGCGGAGTCCCCATGTGAGGCTGAGCGCTCTGCGCAGGCCCGCTGGCTGGCGTCGGCGGGCACTGAGCCCTGTGTCCCACAGAAGAGGGGCGGGTGTGCTCAGAGAGAGAGGGTGGTATGCACAGGTCCAAGGGGAGGAGGTCCAGGATGAAGTTCTCAAGGGCGCCCTGGCCTCCTGCTCCTGCCCATGGCTGCGGTGGCGGCAGCAGTGGCCACAGCTGCTGTTCCTGGCAGCCTGGCAGTTTTGCAGAGCTCAATACCATTGTGAGGGGGACAGTCAGGGTCTCCAAGGCCCTCTCTCACCAACGCCCTCCTGCCACCCTTCCTAGGCTGCAGTCAGGACTGGCCACTGCAGAGGAAGGCAGAGGGGGGTGGGTGCGCTGACTGGGGCGCTGGGGAAGACCGCGGGAAGAGCCATGAACACCCATCTGCCCGGGAGGAAGGACGGCCAGAGCGCTCCTCGGGGGCCAGGACGGCGAGACTTCCCCTCAAGGTCTTGGGAGACGTTATCTGGAGAGACCAGTCCCCGAGGAGGACATGGATCGTGCTTGGGAACGTGGAGGGGCAGCGCAAACAGAGGCAAGCAAGCTCTTGATGA
The DNA here is from genome assembly GCF_000313985.2 of Echinops telfairi. Taxonomy (NCBI): domain Eukaryota; kingdom Metazoa; phylum Chordata; class Mammalia; order Afrosoricida; family Tenrecidae; genus Echinops; species Echinops telfairi. The sequence continues at coordinate 1,604,066 of NW_022103935.1, forward strand.
GCTGTCAGACACTGTGGCTGTCCCCGTGGACTCCCACGTCCAAGCAAGGGCAGGGTCGCTATGGTCTGAACTGACCCCATGGAGCCACCCAGCAGCAACCACTACCGTGCAGGGCGAAGCGCTGGGTCTTGTCTCCCTCGGGGACTCTGACGGGTCCCACCCGCCTGCCGGACCACCTTTCTGTTAGCAGATGAGCTTTGGCTACTCAGCTGCCAGCACCTCTCCCCTGTCAACACAGGCCTGGCCTGCGGCGGTCAGTCTCCTGACGAACAGGAAACAAGCCAGCTGGTGTCTGAAACACGCAAGGTGCAGGGCAGGCCTGGCCTGGAGCCCTCTGGGGAGAAGAGGAAGCAGTGGAAACCGCAGGCCAGGGTCAGGGGGTCCGTGAAGTCAAGGTCAGCTGACCCCAGGCTGCTGGCAGGTTTCTGAGCCCCACCCATCGCAATGGAAGTGAAAGGCCATACCCCGACACTGGGCAGGGCTGCCTGGTCTCCCTGTCCTGCCCGCTCCTGGAAGGGCGGGGGCTCGGTGACCACCGGACCGTGGGCTGGGAGTCCTGGTGGCGCTGTGGCTTGAACTGCTCATCTGCAGGCCAGGAGTTCCAGACCACCAGGCAGGCGCTCCTTGGGCGCCAAGCCCGGACGGACGGACGGACACGGCGGCTGTACCAGTGAGCTGACACCTTAGCAGAACAATTGTGAGGACGGCGCAGGGCCCGGCCGTGTTCTGTTCTGTCTGAGGAGGGTGGCCCTGAGTCAGAGCGGACTGAACGACATCTCTCCCACAGCCAGTGGTGGACAAGGGACCCCGCACACGGTTCTGCTCTGTCCTTCAGGGTCACCATGAGTTGGCAACTGGGTGGCAGTGAGGTTTGGGGTCTGGGTCCCCAAACGGTCTGTCTCTGCCGTTGGCTGCGTCCCACCCTGGTCACTGGTCAGGGACAGCTGAGGATGCCCAGAACCCTCAGAGAGACCCACCCACGCCTGCCCCTTAGTGTCGCTTTAGCAAAACGCAAACAGCAAGATAACGAAAAACACGTATGTATTTACTCCGGGGAGAGACATAGAGAGAGAGTCCCGTGTCGGCAGCGGTGAGAGAGTTAGCCCCCATGGATACTCCTTCAAGTGTTGAGCTGAGCAGTCTTGAAACGCGTCCAGAGCTGGACGTGAGGGAGGCCCTGGACAGTGTACCCGCCGCGGCACGGCATTGGCAGCTCTGCGGTGGGAAGGCAGAGTGGCCGGCCAACCGGCCTCTACGGGGCACCGTGGTTGAACTTCTCCTTCCTCTGGCCATCCGGGGTCCTCCCAAGAGTCTTCACAACACTGTCATTCATGGGCACCAATTCCGGCTCAGTCTTAGGTGGCCCCTGGCCAGCTTCCACATGCATCCAAGGCCAGCGACCATACCATGGCTGGAGGCAGGCCCACTTCAGTCCTCAACGCGGGAAATCCTGCTGCAAAAGACGTCTCTCGAGCATCCAGGTGTGACGAGGTCTCCACAGCCCATCTGCCCAGGGCAATCCACTGACCGATGCCTCTAGTCTGGCTCCTCGATGTTCTGCTCAACATATGGATTGAATACGGACGGTGCAATGGTCCGACCCTGAATTGTTAGACGAGCTATGGGAGCCCCCAGTAAAATGATTTATATAGAGATATAAATAAAAGGTCCGACCCTGAAGCACACCTTTCCCAGCTTTAGAACATACAGGTCCCTGTTCTGTCCCTGTGATTGCCTCTTGTGCCGTGGACCGGTCCCACGGGGCCACAACAAAGTGTTCCCAAGTTCCCCTTCTTCGTGTTTAGTGATCCAGGCTGTGCTCGGCACGCCTTTGCCTCGTCAAGAAAAGGTTGATTTGATCACGCTGATTTCTTTCACCGAGTTTTATAGTTTGCTGTACTTCCTTGTTGACGCACCGAGTTGCCGTGAGCCGGGCTCCGCCGGCCTCCGTTGCTCTTCTCGGCATTTACTGCCTGCTTGCACTTTTAGAATCTGCTGTGATGTCCGCCTCTCATTGCGGCTCATTTGCCTTTCCCCTGATTGAAAACACTCTTACACACAATACACAGAGAACGTTTTATTTTTTAAATCATCTCAAAGAAATAGAGTTTGGGTCCATGGATGTCTTGGCTTTCTACGTTAGATGCCTGCTCTTACAGCAACTACTTCCTTTGTTGTTGTTGTTGTTGTTGTTGTTTGCTGCCTTGTTGTCCCGACGCCCCGCATTGACATTGATTCGGACACTGAGGTCCTACAGATGCCGAGCAAAGCCCTTCCCAGGTTGGACCCCAGGGTGGAGGTGAGCGGTGCCACGCTCTTCCCGCGGCACCACCGGGGACCAAAGAGCTGGATGTTTGCAAAGCTAAGCACTAGTTCTTGTCGTGGTCTCTGGGTGCCCTTGGCCGAGCCGGTTCTGACAGGCCGGATCCCTGCCTGCTCTGGCACCAGCCTCCCGAATGTTCTGAAGTTCCAGCCTAGGGCTGCAACCCCTGTGTCCATCCGCCCATCTGTAGCCTTTCCCTTTCCCACCTTCCCAAGCATGATGTCCTTCTCCAGGGTCCAGTCCCCCAGACAACATGTCCGCAGTATGGCAGACGGACTTGTGCCATCCCTGAACAGAGTGCAGAAGAGGAAGTTGACATTCCCAACGAGGAGCTTTCTGCACTGCTGAGATGGACGGGAGCTCTGGTGGGGGTGGCCCTGGACAGTCGAGCCTGGTTCCACCGACAGCCCAGCCGGCAGGAAGCAGAAGCCGCTCCAGACCAGATGCCACCTTGGAAGAGGACCCGGGGTCCAGAGCCAGCCAACACCTTGGTTTTATTCCTGAACGAAGCAGCCGGAGGGGACACACCCCGCTGTCACTGTGAACAATGCCGGCAGCTGCAGGGTCCGGCAGCACACGCTCAAAGTGGCGCCGGCGGCGCAGGAGTGAGAAGGGAGACAGAAGGCTGAACAGAGAGAGCAGACGTGCAGCTCACAGGGGTTTCGGCCTCAGCCGCGTTCTCACTGCCCACGAGTCCAGGCCAACTCACCGCGATCCGGTAGGGCAGGGTGGAACTGCCCCGTGGCTTTCCCAGACTGTCTGTCTGTACAGGAGTAGACAGCCTCGTCTTTCTCCCATGGAGAGGCTGGTGGTTTTGAACTGCTGACCTTGCAGTTAGCAGCCCAGCATGTAAACACTATGCCACCAGGGCTCCTTGTGGTTATTGTTTGTTTGTTTGTGTTTTAAAAGGCGTGTTAGAAAAGAGGAAAGAGGATTAACAGCGGCCTGATGCTGGGGAAGAGGGCTCCAGACTCAACAAGGGGTGCAGAGACCCTGGGTGAGTCTTGAACAAAGAACCACCCTGGCTGTTGCTCTTGGGCACTGACTGGTCCAGCGGTTCTCCACCTTCCTCACCGCGACCCTTGAATACAGCTCCTCAGGTGGTGCTGACCCCAACCATCACATTATTGTCCTTGCTACTTCATCACTGTCATTTGCTACTGTTATGAATCGTCATGTAAATATCTGATATGCAGGATGTATTTTCCTGGTTATAAATTGAACATCATGAAAGCAGAGTGATCATTCACAAAACAATATGTGATTATATATTGTGAAATATGTATTTCTTCTTTTTAAAATTTTGAAATATTTATTTCTAATGACAAATAAATGAAATTTCGTCTTGAAGCATGGTGCGGCATGGGTCACAGTCTTCACGCGGGTACTCGTAGGCGGGCGTATGTGCATGTGGGGGACCGCCTGGAGACGATAGAGGACCGGGGTCTCGGTTCCTAAGACCATTGGAAAGACGTGCTTTCTGATGGTCTAAGGTGACCCCTGTGAAAGGGTCGTTCGACCCCCAAGGGGTCATGACCCATAGGTTGAGAACCGCTGGCCTAGACAGTTCCATCTCATAGACCTCCCCACCCGACACACACACTCACACTCACAACAGCAGGAAGCGTGGCCCCGCCCGGCGCCATCCCCACAACCACTGTTGTGTTTGAGCCCATGGTTGCAGCCCCTGTGCCCGTCCATCTCCTCGAGGGCCTGCCTCTTGTCCGCTGCCCCCCACTTACCTAGCCTGACGCCCTTCTGCAGGGACTGGTCTCTCCCGACAACACGTCCGAAGGACATGAGAAGAGGCTCGCCGTCCTCACCTCTGCCGAGCGCTGACTGCACTTCTCCAGAGCCAGGGCTACCTGTTCTGTCGGAAGTTGCGGTCAGGCTAATGTTCTTCGCCAGCACCGCAATCCAAACACGTCCCACTCCTCGTCTTCCTTATTCAATGTCCAACTTTTACAGTGACCACCCCCAACTTCCCACTCCCTGCCTCTGCGTGCATTCTGACTCAAAGCCATGCAGACGGCCGCTAGAAGTGGGGAAACCTCAGCCTGTCCCTCGTGCATAGGCGGGTGAGGCCTGAGGATCAGTGGGGGTGGCCGTTAGTCCTCGGAGAACAGAAAGAGCCACAGTGCAGCAGGGGGCCCCACAGTGGGGGTGGCGGGGGTGGGGGGGGTTGTCTTCTCACCCAGTTGAGAATCAGTGAAGCAGAGGGCCAAGCTGAGTGCCCAAGCCAAAAGACTGATCAGAGAGAGACGTGCCTCGCCAGGGGAGACGCGCCCCTGAGGCAGCGCAGAGCAGCATTGCTCAGATCCAGGGAAAAGGAGAGGTTTGGGGGGCGTTCAGGCAGGAAGGACGTTAGGTTTCTTCATGGGCACCAGGAGAACCCCAGGAGCTGGGGCTTTCGTTGCAGGAGCAACAGGGGTTCAAAAACGGAGCGGGAGGCAAAGGCTTCAGGGTAGGCTGCCATCGCTCGGGATGGGATGGCGTGCGCCGGGCAGCGGGTTCCTCGGGCTCCAGGCCTCTGCCTGGGCATTGTCCGCTCCTGGGTTCACGCGAGGTTATTACGAGCGTCCGGTTGGCTCCAGCTCCCATGGCCAGTGCAGCCCATCAGGTGGGCGCCGGCTGCCGAGCGAGGGTGTGGCACTTGAACACAGCATTCTTACCCGGGAGGAACCGCTTGTCCTTGCGAGGGACGGGAAGACGATGGAAAACATGGCAGTCTCTGTAACCAGCCACGGGCTCCACCGTTCTCGGAAGGTGGGTGGGACTGAGCTCACACTTGTGGGGAAATCCCCCAAAGGCATCTGAGCTTGAGGGACAGGACAGAAGAGGCCAGGCCCTTTGCTCGTGTTCTCAACAAGACCGTGGTTGGTGGCCGGTCAATGCTTTCCTGCCGCAGGTGCGGCCGTGGGGCTGGGGAAGGCCCCCGATGGGGATATGCACGGAACAAACGCCCAGGAGCCATGCTGCCGGTCCAGTCAGACCTATAGCCACCCTCCCTACATTGTTGTTGTGGCTGTTGGGTGCCATCGAGTTGGCACGGCCCTGGCGCCCTGCTCACAGCAGAACAGATCACTGCCCGGCCCTGCGCCGTCCTCAACGTGTCCCTGTGCCGAGCCCAGGGCTGCAGCCACGGTGTCGTCCCTCTCCTGAAGGCTTCCTCTTTATTGCTGCGCCTGCACTTGACCACGCACAACACCTTCTCCGGGGAGCGGTCTCTCCTGACAGCGCGTCCACAGCACGTGAGAGGCAGTCTCGCCCTCCTGGCCTCTACGGAGCACTCTGGCCGTCCTTCTCCCAGACGACCATTTGTCCTTTGCCATCTGCGCCTCTTCCACTGCTCTTCTGCAGCACCCCAAGTCCCACGCATCGGTGCTTCTGCGGGCTTCCTTATTCCGGTCCACTTTCACAGGCACAGGAGACCGCCGAACAAGAGCCCACCTTTAACCGTCCGAGCATCCCCCCTGCTTCTCAGTGCTCTAAAGGGGTCTCACTCCAGGCAACGCGCCGCCGCGTGATCAGCCCTCCCCCTGGCACGGTCAACGGCTCCCGTGGGTTTCCCAGATTCTGTCTTTGTGGGAGCGGACAGGCACATTGGGGTTCGAACTGCTGGCCTTTTGCTCAGCCCGGGCTCCTTGAAGGCACAGGGTTGGTTCTGAGGATTTAATGACTGGGGGGCTGGGGTCCTCTCATCATCTCTGAGTCACCGTCTCCAGGTGGTTATAGCACAAGACCCCGATCTTTACCCGGGATCAGACCTGGCACAGGACAAGTGGGGCAACCGGTGGTGCCAGTTTGCCTGGCACTGAGCAAACAGGATGGGGAGAGTCTGGGGAGAGTCTGAGGGAGGGGGAAGCAAGGCTGGACCCCACCCCGCCCTTGCTTCTTCTCCCTCTGGCCAAGCTCCGAATAAAGCTTTTTTTTTTTAGGGGGGGGGGTGTCTCCCCCATCTGCAGATCAGCCCCCATCTTAAAAAACCGGAAGAGGCAAAACAAATCAATGCAACTCAGGCAGAAGAGGATGTAGGATGCGGCAGATTCCTGCTGACGTCAGATGGATCTTGGCCCAAAGCAGAAATTCCCAGGAGGATGCTTGATTTTGTGTGTGTGTGGTTGTTTTTTCTAACAGTTCTATTGGCCTAAAATTCACATATCAGACAATGCAATCATTGGATCGCATCGAGAAGGGTCGTGCCATCACCACCACCATCCTTTCAGAACATTTTCTTGCTGCTGGTACCCAGCCTCCTTTGCCACGTCCCCAAGGGACCATTAATCCAGTTACCCTTGGATTTCATACACAGAAAAACAGTTAGAAACCGGCACACAAGGCCAACACTAACTCGGAGAGCAAAGTGAGGCAGATAAAACAGCTCAATCACAAAGGAAGCAGAAAGAACATCTTAAAAACCAGAACACATTCAAATGCATCCGAAGGGAGAGCAAATGATCTCCCACAACCACAACCCCACGTCACCACGATGCTGTGGACGCTCCCCAGGCAGTAGCCAGGGTCCCCCCACGCGCTCCCCACTCCCTGGGCCACACAACTGACGGCCGTGTCTGAGAACCACTGTTCTGCCAAGTGTCCCCCTTCTGGTCCCGAGTTTCCATCCAGACTGCCAGTCTGCTCCTTGCTCTGGTCGTCTCTGCTGGAAGCAGAAGTGCGAATGGCCGTCATTTGGGGAAAAAAAAGGTTTTCCGTTTCTCTTCGTTTTCTGTTTCCCTAGAGAGTGAGGAGAGGAAGTCCTCAATTTCAGGAGCCGGAGCTGCCGGGGCCACACACGGGAGGCAGCATGTCCCTCTCGCCGATGTGCCTCGAGGCCTAACCTGTCCTTGCCCACACTCAGGTGTGAGGGCTGCCTGACTGACCGTACCCTGGCCTCCCTTGCTGACAGTGCCTGCAGCTTCTCCCCAGAACGACACCCCTGGACACCCCTCAGGTGAAGAAGCGTGTGGGGAACCCACGGCCCCGCCACATGCCTTGAGCAGATGGCTCTGGGCACATCCAATAACTCCAGAGCTCGGCTGGGATCAGACAGGCCCTGAGACCAGCCCCGGTGGCTGCTAACCTCCGGCAGTTAGAGACCAGCAGGTGCTCCTTGGGAGAAAGACAGGGCGTTCCACCCCTGCCGAGAGCGATCTCAGAAACCCGCAGGGGCAGCTGCCCCCGTCCTGTGGGGTCACTGTGAGTCGGCATCGACTCGTGGCAGCGAGCTTGTCTGCGGTGGGCATGGGTGGGCATGGATGCTGTATCTTGAGTGACGGAGGGCAAAGATATGCTGGGGCAGTGGTTGAGTGGTAGAATTCTCATCTCCCAATGGGGTGGGGGGCCTGATAAGGCTATCAGGCGGGACCAGACCCTGGAGAAGGACATCACGTTCTTACAGCGGCAGGGCGGTGAAGAGGAGGACCCTCGACGTGCTGGACGGACCCAGTGGCCACCAGGGTCTCAGACCTCACCACAGGGGCGAAGCTGGAGCAGGGCCTGGCGACGGTTCCTTCTCTTGGGCCAGGGTCGCTGTGGACTAGAAGGCACCTGACAACAGCCTGTGGGTGACCAGGCTCCATTCCCAGCCAGCGCACCTCGTGGGCAGCACTGCCTCCGACTGTCCACAGTGGCTGGCGTGTTGCTGGGAGGAATGGCTGGGGTCTGAACACCAGCCGTTGACAACACCTGGATCCCATTGGATCATGGGAACAGCTTGGGGCCAGGTGACGCAGGGTCACCTTGAGTCGGGAGTGTCCAGGTGGCAGCTGCCTCAGTCACGGACCACACCTGTGAATGTGGCCACATTTGGAGGAGTCATCAGTGAAGATGAGCTAATTCAGGAAGAGGAGGGTGCTAATCTTTCCTGAATTAGCTCACCTTACGGGGTTAAAGGAGAAACAGGGTGTTAAGGTTTAACCTCGCTCTCCCTGCTGTAAGGAGCCCTGGTGGCATGGCGTTTGTTATGTGGCAGTCTAGCCAATGCCGCTGCGAGCCATGGACTTGATGGCAGTGTGGGTGTTCTTGTTTGCGATGTCTTTAACAAGTCCCTTTCTGATACACTCTGTCTGTGGGCACAGCTCTCCACACCCCTGTGCGGGCAAAGAAGGGCCCCCGCACATCATCACTGGTCCGGTAGGTGCAATTGTACGGCAATAATAAGTAAAGAGTACTGTGGAGTCGTGGAGAACATGAAAGAGAAGAGAGATTGAAGTAATGGAATCAGACACGATTCATGGTAGCGTGCTCACCTCAGCCCCGCTTGGTGGTCCTCGTGGGGAGAGCCCAGAGTGACAGCAGGAGACCCCAACTTTATTGCTCACCAAGGGTTATAACTACTTCGGGGGCATGATTACAGGTAACCACGCATCATAGAAAGGGGATGTACATACATAGGCATGAGCGTGACAGGAAGGGGATGAGCTAGGGGTGTGCACATAGGAAGGGGAGGGACGAGAGGTACACATGTGACAAGATGGCCAGACCCTAGATTCATGATGGCGGCCTAACCTTGGCCACCCTTGAGTGGGCTTGACCTCCCTGGACTCTCCTTCAGGGAAACAATCTACTACTAGCCTTATCAGAAGGGAGTGGGCCCTACTTGTTGTGGGATAAACAGTGGCGTCTGCTTGCTCTGGACGGCTGATAACCCTTAGGGAGAATAACCCCTGACCTACTTCTGTTGACCTCCAAGTGTACAGCCATTCGCCAGGTGCAGCAAGCCGCTAAGTTTGGGATGCATTTGGGGGAGACAATTTGGGAGACATCCTTCTGTTCCCCACACTCCTGTCAATGGTCTGAGGAGGGTACTGTATTTAGCAGAAGCTCCTTCCCTGTGCTGTCTCCGCAAACCCATAGCCTTCTGCCAAGTGGGTGCTTGGAATTTAAGCTGTAACACAGTTCCCTCTGATGCTGGATTTTTGTTATTGGTAATCCTCGGATCACACAACTGGCCCATGTTTGACACATCTGGTGGTGTACCAGTTGGGGTCTGGCATCAGCAGGCTATCAGGGCTAAAGGGCCCCAGCTGGTGATGCACAAGTGAGTGACCAAGGCCAACACACGAGGCAGGCAGTAGGCCACCTGCGGGGCTCCCTCAGGGCACTCACAGCTAACGCACTCTGCTGCTCACCGAAGGGCTGGAAGTTCAAGTCTAGCGGGAGAGGCCTCGGATGAAGGGCCTAGTGATCTGCTCAGGGTCTTCCAAACTCTCAGGGTGGATTTACACGATCTCCCATCCATTTTTGCCCCCACGATCTTTTTGGAGCCCCCGCGTTTTGAGGGCAAACCAGTCAGTGAGCACTAGCCCGTGGCCTCCATGGTGGGGGTCTGAGCTGGCGGGTGGTAGCTGGTTCTACAGAGCAGAGGCCACGCTTCCACCTGGTGCCTGTGTGGCACCGGCCATGGTCAGTCTATACCTGACCTCTCATCTGTGGTCCAGCATCGCAGGGCCTTTCTCGGCCTGTCACTAAGCCAGGGCCCAGACCCAGAAAGATGAGCACATTTCTGTTGTTAACATTCTGCAGGGAGGGAAACATACCAGACGACATCAAAAACTCTGAGCGAGCCCTGAATGGTTCTTACCGGTGACGCACGCGGCATTGTCCTGCCACGTGGGTGGCTGTTCTCGCCCTAGTGACGGCACGCACCACAGAACCGAACACGCCCCGGGCCTGCACCAGCCTCACAATTGTTCCTCAGGTTGGGTGCATGGCTGCAGCCTCTGTGTCCCTCCATCTGCCCAGGGCCTTCCTCTTTTCCCTGCCCGTCTCCTTTACCGAGCAGGATGTCCTTCTCCGGGGACTGGACTGGAAGCCCAAGTCTCCCCATCCTGCCTGTAAGGAGCACGCTGGCCGTACTTCTCCTGAGACAGGCCAGTTTGTCCCTTTAGCCTCCCGTGGTGATTTCAATGTTCTCCGTGATGGCACCTCTGGGTGCACTTGTGAGGATTTGGGGCGTCTCCAACCTGAGCTGTAATCCATGCTGAAGGCTGCGGTGCCGCCTTCACCAGCAAGTGCTCCCAGTCCTGCCGACTTTGCGCACGCGAGCTTGCCTCACCTGCACATTGAAGGTCGTTCTGGCGCCCCCCCCAGTTCCTCTTCGTAGAAACCAGGGTCTCTGTGATTTGCTCAGCATGCAGACTGCAGAAGGAGAGTGGGGGGGTGCAACCCTGTGGCCCTGCTCCGACGTGAAACCTGCGGGGTCCCGTGTCCTAGTTCCACGGCTGCCTCTTGGTCCGTGTGCAAGGTCCTCGCGAGCACATGAAGGTCGGGATGCCCTTTCTTCTCAAGGTCACCACCGTTTGCTAGGGTCCTTTGCAGAGCCAATGAACCACAAGTAAACCTCTTTCTGGTTTTCTCTGCCGGCACCCGGAGGCGTGGACATCAGCAGGGCGCTCCCTTGTTTCACATCCTCTTCTGAATCCCGCCTGCCCCTCTGGCAGCTCTTGCTCCCGGTTGCAGGCTACCTGGGCTGACAGCTCGCGGGGAAGAAATAGACAACCTAGGCCAACAGGGTGCCCTGGTGGTGCCGTGGGTTCAGTGATGGGGCCCCCAAAGTCAGTGGTTCAAGCCCACCGCCCTCTCTATAGACTATAAAGATGGAGCTGTCTGCCCCCATTCAGATCTGCAGCCTGGGGAGAACCCACTCCCTGGGAAAGAAGGTTAGCAGCGATCTATCAGCCAGAGGACTCTATAAAAACCTTTAGAAGGCTGCCACACCTCAGTGAGGAGAAAACACAAATACCTCAGGAAAAACGGGCACGCGGCACGAGCTGACAATTTCCCAAAGACCACATCCAGGCGGCCGATAATCATATGAAGAAATGGTCACGCTCATTAACAATTAGAGCAATACAAATTAAAACGGGTGAGATATGAGGTATGGAATGTTGTAAGAGCTGTAAGAGCCCCCGATAAAATGATTTTAAAAAAGCAAACAGTGCTATCCCACCTCACACTGAGACGCTTAGCAAAATTCAAGGGAAAAAACCCAGAACTAACAAATTCTGGAGAGGACGTGGAGAAATTGGCATGCGGATATGTTGCTGGTGGAGATCGGCATGGCGTGTCCTTACGCAATGCACACACAGGTTCCTAATGGTCCTGCGTACCCTCTGCTGGGCGTGCACCCTCAGCACATGTGGACGTAGGCACAGCTCGGCTTGTCCCGGCAACTCCTGTAACAGCCAAAGGGTGGGGACGACGCAAAGCCCCGGCGATGGAGGGAGACAAACCAACTCCGGACAGGCAGACCGCGGAGTGGACACATCCTTCAGTCTGCCGAGCACCTTAAGACACGGGCAAAACGAGGGGCCATTAAAGATAAATGCGCGTGGCCCGCGATTACAAAGGGAAAGAGAAAAAGAAGAAGGAAAAAGCTAACCAAAAGGAGCCACCGTGGGGGTGGGGGCAACAAGGATGCACAGGGGCGGTGGGTCTAAAGGCATCCGCCGTTCCTGGTTTGACACGGCAGCGGCACAGAGCCTGCTCTCTTCGGAAGCGCCAAGCGCCGTCTGCACGGGCAGCTAAGGAGGCAGCGGGGAGGGGCAGAGCCAAACAGAACAGCAGCATTCACGGCCTTGGAGACCCTTGGGGCCCTCTGCTCCCTCCTCTGGGGTGGCTGAGTCAGAACCAGCGTGGGCCAAGGGGGTGGGGGTGAGGGGCCAGGCCACAGGCTGCCTGGGGCTCATTCCCAACCCGGCAGAAGCTTCTGGCGGTGCACAGGTTTACGAGCTCAGCTGGTGGCTGGAGGCTGGTGCCCACCCACCAGTTCCTGAGAAGAAAGGCCTGCTATACATTTTGCAATCCAGCCCGGGCCCCCAAGCACTGTGACCCCAGAGCCTTCCCCCACCCACTCACCACAAGAGGTGTCGAGGTGAAAATATTGCTGGTATCTCTCTCTCACACACAGACTCACGCTCGCATGGCAGGCAGGCAAGAGCTGCACACACCATGCCGGGTAACCTCCAAGCCACGGGGGCGGGCTGGGTCAAGTGTGGTCCCCTCATGGTGGTCACAGGTCTGCTTGACCTCCACGTGGTGGCCACTGTGTGCTGGGCGGTTCCCCCACCCCCTGCGCACCACCTCCAGCACCCCCTGGACAAGGCTCTGTTCTGGTCCGGGGGGCCTCGAGGCTGATGGGGGAGACCTCCTGACACAAGGCTGCTCACGGAAAGAGTGGCGGTTGGAGCGCCCTCGGTGGCCTCACGGGAGGCTCAAACGCAATGTCCTGCAGCCATGTTGCTTCGGACTCACGGCCACCCCAGAGCCAGGCCCGAACGCCCCGGGGTTCTGACACGGTGACTCTTTACAGGAACAGAGCGCCTCCTCTCACTCCCGTGCAGCAGCTGGTGGCTCGGCGCTGCCGACTTGTGGTTGGCAGCCCATGTGTAGCCACTACGTCACCAGGGCACCTTTTCCACGGGAGAAAAGGCCTGGTCACAAGCTCTCCCAGGCTCCAGGCCAGAGGAGCCTTTAGGGCACTTCCCTGTCCTACGTGGCCACCAGGGGTCAGAATCAACAGCGCACCACCACCACCACCCTGTTTTTGACAGACCGGCAGACGGACCGCCAAGCCTTTCTTCCTAGTCTGTCTTAGTCCGGAAGCACTGCTGACGCCTCTCCACTATGGGGGTGCCTGCTGGTAAATGAGATGCCGGCGGCATCGCTTCCAGAGTCATGGCCACAGGCGAGCCACCGCAGGACAACAGAGGAAGGGACCGTCAGAGGCATTGTGTGGTGGACAGGGGGTGGGCACAGGGCAGTGGAATGGGTGACGCCACTAAGGAGCCCTTCTGGAGTCACGGGAGTGGTTGCTGTGGGTCAGAGTGGACTGGGCAGTGCCCGGCCTAGTGGCAGCATCAAGGCACAACCTGTGCAGGGGGAGGAGTTAAGATCATGTGTCTCAACCTTCCTTTAGATATGGAACGTCTCAGGTGGACTGGGTGGACGTAGAAGCTCCGGGGCTCCGGGGAGGGTCTTGTGGTGGGGGCAGAATGGAGGTGTGCTCACTGTCTGCTCTCTGTAAATTCCAAGCTTTGTGAATGCACGGATTTTCCCAGAACGAGAGATTGAACTAAGCACGCTTAGAGAAAGCCCACCGGGCAATCTAGATGGCCCTCAGTGGGAGGCTAGACAGACATTGGTACATACACACAGGGGATGGTCCACGCGTCGCTGATGCCCTTGTGACACGGGTGGATTTGAAGGGCATGTTATACGAAGTGAAGTTAGTCACCAAAGGGCAAATATTGTATGAGACCACCGTTATACAAGGAACAACAACAAAAATCAAGGTGAAGGTTTTCATGCCAAACGGGACAGATTTGGTGGGGGGGGGGGGCAAGCAAGGGCTAGAACATACACAGGTCTTAACTCAGGAAACTGAAAACAGGTGGCTCTTGCTCAGAGCCCCCCCGCAGGACAAGGTAGAAGGGACCCCTTGAGTTCCAGAGACTTTACATCTTACAGGAGCGGTCAGCCTCCAGAAGCTGGTGAGTTTGAGCTGCTGACCTTGCGGTTAGCAACCCCCTGCAGCCCACTAGCCCGCGAGGGCTCCTCCCCGCGGCGGAAGGGGGTGACTACCCTACAGGAGAGGGCCCAGTAACAGAGCACGCTGTGGGGGGCTGGATGCGCTGTTTACACTGCTGGGTACGAAGCAGAAGATCTGAAATATAAGCTTCCACCTAATCCACAACAAAAAGGGAAAAGAAAGAAAAATGCAGACCAAAAAATACAGACAAAGAGCTTCTCAAGGGCGGTATCGCTTCTCCTCTGACAGTTCCCCTTGGGTGGGTGACTTCAGAAAACGCATCGATGCTCAACACACACACACACACACACACACACACACACACACATACTCCTACCACTGCCTGTAAGCGGGTTCAAACCCATAGCTGCCCCACAGGACAGAGCAGGGGCCTCATCGTCCTCCAGGGGAGTAACACCTGGGAGCCTTTGACCGAGCTGTGAGCAGCCCTGCTCCACTGGTCACTGGGGTTTGGTCCAATGACCTTTATGCCGGAGTAGGACTTGCTGGCTGCAGGCGCAGTCATTGGCTGAGCAGCCCTGCCCTTAACCGAAGGGACCGTCCAGCGCAGCAACCAGGAATCCGGAGCTCCGTGAGCAGCAGCGGCCCTGGGCGCAGCGTTTTCACAGCGGGAGGGAGTGTGGCACAAGAGCAAAATGGGAGCCACTGCTGCCAGCTGAGTGGAGAAACCTCTGGGTCGGTGCAATTGCGACTGTGTATCGCCTCAACAGCAGAGCTGAAAATACAACGGCATTTAAAATATGATTATCGTGACCCGGTGGGCATGGGCAGGAACTACAATTTTTTTAACACCGACAACCCCATTATGTTTTTTGATTATTAAAAATGCGATGCAATCATACCTGTGGTAGTAGCATCATGTGACACCAACTCGAGGCTTTCGAGAGGGGAGGGGTGGAGTTTAGACTGTCAATCAGGTCGCAGCTTGATGACCTCATTTGGAGCGCAACAGATATAAATAGCTCCCTGGAGGCCAGACCCACAGTCTGCTTCCTCTTCCTCCTGACAAGACACATGGAGTTACCCTGATGGAGCTAGAGCCTGGAGTTACAGAAGCCACGTGGAGACCCACGCCAGCACTGAGATGCTTCCACCGCCACTGAATCCACGGGACTTTCCACCCACTGCCCTGTGATCTTCCTGCACCCGGCATCATTGTATGTGTTGCATGAGTCTGAAGAAGAATTTATAGACTGGTATCGGACATGTGGGCTAATATTGGGCTTATGGATTTGAACTGGATGGGGCTGGGGTAGAGTATTTTCTCAATATACAATTGCTCTTTCATAGAAAGCTCTTTCTTATATACATATGAGTGTCTCTGGATTTGTCTCTAGTCAACCCAGACTAACACAGATTTGAATATATGTTTTAAAACAGTTTTATTGGCACTTAGTCTCCATATCATAATTCAATAGCTCAATCGTATCAAGAAGAGTTGTACAATCATCACCACAATCAATTTTAGGACATTTTCTTCTTTCTGTACTCATTGTTAATCAGTGCCCCATGTCCCCTGATCTCCCCTACCACACCCCAAGAAACCACTCATCCAATTAATATCTATAGATTTCCCTGTCCTGGATTTCTTATACAAGAAAATATACACACACAAAGACAGAACAACCACATCTTAAAACACCCCAACAATAACAACAAAATCAAATAAAGGAAACCCTCCATTGAAAAGGAAGTAGAAAATATTAAAAACTAGAATAGCTTTAAGATGGCTCAAATGATAAAGTGTAAAATTCCAGCCTAACTACACCCACAATCATCCACTTTCTGACTCCATTTATCTTGGTTGCCCCCAATCAAGCTGCAACCTGACTGACAGGCTAAACTCTGCCCCCGTGTTCCTACAGCAGCCCTATTGGCCCAGAAGACCTAACACCTCACACTCGGTACAGCAGGTGACCAGTGCACAAGAGGACACCCTGCGTGGGCTGACACCTGGCTGCAGCAATGGGGCGTCCAAACAAGACACTGAGGAAGGCAGAGGTTCTTTTGTTGCACTGAGACCGCTTTGAATGAGAACACACTCAACAGCATGTAGCCACAAGAGCATTGCTAATGAAGCTCTCGCTCCCTCGCTAAGTACATACCTACCTACCTACCATTTGTTGTGGTTGCGTGCGGGGAGTTGATTCTGACTCACAGCAAGCCCACGCACTCTCGGTGGAGCGAGCTGTCCCATAGGATGTCCTAGGCTGCAGGTTTGATAAAAGGAAATCACCAGGGTTTTTTCCATCTGACCATCACAGGTGTCCTGGGTGAGTTCCAACCTCCCGCACTTAAGCATTGCTTAACCCTTATGTGAGTTCTCTCTCTCTCTCTCTCCACAGACACACATACACATGTATAACAGCAATAAATACACTTTTAAAAACGTATACTTTGAGTGGCTAACATCAGTGATTGTATAGCCCCACCCGATGGGATTGAACGACAGAACTGTATGGGATGGGAAGGGATATATTGGAAGGAGTAAGATATTCCAATAAAATAGTATTACACACAATTGATGTATGTATGGATTGGATAAGAGTTGGATGAGCCCCTAATAAAATAATTTTTTTAAAGTCATAGAAACAAGCAAAACATATGAGTACACAAAACAAAAACAAACAAATCAGAAGTAAAAAAAAAAACGTGTAATTTGGAAAAGCCACAAAGAGTTGGCAGTGATAAGTCTAGGAAACCTGTTTGGCATGTGGGGCATGGAGGGTGGGCAGTTACTGACTGAGGAAAGCGGAGGACAGTGTGGCTTCCGTCCAATTCCCACCGATGACCCTGCCGTGACCGAGATCCTGAAGGAAACGGACAAGCTGGTTCTGAAGAGCAATCCAAGGAGCACAGTCTTAAACTCCGCCCCTGCGCCTCTTCCATGTGCCCGTGGCTGGAAGTCTCCTCCCCTGCTCATCCCGACTCCTGGTGGGAGCTTGGTGCACCAGGGACGGCAGGCTGCCCAGTCCCAGCCATTGCCGGGAGCAGCTGCAGATCAAGCCGTTGTGGTCCATGGACTTTTCCAAGGCAGATCTTTAGCAGGAGCCCGCCGGCCTTGCCTGTCCGTAAGTGACAGGGAGAAACTCAGGAATGGAACAAGCGAACACTCTGAGAAGTTGGGGGGAGCTGAGGGAGGGGGGAAAAGGCTTATTAACATATGCAGATATGCAGATGGCTCGAGCTGGCTTGCTGAAAGTGAGGAGGACTTGAAGCACGCGCTGACGAAGATCACGCATTGAAGCCCTCGGTGTGGGTTACAACTCCGTGGATGGGAGACCCAGTGTCCTCCCAACTGGACCAGGGGCAGCATGACCAGGCGAAGAGGCTGGGTTGTCAAGAGTTTCATCCTGCTTGGATCCACACGCGAGGCCCCTGCAGGCCACAGCGAAGAGGGCGAATTTCCTTGGGTCCATCTGCTGCACAAGACCGCGTTTGAGTCTTGAAGAGCAAGGGTGTGACTCTGAGAACTCAGCTGAGCCTGAGCCCAGCCAAGGTCGTTTCAGGTGCGTGCGAAAGCGAACGTCGGATAAGGAAGGCCGAAGAAGAAGGGGGGCATTTGAATCGTGGTGGTGGCAAGGAATAGTGAAAAGACCGATGGGCATTGTCAATTGGGCGTCCCCTCACAGAGGGGTCACAGGGATGAGATGAGCCGGTCAGGGTGCAGTGCAGTGTGGGATACTAGCGCTGAGGGAAATATGACTGGGACTTATTCCCTGACGGCTACGGGGAATCTGGAAAGCCAGTGTTCCACGGTAGGAAGACCGCCACTCTGGTAGTTGAAGATGTAGTCCAAGTACATTTTCCTGCAGTAATCTAACATTTCCACAGTTTCTCCCCTTAAAATTGTGCTGCCTTAGAGTGAGCACATGGTTGATTCTGTCTCCCTATAGAAGCAGACATGCCTATTGGCTCTATCTCTTCCTGCCACGGCATCCAATCCCTCTCATACCTTCCTCCAATAGCAGACGGGCATGAGAAGACTTTATCCCCTGAATCCAAAATATTTGCTATAAGCCGGAGTTTTTGGCTTGGCTACATTAATTTGGTCATTAAATTTGCCTTGACAGTTTCCAATGTATAGGAAATAATCACTTCACCCCTGTGGCTCTTTTGAATTTTATATATAAAAAAAGGGGGAATTGTGGGAAACAGAAAGATTTCTCCCAATTTGTCTCCCCCAAATATATCCCAACCTTAGCTGCTTGCCACACATGGCAGATGACTACACTTGGAGGTCAGCAGACGTAGGTCAGAGGTTATTCTCGCTAAGGGTTATCAACCATCTACAGTGACCAGACTATATAGTCTGTCCCACCTTAAGTAGGGCCCACTCCCTTCTGATAAGGCTAGTAGTAGATTGTTTCCCTAAAGGAGAGCCCAGGGAGGTCAAGCCCACTCAAGGGTGACCAAGGTTAAGCTGCCATCATGAATTTAGGGTCCACCCTTCTTATCACATGTATACCCCTAGTCCCCCCCCCTTCCTATTATGTGTATACCCTAGCTCATCCCCTTCCTGTTACACATATGCCCATTGTCTATCCGCCTCCTATTGGCTTATTGCACACCCCCTTCCTGTGATGTATGTCTTTATCTGTAATTAGGAGGCATGCACACCCCTAAAGATAGATATGCCTTGGTTTGCAATAAATCACTCTCTCCTGTGCTCTCTCTGGCAATTCCCACCTTCCACATCCACGTGGACCAGCAAGCAGGGCTGAGGTGAGCATGCTACCATTATGTGTCTGACTCCATGATTTCACTCTCTTTTCTATCTCTCTTATTATCTAAGCCTTTACTGTCATCTTTACTTATTATCGCTGTACAATTGCACCTGCCAGACCCCTGATGATTTGTAGGGCTGGCTCCCCTGACAGGACAGCACTGATGAAACACACAACTTTCCTCTAGCTCTTTGGTGCTTCCTTCCCCCCACTGTCTTGACGTCAATTCTACCTTACAAATCGGATTAGACCAGAGCATGCACACTGCTACAGATAAGAGCCCGCAACACAGGGACTCCAGGATAGGTAAACCCCTCAGGGCCAACAATGAGCGTAGAGATACCAGGAGGATTAGGGGAGGGTGGGGGGAGAAAGGGGGAATGATATAACAAGGATCAACCACAACCCCCTCCCAGGGGGATGAATAACAGAAACGTGGGTGAGGGGTGACTTAGGATGATGTAAGATATGGAAATAATAATCTATAGCTTATCAAAGGTTTTGAGGACAGGCGGGGGAGGGAGGGGGAGAAATGGGGAGCTGATATCAGGGGCTCAAGTGGGCAGAAAATGCCTTGAAAATGATGATGGCGGCAAATGTGCTTGAGACACCGGCTGAATGCATGGATTGTGATAAAAGATGTAAAAGCCCCCAATAGAAGTATTTAAAAAGAAAATACCATGGACTTCCAAAAGAGCAACCAATCTGTGTTGGAAGAAGTAGGCCAGGGTGCTCCCTAGAGGCAAGGGTGCTGAGACTTTGTCTCACATATTTGGACATGGTACCAGGAGGGGCCAGTCCAGGGGCGGGATTCGTATAATTTAATAACTGGTTCACTGTCCTAAAGACCATGTTAAGTATGAAA
The DNA here is from genome assembly GCF_000313985.2 of Echinops telfairi. Lineage (NCBI taxonomy): Eukaryota > Metazoa > Chordata > Mammalia > Afrosoricida > Tenrecidae > Echinops > Echinops telfairi. The sequence continues at coordinate 1,623,532 of NW_022103935.1, forward strand.
AACAATATACCAAAACGCAGTTTATTATCCCATATAGTTAATACTTAAATAAGAACAATAACGGAAGTACTAGATTATGTTATACAAAAGAATTTAAAATATTAATGAATAATTATTAAATCATACTTGACAAAAATAATAAAACGGTTATTTAGGATTATTCCAGATTGCTTCTTGATCGGCATCCTCACTTGAAATCATCTTTGCTGAGCCTCCCGGGCTGTGTGATTCATCCTCAACCCTCTGTGCACTGTAGGAGTGGGTCCCGCATCCCTTTAGAGGTCGGCTAATTGGGTCACAGCCGTGCTGCGTTTGAATGACTAGAAACACAGTGTGTTCATCGTTGAGAAAGCCCTTTCTGCTTCTGCTGAACTCCGCGCGATTGTTCTGACAATTTAGCTCTTTGAACACTTCAGGAATCGCATGATTCACTCAAGATCTCGAGGGAATGTGGGGCGTGACACGAACTGAGAGGCTGTCACCCTCTGCTTGTGAGCACTTTACTCTGGACGCTCTGTCACCCTACAGAAGTCACCAACACCAGGGCGGGGAAAGAGAGGGTTTCATAAAAAATATAACAGGGTTTATGAAATAAACTCATAAACATTACAAGCATAAACATAAAGCATTACAACTCATGGCCATGAGTCAATTCTGGCTCATCGCAACCTGACAGGACAGGAGAGAATTGCCCTGTGGTTTTCTGAGACTGTCACTCGCTCTCTTCAAAAAAACCAAACAACTTTTACAGCTTTATTGGCACACAATCCGCATGTCGTACTATTCAATAGTTCGATCATATCATGAAGAATCGTACAATCATTGCTCCAATCACGTTCTGAACATTTTTTCATGGTCCAATCGCTTTTAAAATGAGCTGTGTGTTCAAGGAGACCACTCAGGATGTGACGAGGTCAGTCTCACCTTCCCCTGCACCCCCGTCCCCACTCCCCCCATCCCCACCCCCGGCTCCTTTGCAGTTTGCTGTCTCTAAGGGCAGGGCTAGTCTTTAGCTTATCAATGAATATAATTTTAACTTCTGCTGATCTTATCTGCTTTCAGAAAAGGTTTTGTGTACATTTATTCCTAGTGACATTGTACAAATAAAGGAGACAGAGATTATTTTAATGTTATCATAGCAGAAAAAATATGTAGAGCATATTAAGATTATTTAGCAAAATATTTACAAATTTCTGTTGACCTTGTTGATTAAGCATGACTACTAAATACTACGTAATAAAAACGATTCCTCCCCCCAAAGATGAAAAAGTAAATAAAATGAGTTGGGTAATCACCATCAGTTCCAGTGCTCCCTCCTGTAACTCTTGGCGGGGGCAGAAAGCCTCATCTTCCTCCTGAGAAGCAGCCGGTGGCTTTGAACTTCTGGCTTTGCCATTAGCCAGCCAACATGTCGCCACTACACCACCAGGGCACCTATGACAAGCATCATCCCGTCGGAATGTGTATGACTGTGGATGGGCGTGGATGGGCACCTAGAATACGCCGTGGAGCAGATGAACGTGAAGAAAGAGTGAGGATTGTGAGTCTGTGCTTTCCAACTTGGGTGGGCGCCCAGCCGCCCACCTCAGAGAAAGCCCTGATGCCAAGTGACATCTTAACCACTGGCTCACCCAACTCAAGCAAAAATTAGGTACTGGTTCTGCTGAACCAGTGCGAACTGCCTGAATCCCACCACAGGGCCAGGCCCTGGAGAGGGACCTCAGGCTTGGTAAAGCGGAGGGGCGGTGGGAGGCCTTCACGGAGCTGGACGGACAGCCACGGGCCGGGGAGAGGAAGCGCGGTGTGGGGCTGGCGCAGGACAGGGCAGTGTTCTGTTCTGTTCTGGACGGCACCTGCCACACCTTTCTCCTGGGGGCCACGGGGAGGCTGGGACCGTGGCTCTTTTGGTTATCAGCTAAACACTTGAACCGCTGCATCCCTGGGTCTTAGGAGTCATTCGTGAAAATCGTGCACCTGTGGCATTTCTGTTCTGGCAGCACTAGGTGACCAAGACCATCCCTGAGAGAAATAACAGAGGGGCAATAGAGACTAATTAGCAAACTGATACAAGTCCAGCCAGACCAATCAAGGGAGACATTTGAAAATCGAGCACAACAGGCAATCCTATATCAAGAACAGAGTGAAAAAGAGACTGAAGACAGACGCTGTACCCGCAGGTAAGCATGTGGGAGCCTGGGGCCCACGTTTAGGTCTGGCGGCATCTGACAGCATCCACTGTGTTGAACGCCACCCTCACACGCTCAGCCATTCTGCCCCCAGGGATTCGCACATGCCTCCCAAAAGCTGTCCCCACAGGCAGCACTATTCACCCCACTAAGTATGTCGGCAAAGGCTCGGACAGTACAGACTGGGCAGGCTTCCCTTCTCTTGAGTTGGAACCTGGGTGACTGGCACCTGCCAGCATCGACCCACAAGGGAGGTGACCCCGGCCTCCCACGACACGTGAGTGTCTTCACACTGAGCTGTATGTATCCCCACCACACGATGCCCGTCCACGAACGGCACACATGGTGGGGGTGCTCCGGAGGACCCGCTGGACCCAGGTGCCCGCCGCCGAGAGAGAGACCGAAGGTGAGTGCTGGAGCGGTCCACCCTGGAAACGCTGGAGGTGCAGGGGTGCATGGGGCTGGAGCCCAAGAAGGAAACTGGGGGGGCGGGGAGCGCTTTGTGGGGACAGATGCTCTACCTCCTGATTGGAGTGGTGGTTTTCAAGCATCACAGAAGGGAATGCAGGAAAGTCTAATTTGTTGTTTGGGGGGAAACAGAAAGGGCATTCCCCAGGTTGTCCCCCCATAATATGTGCCAAACCTAGTCCCTGACTACACACTTGGAGGTCAACTGCTTAAAAGTTATCTGCCTGAAGGTTACCAGCCACCTAGAGCAATCAGACCCTAGAATCTGTCCCACCCTAAGTAGGCCCGCTGAGAGCCCAAAGACACTTCAGGTCAAGCCCTCTCAGGGACGACCAAGGTTGGGCTGCCATCTTGACCCTAGAGCCCCCCCATCTGGTATGCCTTCCGGTCACGCGTATGCCTCTAG
>NW_022103935.1:1626985-1632484 GCF_000313985.2 Echinops telfairi
CTATCTATCTATCTATCTATCTATCTATCTATCTATCTATCTCTATCTCTATCTTTATCTCTCTCTGCCTCTCTCTTTCTGTGGGGATCTGGCTGTGGAAGTCACGGTGGTCCTGGAGGTGATCATTTGAAACCTTATCTTGTCTGATGTCTCTTTGATGCCTTATCTTGTCTGATGTCTCTTTGATGCCTTATCTTGTCTGATGTCTCTTTACTTCTCCTCCTCAGCGGCACATCCACCCCTTGGACCATTCGGGTGTGGGGGCTGGGGCCCCACAGTTGTTGTGGTTGGGTGCCCTGAGCTGATCCCGACCCACGGCAACCCGGTGTACCACAGGAGGGACAGCCCAGTCCTGCACCACCCTCCCTGCCGCTCCTGTGCCTGAGCCCCCCGCTGCAGCCGCGGTGCCCCTCCCTCTCAGGGAGGGCTTTCCTTTACCGGGTACAAAACAGACGCGCCCTTGGCATGCAAGACACACGCCTTGCAAAGCCCGCTGGGCACGGAGCAACTGCAGGAGGCGCTAGCAGAAAGCTGGGGGTCCCGGCAGGACGGCTTCCTGTGTTTCCTTGGCGAGGCCAGAGCCTTTGGTGGAGTGAATCGTAGATCCCATTGGGAACCATGGGGATCCCAGATCCCTTATTTGTGCTCGGAGGGAATCTGCACACAGACCAAGGGACAGTCATGCGAGGGCATTGAGGATATAAGAGGATAGCGCGTGGTTTAACGTAAGGGAAAGTGCGTCAGGGCTGTCTCCGATCACCATGGTCGTTGTATGTGTAAGCCCCGCAGGTAACGCAAACGCTGGGCTGCAGGGTGAGAAGGCGGCATCAGGACTGGAGGCGGGCTCGTGCTGATGAGGTGACTTTGCTTGTGGACAAGAAGGGGGGCTGGAGGCACTCACTGACGAAGGTCAGAGACTCATCTTCCGCAAGCATTCTCCCTCAACATCAAGGAAGCGGAAACTCTCAGAACTGGAGGTGTGGGCAGCATCGTGACGAATGAAGAAGGACGAGTCTGTCACCGGTCGCATCTTGCTCGGTTGCCCAATGTTCAGGGCAGCGGCAGTGGAGAGATCAGATGACATGTGCCACTGGAGACGCCTGCCTGCTGCCCAGGACCTCTTTAAAGTGTTGGAAAGCAAGGGGGACACTTGGAGGGCTAAGAGGCCCCTGACTCCAGCCTCAGATGCCGGTGACAGTTGTGAATGAGCAAGAGTGCAGATTGGGGACCCAAAACCCGCCACTATCATGATCCCAATTCTACCTTACAAATCCGGCTGGACCAGAGGATGTACACTGGTACAGAGAGGAACTGGAAACACAGGGAATCCAGGGCGGATGATCCCTTCAGGACCAGTGCTCAAGGTGGAGGGAGGGTGGGGTAGAAAGGGGGAACCGATTACAAGGATCTACACATAACCTCCTCCCTGGGGGACAGACAACAGAAAAGTGAGTGAAGGGAGACGTTGGACAGTGCAAGATACGACAAAATACTAATTTATAAATTATCAAGGGTTCCTGAGGGAGGGAGGGGCGAAATGAGGGGGGGAAAAATGAGAAGCTGATGCCAGGGGTTTAGGTGGAGAACAAATGGTTTGAGAATGATGAGGGCAATGAATGTATAAATGTGCTTTACACAATCGATCGATGTATGGATTGTGTTAAGAGTTGTATGAGCCCCTAATAAAATGATTAAAAATAATAATAATAAATGGAAACCACTGGGTAATAAAGTAAATGTTTAAAAAAGACGAAGAAAAGGGTGGCAAGACTTTGTCTCCCGTATTCGGGGCGTGTAGTCAGGAGAGACCAGCCTCCAGAGGAGCGCATTATGCCCGAGAACGCGGGGTGGGGGAGGAAGACCCCTGGTGAGATGGATGGACACTGGGCTGCGACCACAGGTTGAGACAGCAGTCCCTGTGGGGGTGGGCCAGACTAGGAAGTGTTTTGCTCGGTCAGACACAGGATCGCTGTGAATTAGGACGCCCTCAATGGGGCCTAAAAATGACATTCTCCCATGATCTGACCTGACGTTGCGGGATCAACTCCACATTGGGATCTGCCGGGAGCAGCCGATCTGCTGTAAGATCAGGGTGCGATGGGGCACCCTTCCTCAGGTCACAGCCTGGAAGGTCATTCTCTTGGACACCGTGGGGAAGTTTTCTTTGCCTTTTCTGGGTCTGGATCCACCTCTCTCTGGTTCTTTGCGCTTGACTCCCGTGGCCTGCCACGCTGCCTGCCAAGCCTGGGAGTTGTCAGTGGCCTGCCCTCTGACCCCCTGATTGTGGATTCAGTCGCCTCTGCAGCCACCAGCCTGTAGCCTTCCTGCTGGCCCTGTTTCATCAACCCCCACACAGCCACTGGAGCCAGAGAGGCCTCTGGCCTGACATGGGACCCACAGACTTAGAAACTTATCTCCTTGGACTTGTGCACCCTTGCAACTGTGTGAACCATTCCCTCGATATAAATCGCTCTCCGTGCAAGTGTCCCTGGGACGTGTGGTCGATTACATGGTTAATTCCTCACGTGATGTCCTGCAGCTCTGGCCTCTGAGACTGTGGCTACGGGCCCATTTTGAAGGGGGTTCTGAGCTGTGCTAATAGACAGGATTCAGGTGGAGTTAAGTCCTGACTTTAGAGGCGCGTATGAACCAAGGCCTACCCTTTGCTTCCTGGAGGGTGTCTTTAGACTCTACTAGGGTGCGTGACAGCCTCGTTCACTTCCCTTGGGGGCATGGTTGGCTAAAAGGCAAAGCCACACTTCCATCAAAGCCATGCCGTGGTGTATGAGGGCCACCTTGGACACAGAGCTCTGACACCGTTCCCTCCTCTGGATCTGGATTTGATTGCATGTGATCCTTGGATCACACAGGCTGGTGTGCTTCTTCTGCGTGACTTAGATGATGCCTCACTTGGATGGCCCCGCCGCGGATCTGAGGAGCGTGTAAGAACTCATTATTATAGTGCGATATGCACCGCGCTGTCCTGTTTCCTTTGTTTATTCTTTTCCGTTGTCTCTGATGCGGTTTCTTCTTTTATAATGTCAGAGTCAGCATGCACTGTCATGGGACCTTCTCAGACTCATCAACTTCCTGTGGGGAGTGGGGGAGTTAACTTCCTGGGCTGTTTTATTATGTTCTAAGGACTTTTATTAGGGTGCACCTGGCATAGTACAAACTTCAGGAGCCTAAGGGGTGCCATTTGGTGGTTTTGTGCGTGGCTGGGTCCTTACGTTTCCACTGGCTTAGGCTTGCAAGTAGAGCACCAGGTCTTTCTTGCTCTTCTGTCTTATTCTGGAATCTCTGCTGAAACCCGTCCGTCAGTGGTGGCCCTGCTGGTAGTTGAAATACTGGTGTCATGGCTCCCAGCAGTACAGCAACATGCAAGCCATCACAGTACCAAACAGAGACGCATGGTAAGGAGTCAGTCATAATCTGTTGTTGCTGCCCTCTGTAGGTACAGTGAATCCTCGCCACTTCGTGCTTTGACATCCGCGGCTTCACTCTATCGCAGTTTTTGCGTAACAGCACCCACTGCCTACACCCGCTCCTTCAGAGGAAAAAGACGGCGACCCACCTGTAGAGTACATCCCTTAAGTCATTTCATAGGCTATTGATTACAGTATTTGTAAGAACTATGTATAATAATACTGTATGTGAAATATGTAATACTGTAAACTAGATGCCATAAATAATATAATAAATAATAAATGATAATTGTAACGTCCAAAATGTTTTACTGTATTTTCCCTTTTTCGTTTAACAAATTGGGTAATACGAGTGTAATGGTGACTAAAGGGTGTTTTTTCATGTCCTCTATGCTCTAACTACGAAAATATTTGATTTACAAATAAGGAATCCTACTTCGCGGAATTTCATTTATCACGGTAGGGTCTAGAACTGATTAACCGCGATAAACGAGGGTTCAATGTATAGCCCTATCTTCTTGGCGATGGTCAAGGATTTGTCTGTATCTCTGATCACTAGAATGAGGCACTGCATTCACTGCGGGGCACACAGAGGACTCCTGGAGCTGGCCTCAGGGAGGGCAAGGACCCCTGGTGGTGCTGTGGGATGGACATTGGGCTGCTATCTGCAATATTGGTGGTTTAAACCGACCAGCTGCTTCTCTAGAGAAAGATGAGGCTGTCTGCTCCCAGAAAGGTTTACCGTCTCAGCAACCGTGTGCAGGGTCACTGTGTTAGGAGGGTCCTCTAGAGAAACAAGACCAAGGCACTTATGAATATAAGTGAATCTAATGTAACTTGGACCTGGGTCCAAGGCCAAGGGAGTGGACAGCGGAACCTTCCCTTGGGCATTGCAGGCAGAGTCTGCCCACAGGCAGAAAGCAGCAGGGCGGGTCACCAACAGTCAGCAACTCAGGAGCTTAGCGAAGCAGGCCTGGATGGGATAGTGAACTCAAGCAATGCAAGGGGACAGAATCCACCAGCCCCAAGCTCGAGTGATGTGCACACCAGCAGCGTGGTGAAGCAGGTCTCAAAGGAACCTCAAACTCTAGTGACAGGATCCACGGGTTGGCTGTCCCACAGGTAGTGTAGCTCAGAAGCTGAGGCAGAGAACTAGCTAACACAGCTTCAGGCTGGTTTGCTCACCAGAGAGCAAGAAAGAGCGGGGCTGGGCTTTGCAAGCCCTTTATCTCTTTGCCCTCCAATCAAACTGTGACCTGATGAATCCCACATTTCATATTGGCCAGGTTGGCACAATAAACCTTCCTCTCACAGGCCACCCCTTTCCAACTTGGCCCCTGTACACAATTCTTTAGCCAGATATAATTTCCAGAAATTAATGAAATCACGCTTACACCTAACATCATACATCTATCATTAATGTAAATGAAAACACAGTGAATCTAACTGTATGTGGTATATTTTACATGAACAAAGGAAGGATATTCAATAGGCACATGTAAAGAAATACTGACAATTACAAACCTTGCTTTTGCAATTGAGCATGTGGTCATAACTGATAGGTAGAACTACCTTCTTCTACTACCCATTCTGTATCACCTTTGCCCTCAGCACCATATGTTGGTTGCTGGTTTAGAGCATATGCAGCCTCCTGGGAAACACTGCCCCAGCCCCACAAGGTGTTGCCCCTAGCCGGCACCGTCATTGTGTCTTTAGGAGGCCCCGTGAGTCAGAACTGACTCGGTGGCAGTGGACACTTTGGGCTCCTTATGCCTTTGGATCAGTGGGTCAGGGAGGACAGAGACACCGACCAAACTTTATTTCCAAACGAGCTCACACTCACAGGCATTGGGGGTGGGGTGGGGTGGATTTGGATCTCTCTCTCAAGGAGGCTGGAACCTGCTCAGGAGCAGGACACGACCCGGGCTTGTCACGGTGGCTGTGTGTCCTCGGGTCCATTTGGACACCTCGTGGGCCTGGGTGACAAGGAAGAACTCCTCTGTGGGCTCCTCCCGGACGTCGGCTGCATGGAAGCCAGTGATGGACACTTCCTCCTCCTCCTCCTCCTCCTCCT
>NW_022103935.1:1632815-1637300 GCF_000313985.2 Echinops telfairi
TCCTCCGTGGGTGGCGGAGTCTGAACTGCTCACTTGGGGGCTGGCTGAGCGCTTCACCGTTTGTGCCACCAGACCCACTCTCAGAGGCCTGTGTCTGTCCAGAACATGTCCTCCGCCGACCTTCTTCCCTCCCTCCCTGCGTGGGGGGCCATCTGCATCACAATCTGAAGATGCTCCACCCCACCCCTCCCACCTCCTCCACTCTGTCCTTCACAGCCATGGCCGCCGGCCACCCCCCCCCAAACAGTCTCTTGCATAGCCCATCTGTCTCAAAGCCTGCTTCTTAGAGAGCCAACACCCAGCTCCCACGCCGCTGCAGCCCAGCCTCCAGGCCCTGGACGTGACCAGTGAAGGTGAAGAGGACGCGAGAGCTCACCCCAGGTTGATGGCGGCATGAGCTGCAGAGAGGACGTCTGGTGGACCGCCCAACTCCTGCCTTCCTTTCCTCGCCCAGAGCGGAGCACTCAGTTTGACCCTCTCCTTGGGGGCTGCAAGGTCAGGGACAGACCAGCCAGCAGTTTTGTCCCCCTGCCCTGGCACACCCCCAAGGGGACACCTTGTTAAGACCAGGAGGGCTGGCATTGAGCAGAGCCTGGGGCAACCGGCCTCCAACACACATCTGCCCTCACTGGTGCTGCGTGGATTCGAACTCACCAGCACCCTGTAAGGCACAGCAGAACTGCAATCCTCCCGGAAGCAGACCAACAACCTTCTGGATGCTTCGAACTGCAGGAGGCTCTGGGGCGGGAGGGGCCAGTGTGTGCTTGCCCCACACCCCTTGCCTGCTCCTCAGACCCCAGTCCCCATTGCACCTTAAGAAACAGCTCTCCTCCTCGGCCCACCATCCTGGGGGACAGTGGCTTCCCATAACTGGCCAGGCCATCTCTTTTGGGGACGATGGATAGAGACAGGCTGTGTTAGTCTGGGTTGAGTAGAGAAACAAATCCAGGGACACTCATATGTGGATATGAGAGAGTTTATATCAAAGAGCAATTGCACAGTGAGAAAACATCCCAGCCCAGTCCAGATCAAGTCCATAAGTCCGATATTAGACCATATGTCCCGTACTAGCCCATACATTCCTCTTCAGTCTCACACAGTGCTTGCAATGATGCAGAATGCAGGAAGATCATGGAAGCATCTCCAGGACTCTGGCTGCCATCAGCATGGCTCTCTGTGGCTTGCAACAGGAAGGTGAAGCAGGAGAGTGTGGCCCACCTCCGGGGAGAAAGAGAGTGAGTTCGCAGAAGCCTCATGAGGCTGTGCCTGCTTGACAGGCTGGACTCCGCCCCTTCACTCTATGTATCAAGCTGACAGGAAACGATGTCAGGGCCACACAGGCTAACCCAGAACTGACCACAAGTTCATCCTACAGCCAAGCACCGTGCATGGCTCAGGCTCCCCCCGGGTCCCTTCTGTTCTATACAGGCTGCTCCTCTGCCTGCTCCCCCGTATTGCTTCTTCCCTTCTCTGTCCGCCGTGAGCCAGCTCATGTTCCTTGTAACCAGAGAACCACGGCGATGTGGTCGTGAAGCTGGTGTTTCCTGTCGGCGGTGTGCGTGGCAGGATGGCTGTTGGAGATGCTACAGGGCTTGGGCAGGCCTGACTTGTCCATCAGGGCCACGAGGCAGGGAGAGTGTCATGAGTGTTGGCTGGGCTCTCTGCGAGGAGAGAGGAGCGGGTGGGGAAAGCTGGGAGCACGGCTGGTCTCCCTCTGTCACCCATTCCAGTCCCGGCCCATCATCCTGCCTGCGGTGGAGTGCCCGCCCTGCAGCCCGCGTGGCTGGAGACGTGCTTTGCTTGTTTGTTTTAAGAGTGAGCCACTCGGCTGTGGGTTCTCTGCTCGCCATGATGGCTGCGAGCGAATGGCTGCCTCGTCTGGATGGTTGGTCTTAGTCTCTGTCACCAGGAGTTCTGGTGGTGTCGTGGCTACGCATTGGGCTGCGACCTGCAAGGTCAGCAGTTCGAAACCACCAGCCACTCCGCAGCAGAAAGATGAGGCTTCCTACCAAAGCGAGTGACAGTCTCGGAACCCCACAGGGGCCGTTCTCCTCTGTCCGACGGGGTCGCTAGGGGTCAGCATCAACTAGACGGCAGTCAGTCTGTGTTGTTTTCGGTTTTGTCATGCTCAGGGTTTGATAACGAGATTTCTATTAAAAAGAAGAAGAATGAAAGAAAGCCGAGATGGGGGAAGATAGATGCCAACCTCTAGGAGAATCGCCAAGCAGACAAGAAGAAGGAAATGTGGTGCTTACGTAATCTGTTGTCAACTTGAGACTACTAAGATAGCTTGGTGACCTCAGTTCGAGGCACTATGGAGAGAAATAGCTCACTGGAGGCAGGAGACACATTCACTCCCTGGAAGGCATTCCTGTTGACAAGCCACGTGGAGCTATGCGGATGGCAGTCAGAACCTTGGAGCTGGAGGAGCCACGTGGAGAGCCACGACTGCACTAAGACACTTCTACCACCCCTGGATCCACAAGACTTTCCACCCGCTGCCCTGTGTGATCTTCCTGCACTCGGCTTCATTGCATATGTTGTGCGAGTCTGAAGAGGAATTTATAGACTGGTAGTGGACATATGGGCTAGTAGGGGACTGATGGACTTGCTCTGGACTGGGCTGGGATGTTTTCGTAATGTAAAATTGCTCTTTTATATAAACCTCTTTCTTCTACACACGTGAGTGTCTCTGAGTTTGTTCCCCTGCTCTACCTGGATGAGCACAGGAAGGACAAAGAAGAGCAGCCCTCCCCCAGAGCAGATGGGGGAGTCTTCCTCTGGGGCTGGCACCCTGCCGCCTCCTGGCTGTGGTGAGCCTGGCTCAGCTAGGCCTCACCAGGAGACATGGACTTTGTGCTGGGCCGCGTTCCTATCTGGAGGCTGTACTGGGGAAGGAGCTGGCTCCGGGCACCAGGGTTTTCCAGGGATGGCTTTCCAGAGGTGGACTGACAGGCCTTCTCCTTAGGCCCTTCTGGTGATTGGCCAAGCATGTCCACTGTCCATACCACTCACCCGAGACTCCTCAAAGCCTCAGACGTGAATTGAAAGTCCAGTTCGCTGTCCAAGGACATGAGGGTCTGCTTGGGAGGCTTCTCCTCCTGTGGCTGCCAGCAAAGGCCATCACTGCAGTGAATTGGACAGCCTGGGGCAGCCACCCCTCAGGTGACCCCCAGCGAAGTGAGTCAGGTCCTTCCCCGGAACAGAGGCAGTGCCTAATGCTCACTTCTAGCCCATGGAAGGTGGAACAAAGCTTTCTAATCAGACGAGAAGAAACAGCTGCAGATATCCAAAATGACCAGAATGTGCACTGTATGAAACATGGACCTGGAAAATTAGATTTTCTTTTAAAGCTCATTTTATTGGGGGCTCTTGCAGCTCTTATAACCTTTCATACATCAATTGTAGCAAGCATATCTGTACATATGTTGCCATCATTATTTTCTAAACACTTATATTCTATTTGAGCCCTTGGTATCAGTTCCTCTTTTTACCTTCCCTCCCCCACTCATGATCTCTTGATAAATTATAAATTATTATTATTTTCATATCTTACATTCACCATTGTCTCCTTCCCCCCATGGTCTCTTGCCCCCTCCTCACCCCACCTTCCCCCTCCCATCTTGGCATAATCGTTTGCTTTTTTAAAGAAACACATAAAGACTGAGAACCTAGGCATGAAATGGACTGGTGTTAGTCATGCTGAGTGGGGCAATATTACGGTTTACTATGCCAGGTATGCCAATGGAAGAGGCATGGCATTCATTTGTCACCAGAAAAGAGCATTGTACCCTGGAGTCCAAAGATAGGGGTGTTGCAATGGCAGGATCGCATGCACGCACCTAGGAAGACCAGTGAATACAATTACTCTTCAAATGGACGCAAGCTAGACATGAAAAAGAAATTGAAGACTTATATCAACTCTTTGACCAGCTCAATTGATCAAAGGTGCCATTTGATTATGGGTGATCAGAATGCAAATATGAGGCTTCCGACTCCTGTACCGAGTTACAGTGTCAGAAACACTAAGGGTCAGTTCAGCCCTGTCCGAGAGGGTCACTGTGAGTTGGAATCAACTCAATGACTCAATGGACCTGAGAGGAGGTCAAGGACCCGAGAGATGCCAAGAGAGAATTTGGTAAGAACGTGGCTCACTCATTGCAAGCCCCTTTCTTCCTCAACATGAGTGATGAGTGGGTACAAGGAGCCCTGGTGGCAAAGTTGGTATGAGTTAGGCTGCCATCTGACAAGTCAGCATTAGGAAGCCACCAGCCAGCCACCCCACAGGAGAAAGACGGGGCTCTCTACTCCTATCACCAGTCACAGGCTCAGAAACTCTGGGGTCAGTCCTGCCCGGTCCTGTGGGGTAGCCCTGAGTGGGCATTGACTCAGCGGCAGTGAGCTTGGGTTTCTGAGTGTTAGGTGGGGTGACGTCACCAGGTAGAATACATGGAACCCTTCCACATTGAGAATGGAGGCTTGCAG
>NW_022103935.1:1638566-1655216 GCF_000313985.2 Echinops telfairi
TCTCTCTTTTACATGCGTGTCTGTGGATTGGTTTCTCTAAAGTGCCCAGACTGACACAACATCCGAGGAAATCCGATCAATCCAACTGACGCTCCAGTAGATGCGAGCTAGTGACTCCGAAGCTGAGTGAAGACTTCTCCGAGCAACTCCAGTAGGAACTTGATCGATATGCGATCAAGGCGCATTGGTAATGACGGCCAACTGGGAACAACGAGGGAGAAGCCGCAGCTGGAAAATACGGTCCTGATGAGAGAAGCGAAGCTGGAGATCCATGACAGAGTTTCGCAAAGCAATGACCTGTTCATCGAAAACACCTCTTTGCAGCCACACGAGGGGCGACTGTAGACACGGACTTCTCCGGATGGCATCCACAGAGACCAGGCCGAGCACATCTGTGGAAGAGGCGATGGAGAGGCTCAATAGCAGCAGCTAAAATCAGGCCGGGGCCAACCGTGGACGAGACCACCAATCGCTCATATGTGAGTTCAGGACCCTGGTGAGACTCAGGACGGTCCGTGTGCTCTGGGCCTTACGTTGTGTTTGGTCATAAGTTGTGCACAACCTATGTGGTCCCAGGGCATAAGATAGCATGAGCCCCTGGGTTGGGGACACATGGAGAGTCACACATGGAAGGGGGAAGGGATGTGTGTGAGAGAGAGAGTGACAGATGATGGGTGGCAGGAAGGAAGGATGGGCAGATAGATGGATGCAAGGAAGGACAGACAGGTGGTGAGTGGATAGGTTGAAAGGTAAACTAATGAATGGATACTTGCTCAATGGAGAACAATGAAGAGAGAGGGTTAGCATGGGCATACATGAGTCTATGTGGATGTGGCTTTAGTAGATGGACACTTGAACGGATGGGTGGAGGCTACAACGTATCATAGACATGATTGGATGGGTAGAGATGCATTAAGAAGTGGATTCATGCACACAGTGGGGAGACAAATAGCTCCGCAGAGAGGATGGGTGGGTGTTGGACACATGCACAGAGGTAGAGAGAGAGGTGACTGATGGCCAGATAAGACCCCACAGAGGATGAAGTACGAGGGGGTAACCCCCCCAAAACAGAATCTTTTTCTCAAAGCTGTGTATTTAAGTATATATTACAGAACAAGCTTTATCACCTTCAAAGTACTCTGTGACATTTAATACATTTGTCAAATCTGCAATTCCACTCTTGGAAACATGTTTCAAACTCATCTGCCTGGATGGCTGACAGCACCTCCCTTAATGTTTTCCTCACCTCTTCTACATCGTCAAACCACTGTCCTTTCAGGTCCCCTTTCATTGGAGGAAACAAAAAGAAGTCACACGGAGTGAGGTCAGGTGAGTCAGGTGCATGGGGCAAGAGAGGTATGCTGTTTTGATTCCCCAAAACTGGCACACTGAGATGGCTGCATGAGCAGGTGCATCGTCGTGGTGGCAAAACCAGTCCCCCGTCTGCCACGAATCAGGCCTTTGTTGTTACACAATCTTTCAGAACCTCTAAATAGGAAGCTTGACGAACAGTCTGACCTGGTGGAAACAACTCCAAATGCGCTGAGTCTACATTTTCATCCATTCTGGAAGTGAACGAGGTTTGTCATCAATCGACATTTCACCTTTTTTGAAATGAGAAAACCGCTCGTACACTTGAGTCACATGCTATTCTCTTAAACCAGCCATCACAGGAAACATGGTTCAAATGAAACTGCTCTCATGAAAGAATTCACTGTGACCAGAGAGAACCTTCCCAGGTGACGCCACTGGATGCACTAGCTCAGTGAGTTGCTCGTTGCTCACCTAGTTGGGGGTGGGGGTGGGGGTGGATGCATACTACAAAAGCTCTGCTCTGCCCCACGCAACTCCGTTTTTTTAGGGGTACCCCTCATACAGACAGACACAGGGGTGCACACCCAGATGTGCACTGTGTGGCGTGCAGAATTCACTGTGATGCTCTGTGTGGAGTTTTGGGTGGAGGGTCTGAGGTCAGAAGGCAGAAGCCCCTTCCTAGCCCTGCAGGGTCTCTTTGGGGGCTGGAGAGGGCCCCAGGGTGACCCCTGTTCAGTTAGCATAGGGCTTCACTCAGGAGGCTTGGGGGCCATGCTGCTCCAGAGGGAGACTTCCTTCTGCAGGAGCACAGGGGCCCCGAGAGTGTGCAGAGGTGAATGTGGGGAGCGGGCCTGGCCACACAGTCCTGTGGAAGATGGAAGGGCAGCAGGCTTCCTGTGCAGACGACAGGCTGTGTACAGGAGGGGGCGCCCGAAGCCTGACCTGCAGCTGGCCAGCGGGGCCAGGCGGCTGGGCAGAGCCTGTGGTGTGGGGCAGCAGGGCAGGGAGGGAGCAGGGGTCGGCAGGGACCCAGGTGGGCCAGAGCCAGCAGCAGCTGGCAGACGGCAGGGGGAGCTAGGAGCCCAGTGGATGCACTGGCCTGCCCTGCTAACCCTGAGCCTGGAAACCTCATGCTGGTCCAGGGCTTTTATGCTGGTGGTCGGCTGGCCCCGGGTCAGCCCTGTTAGAGGGGCAGGTGCCCTCGGAAAATCCCACCCTCCACACCAGACGGAGCTGCCCTCACCTGTGGCCCCAAGGGCACCTGCTCCCCAGGAGGGCTCAGACACTCCAAGTGCATGCTGCGCTGAGGGCCAGGGGCAGCCCCTACCCAGCGAGGATTGTGGGGGGGCTAGAAGGGCACTCTGAGTCAGAACTGACCTGACAGCAGTGAGTTCAAGGGGAGGGCAGGGGAAGCCCAGCGCCGAAGGCCGGGGGCCTACTGTGGCCCTCAGTCCCCAGGGCAGGGGGCAGGGTCACCCCCTAAGCTATCTGAAAACAGGTCCCCTGTGCATCTGGGCAGATACACGGGTGCTCATGTAGCCAAGCTACCTCACCTCAGGATGCCATGGACCTACCCAGAGAGGGACTCGGGTGGGGGCATGGCGGTCTTGGGTGGGGGGAGCAGAGGTGGGGACCAGGACCAGGACACAGAATGGGGATGGGGGTTCTCCAACCTAAGGCTGCTCCCTAGACCTCTGGGATGTTGCCTGGGACAACCTGCAGGGCAGCCCACAGGCTCTGCCTCAGAACTGGGAACGCAGGTCCCCTGGGGCTGTGTGCAGTCAGTGTACCTCAAAGCTGCCAGCCCCTGTTCCTCCACTACCCAGACACACCCCTGCCTGCCTCACACGGTTTGTCTCGGCAACGGGTGGGCCCACAGCTGGCTGAGCTGCCACTCTCGGGGCTGAGCAGGGGAGCAGAGGACACTGCTGGACAACAGTGTGGCCAGGACGTCGAGCCCACGGCGCTGAGACCCCACCAGCTGGGGGGGTGGTGGCTGAGACCCCAACACCCCAGCCATGGTGTGGGGCACAGCTGTCACCCTGGCACTCAAAGGGACTGGTGAGCCCATGACCCACCACCAGACATGGCGAAGAGTGGGAGAGTGGGTGCCAGGCACCAGCATTCACAGCCAAGGGGAGCTGGGAACCCCGATAGTCACAGTCAAAGATGGGTACAGACAGTGCGGGCAGAGGGCTGAGCCCCCAGCACCTGCACCAGGCACCCTGCCCCCAGCAGCCGGTTGTCGGAGCCCCGCATGCATGTCAGCGGACGTGTGTTCTGCCTGTCCTGAAATCAATGGTCAGGACTTTCTACTGGGGGGCCTCTGACTCAACCTCCCTTTCGGTCTGTAGCGGGGCGTGGGGCACTTGTGCCACCCTGCACTCAGCCAGCTGGGCTGCCAGCTCCCTGGTTTCTCAGAGCAGTGGAGTCTGTGCTGTCCAGGAACTTGGGGAGCAGAGTTCAGGCCGGTACGCCCGGAGGAGGGGGGCTAACTGGAACAGAGCCCCTACTCAATAAGGAAGGGGGTGCAGATCCTGACAGGAGTTCTGAGCACTGATGACTTGGGGGATTCTGAGACAGCAGCAGGGGGTGGCGCAGGGGACAGGAGAGTGGACAGCCAGACAGAGGACAGTCACCCAGTGTCAGGCGGCGGGGCCCGGCACCAGTGTTCCAGCACCTGGGGTGGGCAGTGGCCAGCGCTTGAATGAGTAGCCCATAGAGAGCCTGAGTCAGGCGTGAATGAGCCTCACACAGGCACAGCCAGAGGACAGGCCAAGCCCCAAACCGCAGGAGCTCAGCCCAACTGCCAGGCTGGCCCGACACAGGCCACCTTCAGAGGTACGTGGGGTGGGAGGGGGGTTGGTGGGCGGGGGGCAGACAGCACAGGTGCCGGGGAGTCCTGTTTCAGGCCCATGGGGACGTGTGCTGTCTGCCCCGGCAAAGAAGGCAGCTCAGGTGTAGGGGGCTCAGGGTAAGGTCCCCAGATGTGCCCAGGTAGGGTAAAGGTGCTCCCCCCACCCCGCCCCAGCAGGAGCCCTAAGACAGGTGGATGGGCCCTGTCAGCAGAGATCATGGGTGCAGGGGACAGAAGCCTTGGGGGCAGGTGGCCAGGACCCCAGCTATGGGCCACACAGGAGACCGGCGACGGGCCTGGTGTCCCTGTTCTCAGGTGGATGGGGCACTGGTCATCCGGGTTCCTGAGGAGCACGATGCCACATCCCCCTAGGGTCGCAGGAGCTGGGCACCCACAGGCTCTCAGCCAGGAGAGCTGCCAGGCTTGTGCCCACGGAGGGGGGTGCATGGCAGGGCACCGGGTCCCCAAAGCTCAGGGGGTGGGGTTCATGCTTCCCAGTGACGTCATTCAGGCGTCTCAAAGTTCAGGTGCTGGGGTGTAGGATCCCCAAAGCTCGAGCTATGGAGGAAGGCCTTCCCAGGAGTAGGGTGGGGCTCCCCAAAGCTCGAGTGGAGAGTTGTAGGCTCCCCGGTGCACAGGGGATGGTGTGTGGGGTCCACAAACTCAGGTGATGGAGTAAGGTCTCCTTGGGGCTGGGGTCAGGCTCCCTGAAACTTGGGTTGTGGGGTGTGGTGTCCTCCGCGCTCGGGTGATGATGCATGGGGTCCACATAGCTCAGACAGTGAGGTGTAGAACCCCTGAATCTCAGGTGGTGGGGTGCGGGCTCCCAGGAGGAGGAAGTATGGGCCCCTGTACACAAGGTGTGGGGCATAGGCAGGTGAGGACCCAGTGGCGGGCACCCCTGGTGAGCCCCCAGCCCCAGCAGACTGGCTGCCCGGCCTCTGGTCAGATGGGCCAGATGCGCATCCACCTCCCGTGTCGGGTGCCAGCAGCCCCTGCGCAGAGCCAGGGGCTGAGCCCAGTTCCCAGCCACCTCACAGGAAGTGGCCCCGGCCAGGAGCCCCGCAGGCTGCAGGCTCTATTTGGTTTTCCCTTCCTGCCCGGGAACCTGGGCTGTGCCCCGCCAGGCCGGCGCCCCTAGACTCTGAGGCACAAAGGTCCTACACAGCCGGCAAGCGCCCGGCACACACGTAGGTCACGGCTCCTGCCTGGCTGGGCGGGCAGCCCAGAGCCAGCCTCACCAGTGCCCAGCCACATGGGGCAGCACCTGGCCCCTTGGGCTGCCCCTCTCCTCTCAGGCCCACCAGGCCAGGAGACAAGGGAGCACACGGTGGACCCCAAAGCGCACTAGATGGGTGCACACCCAAGGCGGACCCCTGGGTGGGCTGACCAGTGCGGGTACATGCATGGGCTCCAACCTCACTACCAGCAAGTCAATTCCAACTCATAGTGACCTTGTCAGACAGGCTGGAACGGCCCCTGGGCTTCCCAGACTGTTCTTGACAGGAGTAGAAAGCCTCATCTTTCTCCCTCAGAGCAGCTGCCGGTTTTGAACCACTGACCTTGTAGCCAGCAGCCAAGTCATAAACACTGCGCCGCTGGGGCTCTAACAAGCCCAGCCTCTTAGCAGTCCCGTGGCCCAGCTCCACGGGGCTCTGTGGTTAAGCATTAGCCAGGGTCACGTTGTCTCTCAGCTGGGCGGCAGCGATGCCCAGTGAGATAGATACCCCGGCTTGGGAGAGAGCCGGGGAGGAGCTGACCCCATCCGCTAGAACCCACTTCCTTGGAATCTGGAGAAACTTGTCGGAGTGGAGAGGGGGAGAGGGTGTAGCTGGAAGCCTCATGGGGACTTTTGGCTCCTGACTTAGGGCCCTCCAGGGCCGCCCGGGTAAGGGAGCTGGGTCCCCGGGGGGACAGCTGCCCAGCAGCGGCAAAGGCATAGACAGTTCTCTGCTCCTGTCAGCTGGGCAGCAGCACAGCCTACCACTCCGGGGCCACTCCAGGGCTTGCTGGCAGCCCAGCAGGGCCCTCCCAGGTCACCCCCACCCAGGGCGGCCACCCTTGCCCCAGTTCAGCTGGCCTTCCGGGATGGCCCTTGGGTCTGATGGCCACAGAGAGGAACACCACGCTCCCACACCAAGCCCAGATGTTCTGTTGGCTCAGGACACAATCCTGGGGTGCACATCTTGCAGCCCCCCCACTCCCATCCAGGGTCCCCAGGAAGTGGACCCAGCCTGGGACATGGCTCCTGGACCCTACCTCCCCAAGGGAGTTTCCCTGCTCCCTAGGGCCAGCAGTTCCGGCCATGAGGTGGGGCTCCCCAAAGCCCTGCCTCCCACACCCCACCCCTCTTCTCCAAGACTAGAGGCTGAGCAGCACCTGGCTCCAGGCACGGGCTCCCAGTGTCCTCTCTGAGTCCGGCTGGCCCCTGGGTGCCCAGGGCTGAGAGCAAAGCCAGGCTGGCTGCAGGAAACGGTGGGCGTCAGGTGAGCCTCTGCAGTGCCTTTGCTAGGCGCTGCAGGAACTTGCTCCAGTAGCAATGTCCGTTCGACTCAAGGTGGGACTGCCCCAGAAGGCATCCATGAACATGCTTTCCAGAGTGCCAGCTCTGAGCCGGGAAGGCAACCTGAAGGTGGGAGCTGGCCTCCTAGGCTCCTGGGGGAGCTGGATTCTGTCTCTGTCTCTGTCTCTGTCTCTCTCTCTCTCTCTGGAAGGAAGGCAGAGTAGAGACTGCAGGGAAATGGAGACCAGGAGCCAGGAGGCTGAACTCAGGGAGGGCTTCCTGGAGGGGACGGGGCTGAGATGGGCCTTGGAAGGTGAGCAGAAATGAGGTGTGGGATGTATGGGGGGAGGGGTGTGGGGGTGCATTTCAGACTGAGCTTAGTAGTGGCAGGAATGACCCGTGCCCAGCCGGGTGCGGGGCAGGGGTGGTGAGGAGGCCGCCCCCACAGGAGGGAAAGCAGAGCTTGGGGGTTCTGGGGGAGGCTTCCTAGAGGAAGTGGCCTATCTCACATCACTGAGACCAACAGCCTCAGCCCCCAGAACCCAGGATGTGGGCAGCCAGTTAGGCAGCAGGAAGGACTTCCTGCCTTCTGGGGAGTGGGGTGTGCTGGAAATGGCCCAGGAGGCAGCCCCCCACAGAGAGGAGTGGCAGTAACCAGAAGGCGGGCGCATGGGCCCTCCTGGGGTCAGGCAGGATGACCCCAGCACCCGGTCCTGCTGGGGGTCCCGCGTTTCCTGGGGAGCCTGCAGGAGCGGGCGGCGCCCCCTGGTGGCTGAATCACCCCCTGCACCTTTACCACCCTGAGGACCCTGCGGGCCCAAGGGACCTTAGTGGATTCTGGACCCCACAAAGCGCTGCAGGGACCCCTCCCGGCTGGCCCCACAATCCCGGTGGCTGTCCACACCTCAGGGAGCCCCTGTCCCCATGCCTGTCTCTTCTCAGACTGGACCAAGACTGGGGATGTCCGCAGGGCACACGCGCACGCGCACACACTTGCACACGCACACGCACACGCGCACACACACTCACGCTCATGGGTACACACCAAAACACCTTCAGTAAACAACCAAGATGCTTTCATTCCCTTTTCCACAGGCTTTTTGACCGCCCCCTCCCCCATTTCCCCCCAACACACATGCAGAACCCCCACTCTGGGCTGTTTAGGAGGAGGCTGCCTTAATTTCAGGAAACATGAAACCCCAGGTACTCCAAGACACCGAACGTGGTCTAATGAGACTAAAGTCATGACATCGTGGAATTGTCTGTGTGTGTGTGTGTGTGTGTTTGCTGTGGATGTTTAAGCCCAGTTCCTGGGACCCTGCTTGAGGATCCTGGGGGTGCACCGGTTACTCATTGCGCTGTGATTCTTAAGGTCAGCAGTTTGAAACTAGCAGCCGCTCTGAGGGGGAGAGATGGGGCTTTTGACTCCAGTCAAGAGTCCCTGTCTCGGGAACCCGGGTGAGTTTGAATGGCTGGCCCTGGGGGCTGCAGCCCAGTGTGTTACTCACCCAAGCTCCTCTGACCACTCCAAGGCCCACCCTCCGGGGCGGTGGCGGAGCCCGTTCACCCACCGGCCTCGCTGCAGGGGGCCTCCGGTTGCTGCTCTCAGGTGCTGGGGAGCAGGGTTGGTTCTGACCCATCACAGCCCACACCAGCAGGACGCAAGGCCTGGTCCCGCACCACCCTCACCATTGACTTGTCCCTAGAAGGGGGGCCTCAGTTTGCAGGGACCATGAGTGTAAGTGAAGCTACCTCCCCCGGAGGTGGACAGAGACAGGGTCTGGGACAGGATCCAGTGGGCCTGGTCGGGGACTTGCTAGGGGCCAGCCAGGCCACTCCTGTCTGAATGAACTGAGCGAGTTGGGTCTGCTTGTGCCTGAGGGTCATTTCTGGAGTGTTCTGCCCCTCCTGATGTTCAGTGCCATCTCCCAGGGGCCCTGAGCCTCCTGGCTGGGGACCTGAGGGGAAACGCAGGTGACGGTGAGGTACGTGGGGGGCAGGGTTGGTGCTGCAGCCGGTGCCCCCAGCAGGGGTCAAGCCTGTGGACCTGGTTCCAGGGGTGCCCGGCTGTTCCCCCCAGCCCCCTGCTCAGAGCCCTGCCCTCTTGCACGAGGGTGGGTGGGGCCAGCCCAGCCAGGTGCACTCCCGCCCCAGGCCCCAGGCAAGTGAGGGTGCAGGGGCCAGGCAAACCACCATGCCAGCCCCTCCCTCCCCCACCCACCCGGCAGAGGGCGGCTGAGCAGGCGGGGACCAGTCAGGGCAGCTGAGTCAGCACCTCGGAATGTTCTGGCCACGCCCTGCCCCACCTGCCCCACCTCACCCTCATCCCCAGGGGCTGCCGGCCCTGCGCCCACCCATGTCAGGGCAGTGCCTGGGGCCCAAGCTTACAGGAGTGGGCTTCTATGGGACCTCGCTCTGATCCCCAGCCCCATGACCCCTATGATTCTTTTTTTTGTTGTTGTTGTTGACCCCTATGATTCTAAACCTCTCCTGGGCTACAGTGAGCATTTGGCTGCAAACAAAGTGGGGGTGGGCAGAGCCAGGAATGAGACCCCCCTCCCTCCATCCTGGTGGGCTAGACTGGGTCAGGGGCCTGGGAGCTTCCTGGAGGAGGCAGCTCTGGTCACCTGCTGGGCCTGCAGGGAGGGCAGGCAGACCTGGCAGGAGGGGTCAGGAGGCCTGACCAGCGTCCAGCCTGGAGCCTTCAGCTCTGGCCACCCCAGGCGGCCTGCTAGCCCGGGTGGGCCAGTGCAGGGATGGCTGCTGTGCTAATAGCCTGGCGGTCAGGATGGGGGGCTGCCCCACAAGTGACCCCCTCATCTGAACCAACAGGGTAGGGGTCTGGTGCAGCCCCCAGACCCTAGACATGCCCTGGCGGCACCTGGCACCACAGCTCTGCCCAGACTCACTGCAGACCCCGTCGCCAGCACGCTCTGTCAGTGGGGGGAGCCCTGTGAGGGGCGGGGGCCGGCCCGGCTGTGGGGGCCGTGCCATCCATGTAGCACCTGGCCCTGCTCTGCCCCAGGGCACCGCTGGATGTTGGTCACCATTGCTGTGTCTGCCGGCGTCCTGGTTACCGCCTGCCTCCTGTGGGCTTTCTGGTGCTGCTGCTGCCTCCGCCGCCACCAAGCCCAGAAGCCAGGAGACCGTGAGCCTGGCCAGTGCCCGGGGCCCCACCAGAAGCCACATGATGAGAAGCAGGCTGGCCTCCTTGTGCCCACGCAGAGCTGCCGGGACAGCGGGGATAGTCTACAGCCCTCAGGGTGCCTGAGGAGAGGGCAGCCTGGAGCAGGCGCCCGGGGCAGAGGGGCGAGTGCCAGCTAGGAGTCCTAGGGCCACAGCCACTCCTGAGGAAGGTGCTGGCGGAGGTGGCTTGGTGGACCCAGGCCTTGATGCTGCTCCCAGGATGCCCAGGGCTCCGTGGGCGGGGCCTCAGCAGCACCTGTCACTAGGTCCTGGCCTCCTCCATCCCCCACAGGTGCAGCCCGACGTGGGTGAGCTGGGGAGCAGCGTGGGGGGCCCTCAGCTCTGGGGACGCCTGCTGCTCTCCCTGAAATATGACTCCGGGAGGGAGGAGGTGAGGGGTTACCCACTGCCTGGCCCTGTCTGTGGAATGGGACAGAGCGGGGGGCGGGGGGCAGTGTAGGGGGGCTGGGGGAGGGGTGACAGGCCAAGCCGCACCCTTCCCACCCCCCTAGATCAGAGTGGGCTTAAAGCAGGCTGCCGAGCTGAGGGCCCCGGCACCCGGTCACTCTGCTGACCCCTACGCCCGCGTCAGCATCTCCACGCAGCCTGGGCAGAGGCATGAGACCAAGGTGCCCCGGGGCACTCTCAGCCCCCTGTTTGAGGAGACCTGCTGCTTCCAGGTGGGTCAAGGCGGCAGCGTGGGTCTGGGCCGGTGGGCAGCCAGGGGAGGGTGAAGGAGCAACTCCCAGCCCGTCCCGTCCCCCCAGGTCCTGCGCTCTGAGCTGCTTCGGGCTGTCTTGTGGGTGCAGTTGCTGGCCTTCAACCGCTTCTCCCGACATACCCCGCTCGGTGAGCTGCACCTGCCGCTGGGCACCGTGGACCTGCAGCACGTCCTGGACGTCTGGCGGGAGCTGGGCCCACCTGCCCCCTGTCCCCTCTTGGGCTGGAGAGTGGAAGGTGGCCCCAGGCTGGGCTCTGAGCTGGTCTGCTCCAACCCTGTGCATCCAGAGCCCTATGTGAAGGTCCAGCTCCTGCTTCACCAAAGGAAGTGGGACAAACGGAAGAGCTCCGTGTGGGGGAAGACCACAGCCACCCCTACTTCAATGACACCGTCACTTTCCACATGCCCCTCAGCCAGATCCAGGTGGGCCCTGGCAGGGCAGGGATGAGGCTGCATATGAGGGTCACCCTGACCTCTCTCTCTCTCTCTCTCTCTCTCTCTCTCTTTCTCTCTCACTGGCCAGAGCGTGGACCTGGTACTGGCCGTCTGGGCCCGAGGCCCGCAGCTCCGGGCTCGCCCCGTCGGGAAAGTGCTACTGGGCCCCCGGGCCTCTGGTCAGCCCCTGCAGCACTGGGCGGACATGCTGGCTCATGCCTGGCAGACTGTCGCCCAGTGGCACCACCTGTGGCCTGCCGAGGAAGTGGAGCGGGCTCTGGGCCGGCAGCCCCACTGGCGTCTGCCTCTGCCCCACTCCTGAGAGTCGCCCAGGAGGGATCTGGAATAAATGCTTGTCTCAGACCCCTTTTTGCGCACTGAGGTGGGGGGGGGGCTGCGGGTGGGGTTGTCTGGCCAGGGCCTAACTGGGTCCCTCAGCTGGAAAAGATGGAGAGGGACCCCTCGGAGGTGGGGGGAGGGGTCGAGTTTCGGAAGAGGCTGGGGATTTGTACAGGGAGAGTCCTTTCGGGGTATGGTGGAGAGAGGAAAGCCCCCAAGCTCAGGGTCCGACCCTGTTCAGCAGGGCAGGCCGAGCCGCCTCGTGTGAGCAGCAGGGGGCAGCAGACCCCTTCGGAAACCTCTGTCCTTGGGGTGCCTGCTAATCCCGCGCATCTGGACGGCTTTAGTAGGCAAAGCCTCCTGCATCCGCTGTCTCCCTGTCCTCCCCACGCCGGGAGCAGGGGCCCCCCATGGGAGGGTGCCAAGTCACAGCGGGCCAAGGAGCCAGGCAGGGCTGGGAGGGGGCTCGGGCTTGCCCGGGCAGCCAGGGGCACCGCCCGCAGGTCAGGGAGAGGTTCCCAGGGTGAGGCCCCACCCCGGCTTGAAGGACGTGTTCCGAGTCCCCAGGTGAACTGGGGGGCGGGGAGCACAAGAGCCCCGCCAGGTTGGGAGAGGGGCCCCTGTACTGTGCAGCCTAGGCAGCAGGGCCCCGAGGCTAAACTGGGTAGAGGGAGGGGGCTCCTAGCCGTCACTTGGGGACTGGCTTGGACCAGGGAAGGCACAGCATCCACAGAGCCTCGAAAGGGTGGAAACGGGGCCCTGGTGATGGCAACAGCGGCCCCCCGAAACAGGGGCTGTCCCCAGCCAACATCAATCGTGGGTGGACCAGTCAGTCTGGCCCACTGCGGCCAGCTCACCCAGCTGCCCAGCCTTGCCTCCCCACTCCCCGCGTGCCAGCAAGAAAGGCCACGTGGGCGGTCACAAGCTCCTTGGAAGAGCAGAGAAGGCATCCCGAACTCATCACAGAGCCCTAAATAGAGCAGCTCCCCCCCCCTGCCCCCCAGCCCCAAGGCTTCTTGGAAGGGAGGTAGCACTTGGTCAGCGGGGCCAGGCTAGGCTGCTTGGGCAGGTGGGAGCCTCCAGCTGGCTGCCTGGGCCCCCATTGGTCTGAGAGGGCTCCATGCCCTTACTGAGCGGGGGCCCAGCCCAGGAGAGGGCATTTATACCCCTCCCCTGGCCCACCAGCCTAACCCGTCACCCATTGACCGGCTCGGCTCCCACACACAGGCGCTAGGTGAGACCCCAGGGGGACCGGGGTGCAGATGGTCCCCAGCAAGCTCCAAGGCAGACTTCCTGAAGTGGGGTCACAGGGGCTGGGGGTCGGGCATGGATGCTCACAGTCCTCCCTGGGCCCCTGGGGATCTGGGCGTAGGAGAAGGGGAGACAAGTGAGGGACAGGCTGGATGGGGCCCTGATGACTAGGCCTCCTGCCCAAGGGCAGAGGAGGTTTGGGGGTCCTGAGAACCCCAGGAGAAAGTGCCCCAAACCAAGTGAAGGAGCAATTTCTGTCCACTTCATCCCAGAGCCAATGGAGCACGGTTAAAAATAGCCCTGTGGCCCCACGGCCACCTGCGCTGGCCCGTCCAGCACTGCCCCCTCCCCTGGAGACAGCTGCACCTCCTCCAGTCTCAGCCTAGACACTTAGGGACAGCCTGCACCCCCCCCCGGGAATTCCAAGATGACCCCCCTCCCTGGGCGTGGGTGTTGGGGCTGGAGGGACAGGGCGGCGCCAGCCTGCTGCCCACTGGCCGGGGTGGCCACACTTGACCCCTGTCCTCTCGCTCCCACAGGCTCTGAGCTCAAGACTTCGCCATGGGAGAGTAAGTGTTGATCCTCAGTCCCACCTACCCCCTGAAGCCCCCCACCTCCTACCCCTCCCGGCCCCTGCTGATCACCCCAGCTCTTGCCCGCTCACCATGACCCTAACTGTTTTCTTCTCTTCCCCCTCCCCCCACACAGTGAAGAGGTGAGTACTTATGGGGGGTCTGGGGGAGGTAGGGGTGGAGCAGGGCATGAAAGGGTCAGAGGTTGGAGACTGGAGGCCCAGGAGATGCCCAGAGGCCCCTTCCTCTGCGGGGACATGTCCCCCGCCACTGCCACCACCACCACTATCACCTTGCTGAGACATTGAGGAAACAGGAAGTCTGGCCCAGTATCTGCTGAGAAGTAGGGCTGAGGCCCGGCCCTCCCAAGGGACTGTTTCTCCCTCCTTACGACCTCCGCCTGGAGCCCCCCCGCCCCCCATGGGCTATGTCCCCACCTAACTGAGTCCCTGAGCCTACCCTCTCCTGGTCTGGAGGGGTGGGATGGGATGGGGTGGCTGGGCTCCGGTGCCCTCACCCACTGCCTCTCTCCTGCCCCACAGAAACGCAACAGGGCCATCACGGCCCGCAGGCAGCACCTCAAGGTACAGTGGCCTTCCCAGGGGAGCAGGGCCATGGGCGGTGGGGGGGGGGGCAGTCACAGATGGAGGGCAGTGGGGTTTTTTGAGGAGGGTGGGCAGGAAGATCTGTGGAAGGTACATCAGGGTCTTGGATGGGGGGCATGCCAGGGTGTGGGGGGGGCACACCAGGGTCTGCGGGGGGTTGGTGGGGGGCGCCCAGGGCCTTTCGGGGGTGGGGATGGGGGGTGGTGGAGACGACACTCACGCGGCCCCTCACACCCGCCTGCAGAGCGTCATGCTGCAGATCGCAGCCACCGAGCTGGAGCAGGAGGAGAGCCGCAAGCAGGTGGAGAAGCAGACATACCTGCAGGAGCACTGCCCCCCGCTGCACATCCCCGGCTCCATGTCCGAAGTGCAGGTGGGTCCGGTGCGGGACTCCGGGGGGCTGGGGATGAGGGGGCGCTGGGTCCGGTCCCCCGGCCTAAGCTCTGCTCCCGCCCCCGCAGGAGCTGTGCAAACAGCTGCATGCCAAGGTGGACGTGGCCGAGGAGGAGAAGTACGACATGGAGGTGAAGGTTCAGAAAAGCTCCAAGGAGGTGAGAGAGGCCCGGTGGGGCGCACGGGGTGGGGGGGCGCGGGGCTGCGGACCCCCTGCCCGGAGCTCACTGGCCCCCGCGTCTGCCCCGCGCAGCTGGAGGACATGAACCAGAAACTCTTCGACCTGAGGGGCAAGTTCAAGCGGCCCCCACTGCGGCGGGTGCGCATGTCGGCCGACGCCATGCTGAAGGCCCTGCTGGGCTCCAAGCACAAGGTGTGCATGGACCTCAGAGCCAACCTGAAGCAGGTCAAGAAGGAGGACACCGAGAAGGTACGCAGACTGCCGGACACACGGACGCTTGAAAACCCACAGACCCCCGCCCGCCTCCATCCCGGGGCCTGGAGGCGGGACACAGACACGTGGACACACACGGAGCCCCGCCCACCTCCGTTCCGGGGCCAGGGCCGGATACATACACATGGACCTCCGTCCACTTCTATCCTGGGGCCCAGGGGTGGGACACAGACACACAGACACGACCCCCGCCCACCTCCATCCCGGGGCCCGGAGCCGGACACATAGACACACAGGCACACGGACAGCCCCCATCCGAGTACCCTCCCGGGACCCCCGAGCAGAGTCGCAGCCCCGCCCCCTGCGCTGGCCCTGAGTCCACCCCGCCCCTCGTGCAGGAGCGGGACCTGCGGGACGTGGGCGACTGGCGGAAGAACATCGAGGAGAAGTCGGGCATGGAGGGTCGCAAGAAGATGTTCGAGTCCGAGTCCTAAGCCCCCGCTCAGCGGACCCACCACCCCGAGGACCTCACCCTGCGGTGCCACCCCCGAGGCCCGCCCGGCCCCTCAGAGCGTCAATAAAAGCTGCGGGTCCCCACAAGGCTCTGGTCGCATGCTGGCCCATCCGGTGGGCTGGGCTGTCACCTGTGTCGGTAGGGGTGAGGTGGGGGGAGGGGATATGGGGAGTTTGTGAGCTGCGGTGGGACTGGAAGGGCCCTGTGGCTGTCTGAGCCCCCACCCCCACCCCAGGGGCGGGTCCTGGGTGCTGGTAATGCCCACAGCTTGGGAGTAGTGCCCTCCAGAAAGACGCTCTGCCCACTCCGGCCTAGAGGGCCTAGAGGCACCCACAATGCCTTGTGGCTGGACAGCCCTGTCCCCAGGACACCCAAGACACCAGGGAGCTGGTGTCCCTGGATCCCCCTCCCCATCTCCATCTGTCTCACCCCTCCCTTGGGGCAGTGCTTTCTGTCTCCCAGTCCCTGGGCACCAGGTCTGGGAGCTGGCCTGTGCACAGAGGCCCAGCCACAGCCAGGGGCTGGGTGCTGAGTTCACCCAGACCAGGCTGGGGGTGTCTCCAACCCTTTCTGCCCCTTGCCAAGCAGACAGCAACCCACCTAAGTTATGCACAGAGGAACAGAGGCAGGGCTGGCTAGGGCACAGGGGAACCTCAGGCCCCAGAGCCTCCCCAGGGGTCATCAGGGATCCCGGCTGAGTCAGCTTCTATCTGGGATTGGCGTTTTCTGGGTCACGTCACACCTGGGCAGGGCACACCAGACTGGGGTCCATACTCCAGGGCAGGGGTCTGATGAGAGGCCACCCCTGCCCCCAGGCCCATGGGAGCTGTGTCTGGATTCGGCTTAGCACTTAGGCCCTTGTTGTACAGACACTGCCCCTATGGGCTTGGGTAGGATTGTCCTTGTCAAGGTTGTGCTGTCAGCCCCTCCTAGGCGAGGGCAGTTGCAGTGTCCTGCCAAGGTCCCCGCTGAGATCTCTGGTGAGCCAGGAAGGAGGGCTGCCAGCCCGTACTTGGCCCCAGAGGATGCAGCAATTGATCTTCAGGGGGCAGGGAGGGCAGCACAGCAGCTCCACCTTGAGGCTTCCTGGAAGGATGGGCATTGTTGGGGGTTCAGCCTGCGAGACCCCTGGCTTGGAGACCCCTGCCCAGGCCTGCTGCCTGGCATCTCAACCACCCCATAGCTCCTCTGGGGAAGGGGTGAGCCCCTCCCTCACTGCTCAGGCCAGATTGCACAGCAGGGTCTCAGTGCTGTGGGGGGCCTGGACCAAGACAAGGGCACACACGCATCATGTTGTAGCCTGTGGACACAGAGATGGGGCTCTGGCCAGCCGGGCTCAGTCTGTGGACTGTGGGGCCTCCGGTGAGGCATGGACAAGGAAGACAGTGGGGTCTCGGGGCTGTGGGATGTCCTGAGCCAAGGTCTGCAGAGCCGAGGGCCCTGGGGCTTTAAAGAGGGCAGCCCACAGAGGAGCCCAGCACAGCAGGCCCAGTGGAGAGGACCCCGAGGGCCGCAGGTGGCCGTGTCTGGAGCAGGTAGAGGCAGCATGACTATTGTGACACCTGT
>NW_022103935.1:1655560-1657274 GCF_000313985.2 Echinops telfairi
ACGGATGGATGGATGGATGAATGGATGGACGGACGGACGGACGGATGGATGGGTGAGGAGGGAGGGAGGGAGGAAAGGATTCAGTCAAGGAGGATCATGGGAAAATGAATGATAAAGAAAGCCCACCCAAGAAGCCAGCCTGGGGAAGCTCCAAGCTATGTGGTTCTCAGTACAGAACGTTCTGGAAAAGGCCAGACCACAGCCACAGTGAGAAGGTGGGTGGTTCCCAGGAGCACTGGTTGTCGGAGAAGAAGAGAGGAAGCCGGGGGATTGGGGCCGCGAAACTCTGCTGTGGGAACTTGGTAGGGGACCCATGACATTATAGGTCAGAACAAGGCAACACCAGGGTGAGCCCTTGGGGAACCATGGAGGGGAATGGACAAGATTTCAGTTTGTGTTTGTCCATTGTAACACACACATTGTAACACAGAATCCATGGGAACAAACACATCGTAACACATTGTAACCCACACATTATCCATTGTAACTAACACGTTGCAACAAACACATTGTAACAAACACAGTGTGTTGGGCAAGGTCCTCTAGAGAAACAAAACCAGGACACTATGATTATGTGTATATATAATTTCTATAAAAGGATAGGTTTACGTAGCAAGGAGGAATACAATAGGTAACTAGTCCACACAGCACTACAGAGGGCTCAGTTCAACTCACTTTCGTGGATTCGTTAAGATACCAAAGGTCCCTGAACTCACACTGGCCGCTGGTCCAAAGTGAAAGAAGCAGCCAGCAGGATCTGCCCTCGGGCAAGAGGAGCAGGTGACCCGAGGGCAGCAGACGCAGCAGGGTGGGGCAGCAAGGGCAGGAGAGTGGGAAGTGGGGGTGGATCCGTGGCCAGGAGGGAGCAGGTCCCGATGGAGGCACAGGATCCACCAGTAGCGTGGAGAAGCAAGTCCTAAAGGCGCCTCAAACTCTAGCGATGCGATTCACAGGTTGGCTCGCCCCACAGGTAGCTCAGCACACCGTTGAGGCAAAGGACAAGCTCAGGCAGCAGTGCATTGGTATGGTCACCAGGGAGAAAGGGAGAAGGGGGCTGGCCTCAGAGAGCCATTTATCTTGGTCACCCAAGGTGAGGCCTGATTAAACCCTGACAACATGTTCCCACGGGAGCCTAGTTGGCACAATAAACCTAACTATCGAACACATTATCCATCAGAACAAACACATTGGATCAAAGACATTATTCTCTGTAGCAAACACACTGTAACAAACATCATCCACAGTAACAAACACAATGTAGCAAACACATTGTAACAAAGCTGCACAAGGCGAACTGTCACCCACAAGAGAACCCTGAAGGGGGAAGTAGGGGCTCTATGGGGAAAACTCCAAGACATTCCCCAGCAAACCTCAAAGTGCTCTGAAAATTGAAACTTAAAAAAAAAAGTATTAAAACCATCACCCCCAAGGGTGTCAAAGAGGACCATGAACAAAGTGAACGAGGACCCCACCCAAACCTCTGTCCCTGTCGCCCGGCCTCGGGGAGCTGGGGTTCCTGGGCTGGGGTGGGATCGCAGACAAAGACAGTGAGGAGGCCGTGGAGCAGATAACCAGGAGCCGGCAATGGGTAAGGGCTCTGGAGAGCACCTGTCTTTGTCAGATTCACATTCTAGAAAAAGCTCTATGGCCGCAGACAGGAAGTAAAGAGGCAGTGGGAGAGGTGGGGAGGGGAGAGGCACTCTGGTTGGCTCCT
>NW_022103935.1:1657374-1658352 GCF_000313985.2 Echinops telfairi
GGGCCCGTGGACGAAGTGAGAGCGGTTTTCACAGGTGAAGGGTGCCACATCTAGAGTCCAGCAGAGGGTCTGCGTGCCCTGGCAGGGGGAAGTGGCCAGCATTGTGGACAACAGTGGGGTCAGGCAGAGGAGAAGTCCCCAGTGGCCTTGGCAGGGCTGTGGCCATGCAATGGGGGAGGGCTGTGTCCAGGGACAGGAAGCTGGGGCCTGTGGAGACAGCACTGAACCTCCGGCTGTAGTGCACACCCAGCCCGTGTGCACAGGTGCCTGCCCATGCCTGAGTGTGTGGCTGGCTGCAGACAAGGCGGTTTCAGAGAGTCATGGCATTTGTCCATGAACTTTTGAAGCCCCCCGAGTGTGCTTCTCTGTGCTAGCACAGTCCCTGGAGGGTGGAGAAGCAATGACACCCTCAGAGCTGCCAGCGCACGGTGCCCGGTTCATGGTCTCTAACACCCATTTTTCCCGATGGTGAGCCTGGCTCCCCAGGGCAGCATGTGCAGAGTGTGAGCTGGAGCACCCTTTGAAGGCAGAAAGGAAGGGTGTGCTCACGGCAGCCATGGGGAGAGAAGGCCCCGGGCAGGGCCGGGGTGGGGGTGGGGTAAAGAAAACAGCCTGTCAGTGTCCACTGGCCCGAGAGAAGGCCCATGCTCAGGAGACACCGAGAAGAAAGGAAGGGCCGTGGTTGTGTCTCAGGTCAAACGGGAGCGAGGGAGCACGGGCCTGGCCACAGAGAGGGAAAGGAACCAAGATGGAGAGACAGGGACAGAGAGACAGACAGATGGTTGTCAACTGAAACGAGAGACCGAAGGAGATAGAAAGAACCAGAGAAATGGAGATGATAGAGAGACAGAGTGAGACAAAGACATAAATGTGTAGATGTGTACAGACATAGACACACAGAAATGTTAGAGCGGTGGATGGGTGGGGGATGGGTGGATGGATGGATGGATGGATGGATGGATGGATGGATGGATGGAT
>NW_022103935.1:1658710-1660780 GCF_000313985.2 Echinops telfairi
TAGGTGGGTAGATCCATAGGTACTGAATGAGTGGGTAGATGGAATAGTAAGTGGGTGAACTAACTACATACCTACCTAGCAGCCTAGCTGTCTGTCTGTAGTAGGTAGACACAGAGAGGCAGGTAGATGTAGACAGACAAGCAGGTAGCTAAGGAGAAAGAGAAATAGAGATAAACAAGACAGGAGACAGAGAGAACCAGAGAGACAGATGATAGACAGAAAGAAAGAAACGAAGGAAGAATGATATCGATGGGTTCACGTATAGAAACATTAGATTAGATGATAGATACATACATACATGCATAGACAGATTGATGATAGATAGATGACAGATAGATAGGTAGATAGATAGATAGATAGATAGATAGATAGATAGATAGATAGATAGATAGATAGATAAAGGAGGTAGGTAGAGAAATAGGTACACAGAAACATTAGGTCAGCGGTTCTCAACCTGTGGGTCGTGACCCCTTTGGAGTCAAATGACCCTTTCACAGGGGTCGCCTGGTTCATACCAGTAGCAACATTACAGTGGTTAAGTAGCAATGAAAATACTTTTATGGTTGGGGGTCACCACACATGAGGACCTGTATGAAAGGGCCGTGGCATGAGGAAGGTCGAGAACCACTGCATTAGGTAAACAGATACCCAGGCACCCACAGAGAAACATTAGGTGGGACTGACTTGGAGACAAGGTTGAGGGCGGCCGTGTGGCAGAGGGTCAGGCCAGGGAGTGGCCAGGGTGGGGAGAACTGCTGTGTCCACACCCCAGGTGCGGCTGGACCACCAGGGTCTCTGTTGGTGTGGACCCTACAGACGCGTGTTCCCATTCATCAACCCAAACCAAACTCACAGCCCTCAAATGGATTTCCATCCCACAGTGATCCCGTCGGATGGAGTGGAGCTGCCCCTGGGAGTGTCCAAGGCTGCTGATCCTGGCGGGAGTAGAAAGCCTCATCTTTCTCCTAAGGAGAAGCTGGTCTTTTCAGACTGCTGACCTCGAGGTGAACAGCCTGGTGTGTAATACCTACGTGCGCACACAACCAGGTCTCCCATGCAACGGGTGGACCTTCGGGTCCTGAGAAAGTCTAACCAGCCAGGCACGAGTCCCTCCTGGCTTCCAGGAGCTGCCCTGCCCGCTGGGGCATGGGGGGTGGGCAGACACTAAATAAGAAGCAATGGGTTTCCTGGAGGAGGGGACACAGAGGTGGGACCCTGAGGGATGATAAGGGGGAGTCCTGCAGGGAGTGGATGGGTGTGTGGGTCCAGGGGGATTTGAGAAAGCTCATGAAAAATAGAGTCAACAAACCACGGTTTGTTTGTTTTTAACATGAACCTTTTGAAAGCCCCTCCCTCGCCTGGATGGGTGGGTGGATGGTGTGGGCAGGTGGACAGGTGGACAGGTGGACAGGTGGGCAGGTGGAGCAGGCAAGCTGGAAGAAGAGGTATGTCTTGCTCACAGTGCTCAGGGGTCTGGCCGGGGGGGCTGAGGCCAGGGTCCTGCCACGGTCCCTGCCCACTGGCTACAGATGCACGGCCAGGACACAGACAGAGGTCCTTGGGGGACCCTGAGGATAGGCCCAATGGCCAGGAGGACCCTGGGGTCTCAGGAGAACTTGGCTGGAATGAGAGAGCAAAGTCAGTTTTCCAGTGCCGGCTCTGTGAGCTGGGCCTGCCTGTACACAGATGGTCACCTGACAGATACAGCCACCATGCCACCTCCTGCCCTACAACTCCTGACCCCCCAAACCCCCTTCCAGTTGTCTCTCTGCCTCCCTCACCTCCCCTTCTTTGGTTGTTATATAATCTGTTGTCAATTTGAGACTTGCCAGTGAAGGGGTGGAGTCTAGCCTGTCAATCACGTCGCAGCTTGATGACCTCATCTGGAGGTGCTGAGGAGATAAATAGCTCGCTGGAGGCAGGACACATGCTCACTCCCTGGGAGACATTGCAGCTGACAAGACACGTGGAACTACCTAGTGCACTGAGCTGAAGGAGCCACGTGGAGACCCCTGCCAACGCTCAGATGCTTCCACTGCCACCACTGGCCTGTGATCTTCCTGCATTCGG
>NW_022103935.1:1661045-1671726 GCF_000313985.2 Echinops telfairi
GCTTTGTCTTTTGGGGCTCCCCCCACGCGGAGCACACCCCATGGGGTGCCACTGTGGGGCATGGCTCCCCTGTGCCCAAAGGTGGCCACTGCTGGGCCAAGGCCACGATGATGTCACCACCAAGTGGGACACGTGACCACCCCTTCCTGTTTGACTTGCCCCTGAGAGGGGATCACTTCCCCATTCTGGCTCTTTTAAAACACAAACAATTGCTACATGCACCATCTGACCACAGTTTCCCAAATCCTCCTACGGCCACTACCTTAAAGGCCCTGCCCGCTCCTCCCACCCCAAGCAAAATCTCCCCCTTCCCTCGCCTCCCTGCAGCGCCCACAAGCCAGAGTAACTCTGGCTTCTTCGGCATGAGATGGGCCTGTATCTGTCCTGTGGGCCGGGCTTACAGCGCTCAGCTTGATGACCCCAGCGGCAGCGGGGGCAGGCAGCAGGGCATTGTTGGACGTCCACATTTTGCTTATTTGTTCCCCTGCGGATGGTCACTTTGGGTTACGTCCAGCTCTTGACGAAAGTGCTGTCCTGGACCCTGGTGGTGGAGCTTCTGTTTGAGTGCCCGCTCTCCCTCCTTTTGGGTGGGCTAGTCCTGTGGATCCTGGGCTGTGAGCCACAAGGCTGGAAGTTCAAAGCCACCAGAAAGAGGAGGTTTTTCTTCTCCTGGGGAGAGTTATGACCTTGGAAACCGACAGGGCAGATCTAGCCTGTTCTGCAGGACAGCCAGGCTGCGGAGTGGACTGGATGGCAGTGGGAGAGGACCCTGTTCTGGTCGGGAGTGCGATGGCCACGCTCCCCCCACCCCCACCCCACTGTGTGCAGGGTGTAAGGGCCGAAGCTTCCGGCAGCATCGCTACGGGAGTTACATGTTGAACTTGCTGAGGGGTCTCTGGGGGGCTTCCACCGCCACGGATGAGGGTTCCAGGCCTGCCGGCCCTGCCAGCACACGCCAGTCCCTGGGTTTTCTGCTCCTGGCATGACAGTCGGGCTGGGGTGGCAGCGCGTGGTGGTGCCAGCCTGTGTCTCCCTGTGGCTGGTGTCGTGAGCACCTTTTCTTGCACGGGAGCACACAGTCTGGGCATCTCCATCCTCTCTCTGCCTTCTTGTCAGCCACATGTCACTCAAACACCCTCCCTGGGGCCCACCATCCCTGGGAGATCCTCTCCTCCAGACCTTTGGGGCCACCGTGGCAGAGGCGCCCCCATCTCACTAGAGGGAGGATGTGGGTGTCCTCCAGGCTGCTCAGAGCCAAGCTCAGACCCCAAGGGGGCCCATCACTCCCCACAACCTGTCTGTCCTCTCTCTCTCTCACTCCCCCACCCCACTTTCTCCAGAGGTCTCCCCCATCCCCTGAGCCAGGGACTGCACCACCAGGCTCCGTCTGTAAAGACTGCAGGCTGGGAGTCCGATGGGGCAGCCCGCCTCTGGCTTATGAGTGTCATTGGCTCAGTGGCTGTGGGTAGCTAGCAACCTGGAGCACCTTCCCACCAGCCAGTTGGCCACGGGCACTTCTTCTTGGGAGAGCCATCTATTTGCGCCCTTTGCCCGCTTTCCGCGGGGCTGGTCCCCTGTTAGGGGTTGAGTTGTAAGAGTCCTGATGACTTCTGTAGCTTGATCCCTTATCAGACACCCGCTCCCCAAACCCCCGTGCCCCGGTTCTTGTCCCTGCACTCCCTGCTAGTGGCAGTTGCTGCGACTTCTTTCTCTCTCTTTTTAAATGATGAAGACGTTCTTTTTCTCTACTTCCTTCTTTGATTCTCATATTCCCCTCTAAGCATCGACTGCCACACACAATGTCCTGAAGACTCACCCGGCACCTCAGTGGGGCTCTCTGGAGAAGCCCAACCAGGGCCCTTGTGTGTGTACACAGAGAGGGGCTCCCCACACAGTCGCAAGGAAGGGGCAAGTCCAAGTCCGTGGATCCCATGTGAGGCTGGAGGCCCCTCCGGACTTGAGTAGCTGCGGGGCTGACGGACCCAAGGTCAGCAGGAAGACCGCAGGCCGTGGCTGCCGAGGCAAATGGTCCCACCAAGCTCAGCATCTCAGTGGCAGGCCACGTGGCAGCTCTGACACAAGTGCCCAAAGTGGATGATCCTGAAGGGGGATCCAGACCCAGCAGAAAGCCAGCGAGCTTTCCCATAGCAGCCACTTACATGGGAAGCAGGCCCCACCTGCTGAGGAAGCACCCTCTCGATTGACCATACGAGGCTGCGGCCTGAGTGCGGCTGTGGCACTCCACCGGCACCTGCTTTAGTTGATGGCTGCTCGGAGCAGATGGCACGATGGAGGAGAGGACAGAACATTCGGCCACAACCTGAGGGGTGACGAGCCCTCACTGCCAGGCCTCTGAGAACGCAGGTCTGGTCGGGTTGACATAAAACCTTAGGGCTCACACCTTGTATTTCCACCCCCAGGGGTCTGTCTCCTCTTGTTGGGTTGGGCCGTGGACACATGTCGGGTCTGTTTCCATCCACGGTGTGAGACCGTCTCTGGAAAGGCTCCTGGATTTGAAAAGAAGAACCCGTGTTTTTGTTCTGTGCTGGTGGGGGGGGCAGGCATGAACGCGGTCATTGGTGGAACCCTCGGGGAATTATCAAGGGTGGGGTGGGGGAGAGGTTGAACCTTTGGGGACTCCCAGGTACCCTTGTCTTCCTTCTTGGAAACATCCCCAAACTTCCAAGCTATAATGTTCAGGGGAGGGGCTTGACCATCGTTTTGGAAACATCCCCAAACTTCCAAGCTAGAATGTTCAGGGGAGGGGCCTGACCTCTCCCCAGGCCTCTGAGCCTAGCGCTTTGAAGCCCCTTCCAGAGAGGAGCCCCCTGAGTGTCATCCAGGGCGAAGGCCAGGCTCCGGGGAAAGTGCTTCAGGCTTTGGAAAGGTCACAGGAGTGGACAGAGCCCTCCCCACTCCCTCTTAAAACACTTCACATACACGTACACCCGGGACGGGTTATCTTGAGAAAACCTTTAAGCCTTAAGGCTCAAAGTTCCCCTGCCATGTTCTGAAGCCCCTCCCCCACCACCACCCACGGTCTGGCTTCATGAACCCTGAGCAGGGTGCTCTCGGAGGCTCTGTCCCTGTGTGAGCTCGGACAGTGAGCCAGGTGCTTGGGGCTCCGTGAGTCCGTGCTTCTGGGGAGGGACAGCTCAGAAGGGGAGGGCGAGGGTGGTCAGCTCACAGGGTGTCACCTACGTCGCAGGAACTGCTGACGCGTGCACCCTGCGGGAGACTCTCAGCAGCACCTAGCACCCAGTGCACCCCACGAGTTGTGCTGCCATGTCAGGGCCCAGAGGGTCAGCATGAAGGCACCCTGCACACCAAGAACTCAGGTGGGGCAGCTGCAGGGGCCTGGGGGTCCCCACACCCATGAAGTGTCCTAACCGACCCCATCAAGGTATGAGAGCTGCCTGGCCAGGCCTCGCTGGCCTGCCTGCCCACCTGCCTCATCACCGCAGGCCCCTGTAACTTGCTTCACACTCCCTGAGGGCGGTTTCCCTTCCTCTTATGGCAACACACACAAAACAACACCCTGCAGAGCGAGCCCCAAACCTCAACCTGCAGGCAGGAAGGAAGGGGGAACTGAAACTGGGCTGGGGTGGGGGCAGGGGCCCCGGCTGCCCAGCCAGAATCGCCTGGGAGTCACTGAGCACAGACGAGAGAGGCCATGGCCGAGGCTGTGCGGAGTGAGCAGGAGGAGCTGCTGGTGGACGAGGCCGCAGGGTAAGGGGCCGTGGCTGCTGCTTCTACTCCCGTCCAGCACAGGAAGGGCTGGGCAGGGGGACCTAGGGCTGGCAGAGGGCATGGGGCTGACGATCAGGAGCTGGGTGCCTGGGCTGGAAGGGGTGAGCCCCGCCAAGGGAAGAGCAGGCTTGGGCTCTGCAGGCTTCTGGTCAGGGCCTGGGCCTGGGCGCTGGGCAGATTCTGGGCAGGGGCATCGGAGCTTGGTCCTCTTGATGGGGGGCCCAGAGGCTGGGGTGGAAGGAGCCACCATTTTACAACCACCGTACCCCCCAGCCCCCTGCAACGATGAGGGTCTGAATGTCTGCATCCTCTCTCCAGCACCTGGAATTGTCCCTTCTTGGTTGACAATGGCTGATGTGGTGGAGGGAGGGAGCTCTCACTGTGGTCTGGACTTGTGCACTGTGTTTTGATCTGTGCTGTCCAACAGAGCTGGACAGAGGAGCCCTAGGGCACAGTGGTTACTATTTGAGCTGCTAACTGCAAGGTCGGAAGTTCAAAACCACCCGTGGCTTCATGGGCGAAAGGGGCACTTTCTACTCCGGTAAAGAGCCATCGTCTCAGAAACCCACAGGGGCAGTTGTCCTCTGTCCAATAGGGCCTCTGTGAGTCAGCATCCGCTCTGTGGCAGAGAATAAGGGGCAGAGCCAGGCAGCAAGCCCCAGTCTCAGCCACCCCTGGACACAGCGGAGCTCTGTGGGGCTGCTGGGATGGGGACCGGGGCTGGGCACCGGGGCCAATCTAGGTGGGGTTTCATTCAGATCGGTGTCTGGTCCTCAGTGGGGTGAGGAACCTTGAATGTGCCTGGAGGCCTGTGCAGGAGAGAGAAGTGGGGCCAGGGGTCCGACTGCGTGCGTGTACACAGGACCCCCGAACTGCAAGTCCTCCGTAGTTGCGCAGACTGCTGCCATCTGGGGTGCATGGTCACCCCCGGGTGTCCGCCTGGGGCTAAGGTGGGGGCCCTAGGTCATGGGGGTCCTTGAGGTTCCACGGCCAGCTTGTACCTAACTCTGGGGTGACACCCCTCGTGTGTAAGCGAGGGAGTGAGCGTAGTCTGTACGCGTGTGTAAGGGAACATGCGTGATTGTTGGTATGTACATGTCTGTGAGAGTAAGGGTGCATGTGCCAATGGGAGACTGTGTGTGCGTGTAAGTGTATGTGCATACATGTGAGGGTGTGTATGTGTGCACATATGTGTCCTGTTCGAGAGTGAGAGTACATGTGATTATTTCACGAGTGTGTGCTGTGAGCTAGTGTGTATGAGTGGGAGTGTGTGTACATGTGCATGTGAGAGAGTGTGTGGATTTGGGTGTGAGGCTATGTGTGATTGCAGTGAGTGTGGGTGCAGGTGTGAACATGTGGGTGTGAGTGTGTGCATGCATGTTGCATATAAGCAAGGGGGGGAATTGAGTAGGAGGGTGTGAGCGTGCATGTGGGTGTTGGCTCAGTGTGCGTGCATTTGAGCTGATGCATTAGGTGCGCATGTGTACACACATGAAAGGTGAAGATGTGAAGGTGTGTCAGTGTGGGGGAGTGCATGTGTGAATGTGTGTGCATGTGAGCAGGTGTGAGCATAAGTCGGTGCACATGTGAGTGAATGTGTGCATGCATCTGAGCTGGTGTGTGCACATAATGGTGTGTGTGTGAGTACAAGTGTGTGTGTGGAGTGTGAGTGTAGTATGTGAGGGGACTGGAGTTGGTGCGTATGTATCCTGTACCTGAGTGCTGTGAGTATGTGTGTAAAGTGTGAGGTGGAAGACATGAGTGTGAGTGAGCATGAGTATGTGTGTGCATATGAACACATGCATGTGTGTGAGTAACACGTATGTGTGTGAGCATGTGTGTGTGAGTGAGTGTGATTGTGAGTTGACTATGTGTGTGTGTGAGTACATGCCTATGGGTGAGTATATATATACTTGTGTGTGAGCATGAGCATATATGTGTGTGAGTGTGATTGTGAGCTTGAGTAGATGTGTGTGTGAGTGCATGTGCATGGATGAGTATATGTGTACTTGCGCGTGTGTGTGTGTGCATGTGAGTGGAGTGAGCGTCAGCGTGATGACCATGTTACCTTCCCTCCTCAAAGGGTTGGGGTCCGTGAACCGGTGTCCACAAGGGTCTTTGGAGGCGAGCTGGGCATGGGCGCGGCTGTCCGTGGGCAGACAGGTGGTCAAGCCCACAGCCTGAGCCCTGGGCAGCTGTCCTGAGTAGAAATGGCTCTTGCGTCAGCGCTCCACAGCCTCCGGCCTCTTCGTGCCCCTAGGACAGGCACACCCGAGGGGCCTCCCCCTTGGCCCTCCTCACTGCCCTGCCCGGCTGCCCTGCATCCTCAGATCCTGGATGGAGGCTCGGCAGGGTGCCAGGGCCCAGAGGGCCACTCCTTGGTGGGTGGGGCCTCTGGGAGAAATCTCCAGCCCCCCGGGGATGCACCTTGGACACCTCTGAGCGCTCGACACCCGTTCAGAATGAAACTGAGCCCCCGCCCCGGTGAGTTCCCCTTCTCCTGGTGACTCAGCCACTGGCCAAGGGGCTTTCCAGCTTGGCTTGGTGAGGGGACTCACCGCTGTCCAAGAGGGGGTGGCCGGGGTGGCTTTCTCAGAAGGGAAGGAGCCACCACGAAGCCCCCTCACTCTGCCCTCCAAGAGCCAGAAGATTCCCTCTGTGAGGTGACTCTGGGAGCCCCTGAGCTGGTCCCTCCCACCTGGGCCATGCTGTCTCTGCAAGGAGCAGTCGGGGGCCAGGCTGAGATGAGGGAGGCCAGGGACAGGCGGTCACCCAATGTTGGCAGAGGACCTGGGGCCCCGGGACCTCAGCAGCCCCGGCCACAGACCGGCTTCTCGCTGCCCTCCTTCATGCCCTGTGCCCACACTGCAGCCCATGACAGCGGGCCCCCAGTCACCCCCTCACCTGAGGTGCTGGGCAGTCAGGACCCCTTACGCACCATCTGGCCCTGGACGGCCCTGCGTCAGAGAGGAGCTGGGGGTGGGGGCTGGGGGAGCCATGCGTGGGCAGAGGGGGCAGCCTGGCACAGCCTGGATCCAAAGCACTGGGTGGTGGGCAGGGACAGGCCTCTTGGGAGCAGGATGGCTAGTGAGAGGGGAGCCTCTCCCCTCTACTCCCCACCCCATCCCACCCCGCCGTGAGTCCCAGCCCGGAGGCAACAGATGGGTGCCAGGCCTGGGGTCTCAGAGCTGGAATTGCCTCGGAGGAGGGGCAGCCCCAAGCAGGGCCCATGATGGACGCCTTCCTGCCATGCCCGCCCAGCTGGACCCCTTCACGCTCCCTCCTGG
The DNA here is from genome assembly GCF_000313985.2 of Echinops telfairi. Taxonomy (NCBI): domain Eukaryota; kingdom Metazoa; phylum Chordata; class Mammalia; order Afrosoricida; family Tenrecidae; genus Echinops; species Echinops telfairi. Next base: position 1,668,083 of record NW_022103935.1, read on the forward strand.
GCGGGCGGGGGCGGTGGCAGTCCCACCCACAGAGCTCACCCCCACCCTGCCTGCTTCCTGCCAGGGAGTCTCGGGACAGATCATCAATCTACAGCCTGCTGGGGGCGTTGGGGGTGGGGATGTGCAGCGGAGGGGCACACAGAGGCTTCTCAGTGGGGTGGAGGGGGCAGCTCTGGAAAGGGGTTTCATGGGGGAGCAGCTCCAGGGGCCGGGTGCCTGCAAGCCGTGTCCTCTGAGCCCTGGGGTGAGCAGCGTGGTGGACATGCAGGGGTGGGCAGGGCGTGCACAGAGCTCCCAGCAGCTCCAGTGCCGACAGCGGCTCTACACGCCTCAGTCTCCCCTCGACACACCCAAGAGGGAGACCCCTTCACCTGGTTCCTTTCCCCATGTCCCTCATCTTCTCCCCAGAGCCCAGGGCCTCCACTGTTCCCGGTGGACACTGAGAGGGGGTCACACTGGCCCAGGGAGCCCCCCACCCAGAGCCCAGGGCCTTCAGTATTCTGGTGGACACTGAGAAAGGGTCACACTGGCCCAGGGAGGCTCCCCCGCCCCCCCGCCCCAAGCCAGCTCTTTCAAACAGGAAGTGACCTCCTGCTCAGGGCTCCCCCGTGTCCTCGGGGGTCTGACTAGCCCTGGTGTGCAGCCAACACCTCTGCCAGCTGCACCCCCAGCCCCAAAAGCAGAAACGGGACTTTGCTCAGCTGACCAACCAAGCTGATGTTTAAGGGGCATTCAGAAGACTCTCAGCTTCTCTCTGTGGCCCCAACTCACCCCAGGGCCCCTCCCCAGGGCCTGGGGGACCCCTGGGAGCTGAGGCCTGCACCCTAGGCGAGGACGCGGCCAGGCTGTCACACGCTTGAGGCCATTGGAGCCCAGCTGATGGGGCGGTAGGACATGAGGGGTGAGCAGGCTGGGGGTGCTGGGCAGGCTGGGGGTGCCGGGCTTGTGTCACAAACCTGGGGACCCTGGACTTGAACATGCATGGATGTAGTGGTGCACATGCGTGGGGGCACCCAGACTTGAGACACAGGGGCTCCAGTCCCTGCAAGTATGCTTGAACCTGGCACAACACGTTCTTGGAGTCGTGGGGGCTTAGGGGGGGGTGGACTTGGGGTACACAAACGAAGGGCCCCTAGACTTGCAATGTACGTATCCAGGGTGCGTTCTTGGGGTGCATGGGCTTGGGGTATGCAGTCTTATGGGTGCTTAGACTTTGGGGGTGAATCTGAGGATGCGTGAATTTGGGGGGGGATCAAACTTGCGCATGCGTGGATTTGGGGGTCGGTGGACTTTGGGAGTGTACAGACTGGAGGTTACTCAGACTTGAGGGCTTGAAGACTTGAGGGTGCTCAGGCTTGAAGGGTGTGGATTTGAGGGAGCACAAACTTGGGGTGAAGTAAAGAGTAGCAGCCAGCAGGCCTGCAAGGCTCTCCATGCCCCTCCTCCAGGCCAGCCCCCCACCCCCCAACACCCACGAGTCTGGAGATGGGGCCGAGGGCTCCGAGCCTGGGGTGGGGGAGCCTGCAGGATTCCTTGGAGATCAGGAGTGGAGAACACCCATCCTTCCCCCGCTGCCCAGCCCGCCCAGATGGTGCCAGACACGGCTGATAAGCGTGGGTGGAGGGACGAAGGCCCCTGACCATTCTTGGGCCTGGGCCAGCGCTGTCAAACACTGTGGGGGCTGAGGGGAGACAGGCTGCTCTCTCTCCTGGCTGTAGGGAGGCGTTGCCTGAGAACCCAGGCCCGCCTTGTTCCCCCAAAGGAATGTGGGGGCCTGGCCCTCCAGCTGCAGAGCCTGAGCAGGGCGGCCCCAGGGAGGGCGGGGGTGGGCTTCTCAGGGTGGCCACCCTCCACCAACACTTGGCTAGCATGGCTCCACGAGCTCTTCTGGGGCCCGAGTTGCTCTTTTTCTGGGTGCTGTGGCCCCAGTTACAAGGGCCCTTACACACACATACACACACACATACCACACATACACACACATGCACCCATACATATACCACACATGCTTATGCGTGCATGTGCACATTCATGCACGCACATGTATGCACACATCCATGCACACACCCATTCACACACATGCATGCATGTACACACTTGCACACATACATATGCACGCACACACAGAGACCTGGACCTTCCAAGATGAGGGTGGCTTTGAGCAATAGCCACCACCCCTCCCAGAGTCCCCCTCCTACAGCCGCCAGCATCTGGGACATGCAAGGGGTGGCCAACCTGCAACTCCTTGTACTAGGGGAGAGCTCTCATTCCACCTTGTAGCTTCCCCGCGGTGAGGGGGGCGGGTAGGCTGTGCCCTCCTCCTCGCCCCGCTCCTCCCAGGGAGTACTTGGTGTTCTGAGCCTGCTTGGGGTGGCACAGCTCCACTCTGTACAGCGTCGGTAACCAGACACACTCCACCATGGGGCCCTGGGGTGTGCACCTGCTGACGCCCAACAGGAGATGGTGTCGAATCAGCGACCAACACTCCTAGCAACCCCATGCCCCACAGCACCCTGCCCAGCCTATGCCCACAGTCACGTCCGTGTCTGAGCCACGGTGGCAGCCCTCGAGTAGAGATATCTCATTGAGGGTCTTCCTCTCTGGTAGCACTGTCCGTAGGTGCTGGGCTGCTAACCGGTAGGTAGGTCAGTGGTTCAAGCCCACCAGCCGCCCTGAGGGAGAAAGAGGCAGCTCTCTGGTCCCAGGCATGCCCAGCCTCGGGAACCTGCACCGCGTGGCTGCAGTGGGAGCGGACTCAACAACAGAAGGACTTCAACTTGGCCACTCTGCTGTCCTCTTCCAGGGCCGACCCCTCCCAGCGTCAAAGTCCACAGGGCGAAGGCTCCATACACGCCCCGGCCCCACCGCCTTGCCTCAACTCGAAGGGACACGCTGTGTGCGTCTTTCTGTCCTGGGAGTCCAGCGTGGGTCTCGTTCCTCACTGACACCGTGGAAACACCGTGGCTCGGGCCAGGGACACCTTCGTCTTCAGAGGGACTTCTGTGCCTTGAGACACTTTAAACATGACGCTGATCATAGCATTTCAGGGGTCAGCTGTAGACTGTCATGCGTTTCTTCCCGGGGGTGTCTCCGTCTGGAGCCCCACTGAGCCCTGTCCACCCTGTGTAGCCCCGTCGTGTTTGAAATACCAGTAGCTCCCGTGCAAGTCACCACACCAGGAAAAAGTGGCGTTGACGCTCCCACGTGGCTCCGCTCCCCTCCCCTCGAGGAGAACCCTGCCTGGGCCTGGCGGGCCTGGCCATTCCATTCAGAGATCTAGAAAGGGTTTGCCTGGAGCCCAGCTTCAACTAGAACACCAGCTTCGGCACTCCAGCCCCCAGCTCCCACCCCCCACCCCCAGCCCAACCCCTGCCCTTGGCTCTGGCTGATTTCCTCTTTGGTTGGCGTTGCTGCTTGGACAGAGGGAGACTTCAAACAGACGCAAGCTCCGGTGAGGGACCCTGCTCCGTCAGAAGTCACCGTGAGTCATCAAGGCCACCTGCGCTGGTGTCCTGCATGGCAGTGGCTCTGCCACTGCTCTGGTGCCTTTCCCTGGGATATGGCTGTGCCGGCATGCCTGTGGTGGCATACCTCTCTGTGTGTGTCTTAGGGAGTGATGGGGGGCATGTGGGAAAGACAGGCCC
>NW_022103935.1:1672152-1676528 GCF_000313985.2 Echinops telfairi
TGGATGGATGGATGGATGGATGGATGGATGAGTGGGAGGGTGGATGATTGGATATATGAGTGGATGGGTGTACGGGTGGATGGACGGGTGGATGGGTGGATGGATGATGGGTGAATGGGTGGGTGGGTGGATGGATAGATGGATGGATGGATGGATGGATGGATGGATGGATGGATGAGTGGGAGGGTGGATGATTGGATATATGAGTGGATGGGTGTACGGGTGGATGGACAAGTGGATGGGTGGATGGATGATGGGTGAATGGGTGGGTGGGTGGATGGATAGATGGATGGATGGACGGGTGGATGGATGGATGAGTGGGAGGGTGGATGATTGGATATATGAGTGGATGGGTGTACGGGTGGATGGAAGGGTGGATGGGTGGATGGATGATGGGTGAATGGGTGGGTGGGTGGATGGCTAGATGGATGAGTGGATGATGGGTAGACGGGTGATGATTGATGGAAAGACAAATGGAGGAGTGGGTAACTGGATGGGGGGATGGACATGGCATGAAGGACATTAAGAGAGCATGTAGATGGCAAGGTGAGAGGTGTGCAGGTAACTGAGCACAGGGGTGCACACGGACAAGGGGTGAAGATGGGTGCAGAGAAGCATGCATGTGTGGACATGGATGGACATCTCTATGAGGATACAGAAGCACGCGTGTACAGATATACATATGTCTGGTGGGAGGAGCAGACGGATAAATGGGTGAGTACGTAAACAGAACTATGAGTGTTTTGATGGCTCTACAACAGACAAGCGGACGGGGGAGCAGTTGGATATACAGACAAAGAGGTGTATACACGGCCAGCAAAGAGCGATGACTAAAGAGGGTCGATTTTTTTTAACAAATGAGAAATAGCTACCTGTGACTCGTGGCTGCTGTCGGGGTCACCGCGTCAGCGCCGACCCCACTGGCCCTCCGCACAACAGCATGGACGCCGCCGTCCCCCACTGTCGTGTTGGAACCAGTGCTGCAGCACCGTGAAAATCCCACTCCGGGAGGGTCGATTTCTTTTCAAAGACCCTGTATTTTACCAAACACGGAGTCCTTCTCTTGGGACCGGTCCCTCCCAGCGACGTGTCCAAAGTGCTTGAGAAGACAGTCTCTCCATCCTCGCCGCCAAGCAGCTTCCTGGCCGTCCTTGTCCCAAGACAGGCGGCTCTCTGATGGTCCGTGGGCTCGCACTGCTTCTGCCAACACCATCACTCCAGGAAGGCGACTCCTCTCTGGCCTTTCTTAGGCAGGTCAAAGGTTCACGTGCAGACGAAGTGATTGGAAGCCCTGGGGTGGCTTGGACCGGGTGCCGTTAGTCCCCAAAGGGACATCGTTCTTCCTTAGCACTCTACAGAGGGCTGGGGCGGCGGGTTTACCCCAAAGCAATGTGTCGCTTGATCTCTTGACTGCGGCTTCCGTGAGCATGGATTGTGAATCCAAGCAGGAAAAAGCATTCTCGACAACTTCAATCTGTTTGCTACCAGTCACGAGGTTAGCTGTGGGCCCGCTGGGAGGGTCTGCATCTTCTTTACACGGAATTGCAATCCGTACCGAAGGCTGCCATCCTCGATCCTCATCAGCAAGTGCTTCCGGTCCTCCCCACTTCCGCCCAGCAAGCCTGTGGCACCTGCCTAGCACAGGTTGATAAAAAGCCGTCCTCGGACCCTGCTGTCCTGCCCTTTCTATTCCAGCTCCGCTGATGACCTGCTCGGCATCCAGGCTGAGTCAGGGTGGGGAGAGGTCACAGCTGTGACGCACACCTCTCCTGACTCCAGAGCAGCCAGGATCCCTTTGCTCTGTGGGGACAGCTGTCTTTTAGTCTCTGTCCAGTGTCCACATGAGCCCACTGACGTGTCCGGGAATGCCCTTCTTCTCGAAGGCATCCGTAGTGTGTTACGATCTGCACGGGCGAAGACCTTTGCGTGAGCAGTGCACCGGAAGCCAACAGCTCCCTGGTGTTTCTGCTTCCCATCAAGGTCTCTCTGAAATAAGCAAGGACGTCCCTCAATCCACTTCCTCTTCAGAATCCAACTTGAATTTCTGACTGCTCCCTGTGAACGTGCTGCTGCTCCAATTGTTCTCAAGTTGCCTCCAGCAAAACTTTATTTTCAAGTGATAGGGATGGAATTGTTCAATAATCCTCGCTCCATTGGGCCTCCTTCCTCCGGGATGGATCCAAACCCGGGTCTGTGCCCGCCGGTGGGTCATGGCACTGTCTCTAATCAGTTATTCTACCTGATTATCAATCCTGGGAAGAAGAATAAGCAGGTGAAGCAAGAGATGGATGGATAGATGAACAAATTGATGGAATGGATGAATTGGTGAATGATACATAAGTAGATGAATGGATGGATGGATATGGATGGATGGATGGATAAATGGGATAAATGGATGGATGGATGGATGGATGGATGGATGGATGGATGGATGGATGGATGAATGGATGGATAAATGGACAGATGAATGGATGGATAGATGGATGAATGGATGGATGAATGATGGATAAATGGATAGATGGATAAATGGATGGATAGATGGATAAATGGATGGATAGGTGGATAAATGGATGGCTAGATGGATAAATTGATGGATGGATAAATGGATGGATGGATGAATGTATAAATGGATGGATGAATGATGGATAAATTGATGGATGGATGGATGGATGGATGAATGATGGATAAATGGATGGATGATGGATAAATGGGTAGATGGATGGATGAATGAATGGATTGACACAGAGGGATGGGTGGGTGGGTAATTTGTGCAGCTAAATGACTAGACAGGTGAGAATAATGAGACCATGGGAGGAAGATGCATAATGGGCATGGACAGATGAGCAAGCACAACAAGAGGCGGGTGGGTAGAAAGATACACAGGTGCTGAGGGATGCCTGGGAGCCGGGTGAACTATCGAATAAACACTCCCAAATCTGGAGTTCTGTGCTTGCTTCCTCTCCCTAGAATCCATTTCCCACCCTCCCTTGTCTCTTCTGATACAGTGTGTCCCCTCGCCACTTTGCTGCCACTGCCACCCGGTGCTGTGGATTCTATGTTCCAGAGAGTGCAGCTCGTCCTGTGAGACCCCTTCCAAGCCACTTCACCATCGCCCACGGACACGCGCCGTCCTCGGCCCACGCACGCCCCCCCTTGGCCCTCCTCCTTACACCTTCTACACATCTAATCCAGGGCCCTTGATTACACTCTGCGTGTGGCACACCGTTGTTGACATCTCTCTCCAAATTGTCCCACTGCCATGAAAATGAACGCAGTGTCCCCTCCACCCGCGAGAGCCGTAGGTCAAGTCTGGTTTCTTTTTTAAAGTCGTTTTCTTGATTTCATATTCACGTGTCACATACGCCCATAGTTAAATCACTTTTTAAAAGCGTTGTATACACACCATCACCATCGGTGCTGATGCTCCCTGCCCCTCCCACATTCATGGATTGCTGTCTAATTCCTTTCCCCCTCCCCAACCCTGTTCCCTGTAACCCCTGCATCAGTCACTGTCCCTAAGCACCACTCCTGCTGTGTTTCATAAACTGGGGACCCGGATGCTGTCAGACCAGGAGCCTCCCTCCCTGCGGTCCAGGGATGAGGGTCTCAGGTGCTGTCAGAACCAGGAGCCTCCCTCCCTGCGGTCCAGGGATGAGGGTCTCAGGTGCTGTCAGAACCAGGGGCCTCCCTCCCTGCGGTCCAGGGATGAGGGTCTCAGGTGCTGTCAGAACCAGGAGCCTCCCTCCCGCACAGCTTTATCACAGGTCATTTGCCTCCAGAATCCCAGGACACCCTCTTCTCGCCTTTGTGGAATAGTTTTATTGACATCTCGTTCTGACCATGATTTATCGCTTCTATAGCACTGAACCCATCTGTTAGCGCATGTGTGTTTGCTTTTGCCCGTAAATAGGTCAATCTCTTGAGAGCAGAAATGTTTTCCAGGTTAAACCCCATGCCTCAGCACCTATTAGAACACAGTAATGGTCCCAACACACATTTGTTGGGGGGAAATGTATAAATTGCTAACTATATGAATAGATAAATGGAGTCATTAATCAATGGGTGGGTGGGTGGGTGAGATATGAATAAGTGACTTGATGGAAAGATGAAAAATATTAACTAAGATGGACTGAGGGTTGCCATGATATAGTAAATGCCCCAAGTATTAACACGTTCAGATGGCTTAATGGACAAATATGTGTGCGGAAGGACAAATACATTAATGTGCGCACAGCAGGGTGCCTGTGCGTGGAAGGACAAATACATTAATGTGCACACAGCTGGGTGCCTGGCTTGCTGGATGAGATAATAAGTGAGGTGATGAGCAAACACGTAGGTGGACAGATGGGTGGATGCATGGATGGATGCATGGGTGG
>NW_022103935.1:1677013-1678259 GCF_000313985.2 Echinops telfairi
TGGGTGGATGGATGGGTGGATGGTGTGTGGATGGATGGGTGGGTAAGTGCATGGGTGGGTGGATGGGTGGATGGATGGATGGATGGGTGGAAGGACAAGTAAGACTGGAGCCCTGGCCTGTTACCTGTCTCAGGAAACACCCTAGCTGTATAACCACACAGCCTGGCCACTGCACCTCCTGCCCGGCAGTAGCATTGGGACTGGACACACACTCTATTAGACATTCTCCCATAGCAGCCCTCCTGCCCGTGAGAAGATGCTTCCTTTTTTGAACCAAAATGCTCCCTGGCTGCTGCGTGTTTCCAGCTGTCTGTGATGACATGGGGACAAGGGCAGGATGGGTTGCAGGTGGGGGACCCCCCCCCCCCGGTGGCTTCTCCAAGCCTTCTGTGGAGTGGGCTGCCCTCCCCGAGGTCTCTTTCCTGTCCCTCCTGCTGTCCCCTAGGATGCAATGCCAGGGCCCTGCCCGGAGGCTGGCCATGGGCAGCAGGCTTTGCTCACTATCCCAAGGTTTGAGGGCAGCTGTGGGCTCCCCTCCGGCTGGCCACGGGACCTGGCCTCGTGTCCGTGTTGGGGTGGAGGTGGCGCTCTGAGCCAGACTTCCCTCCCGCCTGCCCCCTGAGTCACTGCAGACCAGACTCGGGCACCCCCTCAGTGAACCCCTCCCCTTAGTGACTCATTCTGAAGGGCCCTGCTCACCCGCTGACCTCACCCGTGACCACTGGCCCCGACTGCCCGCTGGCCCAGCACCAGCCTATCAGGGTAGGCAAGGAGAGCTAAGGATGGGGGTAACCTCGCCAGGGAGCTGCTGAGTGGCCGTGGCCCCATGGGCCTCAGTTTCCCTGCCTGGGGCATGGGTATGTGGTATCTGCCGCTCTGTCTCTCTCTTGCTCGCTCTGAGTGTTGGTAAGCCGCAAGCTTCAGGCCACTCGGCTGGTAAGCATCAGATGCCTGTAAATGGGTCCAGTCCGCCCCCCGCCCCCCAGGAGTCTAGCCACTAGCCGCGAGCGCTGTCCAGTGAGTCATGGTGGCCAAGCCCAACCAGGGAAGCAGTGGGCTGGGCTGTTTCCCCTGGGCCCATGCCAGGCAGCGACTGGGCTGGGCCCAGGCTGGCCAGGGCACGGGCACCAACCTTGTGCCCGCCAGTGCCTCTCAGGAGCACACCATTGCCACCTTGAGGTGGGCGGGATGCTGGGCTCAGGCCCCCTCCGCCCAGCCCACCAGGGTCCTTCTGCGGAGAGCCCCC
>NW_022103935.1:1678506-1692240 GCF_000313985.2 Echinops telfairi
GGAGGGAAGGAGGGAGGGAGGCAGGACGGGACACAGCCTCCAGAGAAAAGGACCAGGGCGGAGACGGGTGGGCGGAAGAGGAGGGGGCAGAAGGCCCAGGCCCCGGGGGGCTGGCGGGCGAAGCAGGAGGAGCAGGTCCGAGGGAGCTGGACCAGATCTTGCCGGCCAGGGACCACAGTAGGAGCAATGGCCAGGGGCTGCCAGGCAGGAGAGCGGGCTGGACGGGAGGATGGGCACCCAGTGCCTGGGCAGGCGGGCACAGGAGCCCATGGCGAGAGGGTGGCAGCCTCCCAGGTAGCCCAACGTTGGGGGGTGGTGCAGAGGCAGAAAGACGCAGAAGAAGGGGGAGGGAGGAGGTGGCCAGCTTTGAGGGCCGCCCGGTCGCCAAGCCAGGCAGCAGGCCGGCAGGGAGGGTTTTTCTGTGACATTTTTACTAGGTCTTGGAAGGAGGCGGTAGAGGAGCCGAGGGGCGAAGGGGTGGGGGGGACCCAAGGAAGGCAGCTACTCAGCTTCCTGAGGAGGCGAGGGGAGAGGGAGACCCACAGAGGCAGGGGACGGACACAGGACAGGAGGGCGGGCGGGCCGGGGGTCTGAGGGGCCAGCCGCAGCAGGACAAGCAGCAGGCACGCCGCCGCGAGGCCATCAGGGAAGGTGCGGCAGCACCCCAGGGCCGGGGGCAGGCCAGGGGGCAGGGGGTGCAGAATGACTGACCCGGCTCTCCTGAGGACTTCCAACAGACAGGGCCTGGAGAAGATCCTCAGGTAGGTGCCCCCCACCCACCCACCACACTGACCCAGGCTGCGTGGGGAGCAGGCCGGGTGCCCACAGTGAGCTGGCACCATGGATCTAAGAACGCGTCCCCAGCCCCAATGGGCCTGGCGCCTCTGAGCTGCGGGCAGTGCGAGGGGTGTGCATGTGTGTGTGTGCAGGTGTGTGCACACACGGATGCACGAGGGCCCCGGTCCTCACGGCATCCCCCACCCCCACCCATGTCCTCCTGGCACAGCTGGGCCTCGGCTAGCCCTCCTTCCACCCAGGGGTGTCCTCCAAGCTGTTCTCTGATGGCCAGTAAGGGCCCGGAGGGGCTGGCAGAGCTGGTGCCTGGCTCCTGCTCACCCTGAGAGTCGTTTCCTGCACCGCCTGGTGTTACAGCCAGAGAGTGGACCTGACCAGCCCTGTGTGCCACCCCTGTCCTCAGCAAGTTTGCCCTGTGTGACCACCGGAGCCACCAGGCCCATCCCCTGGCTGATGGCTTCCCTCTGGGGCCCTGGGCCCTGAGCCAGGCCTGCTCTCAGCCAGCCTCAGGGGTGGCCTCAGGGTGGTGGGTACAGGCACCCCGGAGGATGGCAAGCTGCCCCTCCTCTGAGTCCCCCCACTGAGCACTTTCTCCTCCTCAGCCCTTCCTCTGGGGCTCAGCTGGAGTGCCACCCCCTACAGGAAGCCCCGCTTGACTTCCCTCTGTCTCCAGTTGGGGAGGCTAGCTGGGGAGGGACCTGGTGGCCAGGACTCCCAGAGGGCAGGGGTGAGTGGCACCTGCTGGGGCCTTCCCGTCGCTCTACCCAGGCTGGCTGGGTGCAGGAGGAGTCGGTAGGTTCAGGCCCGACCACGGCGGTGCGTGTGCCAGGCCCACAGGCAGGGCTTTGCAGGGCGTTGCTGGCATAGGCCCTATACCGCCGTCCAGGTCAGGGCCCGGCCAGGCTTGGAGTAGCCTCTGCTGAGTCCTTCCAGCTTCTTGACCCTCGGCGTCCTGGCCTCCTGGACAGCGAAGGGCAGGAGACTGCAGGGCCCAGCACAGGTCCAGGCAGTTGCCTCCACAAGCCCTTCTGGCCCATGGTGGGGGGCGGGGGGGAGCTCGGCACATTCTGGGGGTCCCCACATGGCTGCAGACGGAATCCTAGGGAAGGTGGGGCGCCCCTCCCTCCGGCTCAGCAGCTCCACTTAACAATACATGAGGAAACTGAGCCCAGAGCTTCCCTGAGCAGGCCACTGGGAGGGCCGGGGAGGACTGCATGGGACTTGGCTGGGCTGCGAGGAAGGCCCGGCAGGGCCCAGCCAGGCACCATTTGTCCAGGGCATATGAGCAAGTACATCCATGGGCACAAAGGGATGCACACACCTCCAGGTCCCCTGACTGACATTCTCCACCCAAGCAAGGGTCCGAGGTCCCGGCTGCCCCCTCCTCAGCCCCTCCCAGTGAGTGATCCGGCTGCCAGTTTGCCCTTGGTTGCACAGCAGGGAGCTGGGACCACTCCTGGGCCCACCCTGTTGCCTGCCCATCCTGGGTGTGGGGAGAGCCCGGTCTGTCCCTGGGGTATACATCATCAAATGCAGGTAAGCTTCCCCACCTCCCCAGCTAAACCTAGGTGTAAATCTCGGGACGGGGAGGGCAGGGGTGGACACGTGGCCCCAGCGGCCACTTGCTCCCCAGACCACCCCATCCAGTTTTGGCACCTCCAGCTGCCCCTCCAAGCAGCTAGGTGTCCACTGCTCCCCTGCCCTCCCCGGAGCTCCAGGTGCCCAGGCCTATCTCCCTGGCTCATGTGGACAGCGGGGACACTGGGGCTGGCAGCAGCTGGGCCGGGCCAGTCCTTTGGGGCTGAATAAGCCAACCCTGCCCACTGCTGAAGTGGCCATGGTGGGAATCCTGGGCTCGCTCCCCCACCCCAGTGTCCTGGGGGGGCCTCCTGTGGTTCTGTGGATGGCTGGAGGGGCCCCCACCCACTCACTACAGGTTGGCACCAGGACTCTGCCTGGCTGGGGCTCTGGCAGAGGGAGTGGGGGGCTGGACACAGGGTGCTGTGGGTGACATCCCTCCTCTCTGGGGTGAGGAGGGGCACCAGGCTTGGCCCACCCCAGGGAGGCATGAGTAGGGAGAGCGGGAGGGGAGAGCAGGGTGCAGGTGAGAGATGGAGCCAAGGCCTGCCAGCGAGCTGGGGGCATCCGGGGTGGCTCTGAATTTTCCTGGGGACATGGCCTTGCCTGGTAATGGTGGGGGTGTGTAGCAAGAGAGCAGAGTGAGGGAAGATCGGGGTGAGGGTGAGGGGGCCCAGCCAGGGAAAGAGGAGTGCAAGGGGAGGGGGCAACTCCAAAGAGAGCCAGACATGGGCGCCGGCTAGCTGGCTGGCTGGCGCAGTGCGAGGTGTGGGGCTGCGGGCAGGATCCAGGGAGCAGGACGCAGTGCCCTGGCTGAATGCCGGGGAGCTGTGGGATGTGGGGGTCATTATGCCAGGGGGCAGGATGCAGCCTGTGGGGTGTGTGGGCTGATGCGAGGTGCCAGGTGGCCAGATGGTGGCAGGCAGGCTGCAGGAGGGTGGGGTGGCCGGATGGCCAGGATGGCCAGGACGCCGGTGTGGGCGGAGTGTGAGGGCGGGCGCAGAGGCAGCAGAGACAAGGGATTCCAGACAGGAGGTAGGCCCATTTGACAGATGAGGGGACCAAGGCTCAGAGAGACCCCTTGACTGCAGTGGTCCCGTGCCCCTCCTCAGTTTCCCAACTGGGATGGTTGGGGGTTTCAGTGTGTTGGTGGTATGTGGGGATCTGCCCTATCATGTGGGAGACCACCACCCCTGCTCCTGGCCCTTACCTCAGAGATGGGGACCCGGGTGGGATGGGGTGGCGTGGGGGGCTCTGGAACCAGAGGCCGCTGGGCCATCTGCAGACAGGAAGATGCTCCACTGGTGTTTCTGGTCTGCCCCCGACCCTTCCCCTGAAGTATCCATTCCCAGAGCGGTGCATGCCAGCCAGGCCCAGGCCCAGGAAGCTGGGCAGAGGGCTCGGGCTAGACCATGAGCCCAAGGCAGGGAGATACCGCTGAGTCTAGGGAAGCCAGGGGCGCCCCAGGAGGCCAGAGCCAGGGCCCGCAGGCTGAGGCTGGACGCCCGGTCAACGTTCATGGGGTCTCCACGTGTGGTGCCAAGTGCAAGCTGACTCTGAGAGGCTCTGAGCCCAGCAGTGGCCATGGTCAGGGTGGTGCCTCGAGGCATGAGGCCGGCCGGGTAGGCTTGGCTGGCAGGACACAGCATGGCAGAAGTCCAGTCAGTGCCAGACCCAGTCAATGCCACCGGACCTGCCCAAAGCCTGTCTCTGGAGTCTGCCCAGCACGGCCAGGGTGCCCAGCACAGCCCAGCCAAAGGTTCGGGGAGGAGGCTGATGAGAGGCCAGGGCAGCCCAGCATGGTGCCCAAGTGGGTGAGGAGGGTGCAGGAGTGGCTTGGGGCAGGGAGCCAGGCATAGCAGCACTGACCACGGCAGAAGGGGTGGGTGCGGCCGGAAACTTGGGGCACTCCTGTGCAGGACGGTGGCCAGATTGGGGGAGGATAGAGAGGTTCTTGACACCGCACAGAAGGTGGCATCTCCGGGCAGTAGTGGCCTGAGGGACAAAAGGACCTGACATCCAGTCCCCCAGCCAACAGTGCAGTAGCTGGATGGGGCTGCAGTGCATTCCTGGGGGCTGACCACCTGGAGTACTGCCCAGAGGTAGGATGCCCAGCCTGAGGGGCGGCAGGCTAGCCTCGGTCAGGACCATGTGCTGGGGGATGTGGGGAAGGGGTGATAGACACAGTCCCCCCACCCCCCCACCGAGAGAAGTGCTCCCAGAGTCAGAAGGGCCGAGAGGAGGGGCTGCTTTTGTCAGCAACGCTGGGTCCCCTCTGTGGTCTCCTCCCCCCTGGGAAGGGTCTGCAGGGTGCCATTAGGAAGGTGGTCCCAGATGGGCCTGGGAGACTTTGGTTGGGGGTCTGTGGGGTGTCCTGGGAGTGTTGTGCCAGGGAACAGGCCGGGGCCGCTCCCTTCTGCACCCAGGGTCACTGTTGGCTGATGAGCAGGTATACCGGGGCCCTCTGCACTGCTGGCCAGTGGCCTCCTTGTACCTGGCCAGTGCCGGACCCCCACAGCGGCTTCTGGGGGTAACAATCATCCCAGGAGAGGCTCTTCTTGCCCAAACTCAGGGGTGGGGGTCTGTCCTCCTGAGGCAGGACTGGGAGAGCAGGCCCAGAAAGAGTAGTGGAGGGAGGGCAGATTGGGAGTGGAGGCTGGTGACCAGGCAGCCAGAGAAGTAACCCGAACTCAGGGTGACGGGCAGGGGATCTGGGACCAGGGAGCTTGAAGGACTATGCACCGGGCTGGGGAGGACTGGAAGTGGGGTTGGGGGAGCTGGAGGTCCCAGCTCTGCCTGCTCGGCACAGCCCAAGCCCGTGGCCCCCCTCTGGCTTCCTCTGATGAGCCTTTACAGCCATGCTCCCCGCGTGTCCCCCATGATGTCACCATGTCCCCCAGAGCTCAGCACAGACCTCCCCCTGAGGGGGAGAACCCCACAGAACCTCTGAGGGGATCTTCCCTGCAGTCCAAGAGCCAGACATCAGGTCAGCCGGCTCTCTGGCCAGCCTCTGGGGAGGACGCAGAGAGGCCACAGTGCTCTGTGACCACAGCCCACCCAGAGAAAAGGGTGGTGGAAGGGAGGAGAGGCCAGGTAGTGGTCTTCCCTCTGGACAGCCAGCCTGGCTGAGGAGGCCTTGGCCAGGCGCCTGACCTGGAGCTGCCCGGCAGGCCTCCGCCCAGGGGTGAGATTGGGGCGCACCTCACCCCCATCCTCACCCCTTCACCTGTAAGATGGAGGGGCGTCCACCGCGCAACATGAGAACCGGTAAGCGCCCCTATCCCCCGCCGTCCCACGTGGAATGGCAGGGGGCAGACAAGGGCCAGGCCCCCCAGGGGGGCAACCGGGGTGAGGGGTGAGCAAAGTGCTGTCGATGTGGTGCCAGGGTCCCTGAGGAGAGCGGGTCTGGACCCAGAGGGTGCCCCTTCCTCGTCTGCTCTCTGTGGGGAGTCGGGTGCTGGGCCAGGCAAGATCAAGCCCGGGAGGCTCACAAAGCCCGAGTCAAGCATCTCCGCAGCTGTCCACCCCTCCTCTGGCCAGGTCCAGCCCGGCCCCTCCCTCTCCTGGGGTCACCGGCAGGTGCAGGGGAGCCCCTCCCCTCCCCACGGCTCCTGGCCTCACCCGGGGTCCCCCAAGATGGCAGAGTCCCCATGCCCCATTTTACCCCCGAGCCGGCCTCCACCAGCCAGGGCGCTCTGGGCTGGGGCCCGCACTGGCTGAACTCCTGCCAGCGCCCGGCCCTGCCTCACCCACCAGCTTTGGCTCTGGGGGGCAGGATGCCTCCAGGCCAGACACACCCCAGGGGCTCCAGGACCTCTGTAAGGGCGTGGCCGCCGGAGGACAGGCTGGTCCACCTCCAGATTCTCTGGGTGGCCCTCCCTTCTGTTCCTGGCACCTGAGCCTCCCTGGCCCTCCTCTGCCCGCCCTCCCTCACCCACCAGCTTCCCCAGGCTCCCCCACCAGCCACTCTCCCAGGAGCTGTGGGCTCTGGGTTGAGGAGGAGCTGAGGCAGGACTGTCTGGGGGAGGGGTACATGTTACAGAGTGGAGGTATGGGCACTGCCCGCCCCCCTGCTTAGCGAGTAGCTGGTGCCCCTCCCTAGGACTCAGTTTCCCCTCTTGCAGCACCCTACCCCTCACTGTCCACTCTAGGTGTCTGCTGGGATCCATGGTGGAAGACCCCAGGGGAGGGGGCAACGGGAACCAGAGGCCTCTTCCATCAGGGCCTGTGGCCCTGCTCTTGGGGGCACCTGGGACCATGTAGCAGGCAGGGCCCCTAGAAGACCCCCAGCCAAGCTGCTGACCCCTGAGACTCACCGGGAGGCTTTCTGTCCTCAGCCCGCCCATCAGCCCCGGGGCCTTGGGTGGGCACCTCCGGGCAGACTGCAGGGAGCAGCATCATGGGGGGAAAGAGCTGCCTTTCCCAAGGCTACAGTAGGACCAAGGGACTGCAGGACCTCACTGGGCCGCACCAGCCTGGGGCACTTGGACACTCACACCCTCAGCAGAGACGGGCATGAGGAAGGGGGCAGGTGTGTGTGATTAGGGCAGGTAGGCCAGGTAGGGCAGGTGTGTGTCCTGGTGGGGTGGTAGGGAGGTGAGGGGCCATGTCCTGGGGGAGGCAGTGGAGAGCAGAGGGGCAGTGTCGCAGGGGCAGCAGAAGCGGTCTGCCAACGGCCAGGCCGCTGTCTTGGGCCTGGTCACAGGCCTGTGGGCGCTGGTGGCTTGAAAAGCCAGGGCTGCCTGTGGGGGTACAGGGGATGGGCGTGAGGGCCAGAGCCACGCAGCAGAACCTCTGGCTGACCCTAGGCCGGGCTGGACCGAGCAGACACGGGAAGCGGGTAATTGCCTTTCTCAGGAAGAAACCCAGCTGCAGGCGGCAAGGGGGCCAGGCCAGGGGCCCCCACCCCACCCCAGGAGAGCCTCCCCTCCCAGTTCCCAGAACTGAGCCCAGCTGCAGAGCGCGGTGAGGTCATGGGGAGGGGGCCCCAGGGCCCCATTACTCACATCCTGGGCAGGGGGAGCGAGGGAGGGAGGGAGGCCCAGCTCGCCTCCTTGTTCCAGGATCAGGAGCTTTAGGAGAGATGCTGAGACCCCTGTCCACACCCCAAGGGAGCCCTGCTCCACGTCCCTACCCAGCGAGGGCATGGGCAGTGCGACTACTACAGTGGTGGCCTCAGCAGAGGCCTGGCCAGGGCCTCGGGCCAAGGGCTGCCCCATCCTCGTTGTCTGGGCGACAGTGGGGAATAGTCAGCAGTGAGACCGGGGCGGGAGCGGGCCGGGCACATCTCTGCTCACGGGTTGATTCTGAGCGAGCTCAGGTGCGTGCGCACGCCGCATCTGTGGCTGCCTGTCCACTTGGAGCTCCGTCAGTGGGTGCGGGTGATGGCTACGTGGTGTCGGGTGCCCGGCATGGCATGGCTCTGGGTCAGGACACCTGAAGCCATGGGTCTGCCTGTCCTTGGAGGTGTGTGACACCGTCGCAAGTCCAGGCACAGTCACCTGCGTGCAGGTGGGCACATCCCCGGGTCCCCCCAAGACTGCAGGCTGTGGGCAGGGGCTGCAGAGGCACTCACTTACGGCTGAGTGCTCTTGGCCACGGGTGTCTGGTGCACACAACTGTGGGGATGGGGGGTGGACAGCAGCTGTCCTGGCTATGGTAGGGGGCCTGCGAGGTGTCAGGGTAGAGCCCAGATCCACACCGCCACACACACGCACACACACACGCACACACACACATAGTCACTCACACAGTCACACACCACACGCTCCTCCATGCAATCACATACCCACCACAGACCCTGTCATACACTGGGCATCTACCTAGTCACACACACTCACACCACACTGTCACATGCACATCGCCACACCACCCGCCGTCATGCTGGACACACACCACACACACGGTCACACACTAGGGTTTGTACACACGGCACGCCCCAGAGTGCACACAGTCACATAAATGGGGCACACACACAGTCACACCCTGGTGCTTGTGCACACATACAGCACACACAGAGCATGTACACAGTCATACAGTACGTGCACACTCTGGGACGCACAAGCACACAGTCACACACTGTCATAAGTGCACCCACACCACACACCCTGCCGCACAGTCACACACCAGGGCACGCACACAGATATCAGCACACAGAGACTCAGACCAGACCCATCCCCCGACAGGCAGGTACAAGGCATCCGTGATTGTGTGCGTGTGCAGACCGAGACATGGAAATGGGGGACACAGAAGGGGTGACCAGTCCCCTCCAAGGGCACTTCCCCATCCCCCCTCCGCTCCCCGTGTTCCCGGCCCTGCTCTCAGACAACAGCTGCACCACGTCTGGGCTCTACCTCCCCAGGTAGGGGGGCTCAGCCCCCGCACCCGCAAGGGCAGCCAGGCAGGAAGCGGGCCTCATCTGCCGGGCTGATGGGAGCCAGGTGTGAGAATGCGCAGCTTCCTCAGGGCCTGTGGGAGTGCAAGGCCGGAGCTGGCGGTCTGGTGTGCGTGGCTGGGGTCCCACGTGGCCGCGGGGGGAGCAAGCCTTGAACTTGGGTCTGAGGAGGGCCTGGCTTTCGTCTGCGGCTTCGGGAGACCTGGGGGAGAGATTAGATCATGGCCTGGCCATGAGCATTGCCAGAGCCGCCAATCAGGCTTCTCCCAGCCCAGGGCCCAGGGTCACGCGGCGGACACGCACAGGACAGGCCTGGGCCTGAGACCCCAGGCCTGCGCCTGGCTGTGGCGGGCAGGGGGCAGCCAGCCTATGGGCCTGGGGTCCCAGGCAGACCCTCGAACTGCTCTCGGCCTCTGCCTGCCGGTGGGGTGGTGAGCAGGGTCCCTCAGGGACAGCTGTGGGTGGGGCTGGAGTACTAAAGGCAACGTCTCTGAAAGGGCACCCGCCCACCCAGGCACCCACCCACCCAAAGAGGCCCTGGTGTCAGAGCTGAGGGTGGTAGTGGGGGACAAGGGTGGTGGTGAACCAACCACATCGGGTCCCTCAGCTATGAGGTCTGGCCCAGATGAGGCCTTGGCCATGGGCAAGGCAGGCCCCCCACAGGTCCTCACAGTCTAGAAGCCCCCGCCCCACTGGGCTCATTCTTGAGGGGCACAGGGGAGCAGCCTGAGGGATCTGCCCTGGTGGGACCCTGACCAGCCCCCCAGTGTCTGTGTGGCCTTGCCCACATGGGTTGGGGGTCCTCCCAGCCAGGACCGCTGGGGAGGGGTCTGCAGCCCGGCCCGTTGGGCTCCAATGTTCTCCTACTACTGTCTCTCCCACACGGCCTGTGTTTTCAGGGTGGGCCAACCCAAGCCCGATGGGGCAGGGAGAAGTGAGGACCTTTTACGGTCTCCTGCAGGGAGGGGAGGGGGCTGACGCCTGGCTCCCCCACCCCCTTCCCCCCAAGGCTCACCACCCAGTGGACCATGGAGGATGAGGAAGAGGCTGCCCAGGAGCGGCTGCTGCAGGTGGAGGACAGCAACCCCCAGGCCCCAGGGCCGGAGCAGGACAAGCTGTGAGTCCCCAACAGGGCACCCGGGACCCCGAGTCTGTAGATTCAGAGTCTAGGCAGAGAGGGTGCAGGGGAGAGCTGTGGAGGCAGGTCCCATGGCCAGGGGAGGAGTGTTCTCAGTCAGGGTGAGGGTCCTCGGTCACCCCGAGCTGATCCAGATTTGGACACCGCAGTGCTGCCCGGAAGGCCACCCCAGAGAAGTGGACTCGGGCTCTGGCCATCCTGCAACAGGACTGGTCCCCCTTGGGCTACCCCGGGCCCAGCTGCATGGCCCCAGCCCTGGGCTGTGACTCAGGGAGGACACTGGCAGTCTTGGCCCTGGCCCCAGGGGCTGAAGCCAATGGGTGGGTGCCCTCCAACTGTCTTCCCTTCCTGCTGCCCACCCGGCTCCACAGGCCCTCAGCCTAAGGGGACACTGGACTCCCAGTGAGCACAGGGACTGGGAGCCTGGGGCCCGAGACAAAGGTACACTGAGGAGCAGGACTGGTGGGGGGACACTGCCCTGCCCTCAGGGGGCCCCAGACTGATGGAGGAGACACTGCCCTGCCCTTAGGAGGGGTGTAGACTGATGGGGGGGACACAGCCCTGCCCTCAGGGGGCCCCAGACTGATGGGGGGGACACAGCCCTGCCCTCAAGTAGGTGCAGACGGCTGGGGGAGACAGAGGCACTTCCTCCAGGAGCCCCAGATAGAGGAGGGAGGTATAATCCTAGACCAGTAAGAGAGAAGGGGTAGCTGGTGGCCCAGCACTCAGAGGTTCCCTCCTCTTCCAGGCTCTCCCCAAAGCCCTCAGAGACCCCTGAAGTGGACGAAGATGAAGGTTTTGGAGACTGGTCGCAGAGGCCAGGGCCGAGGGGCTTGCCCACCAAGGACGGCGGCCGGGAAGTCGCTCCGGGGGACACGTCCCAGGAACTGGAGCCGAAGCAGACCCCGTGAGTGCTGCAGACCCTCCTCGAGCCCCCCCCGCCCCCCCACCACCGCCGACCCTCGCCCAGCTCCGTGGCCTCCCTCCCAGCCAGCCCAAGATGGCCTTGTGGCCGTTGGGGTGGAGGAGAGGGGCCAAGGCAGGAAGGAGTGAGCCAGGAGGGAGGCCGAGGGGCCTGCAGGGTTTGAGGGTGGGGGGCGGTGAGAACATCTCATTCCTGGGCTCTATCCAGCCAGCACAGCTGCGGCCGGGCGGGGGCCGTGGGCCACGTCCGCTCCTCTGAGGCCCACTTACGTAATGGAGCCTCCAAGGCCCCAGGGCCGCCCGCCCCTCTCTCCCTCGGGCCTGGCCGTCCTCCATTCCCACGGAGGAGGGGAGCAGGTATTTCCAGATGTGGTCCGGGAGACAGCTTTCCAGACGAGCTGTTCCCCAGGCCTCCCACTCCCCATAATTCAGGGACGAGGCTGCTGTCAGGCACAGTGACCCTCATTGTATGGAGGGTAGCTGGGGCCCTGCCTTCTCTCAGTCACCCCCAGACCATCCTAAGCACCTCTCTTGGTCCCCAACTCCCCACCCCCCCATCTGAACCCAGGATCCCGCACCCCAGGGGTCAGCAGGTCCTGGCTCGGCGGCCCACTGCCCATCCCACATCTATGAGGCCTGGGTTTCCCTGTCTGCCCCAGGCCGATTGGAACACTGCCCCCCACCCCATCCCACCCCACCCCACCACATACTGCATCTCCGAGAGGGGCTGGGGCCAGCAAGGCAGGCCTGTCCACAGGCTCTGGGTTCCCCCACATCCTGCTGGCCGGCCGGCCCACTGTGTCCAACAGCAGGGGGCACTTGTACTCTTCTGAAGAAGGCCGGCGGGCGTTGGCGCCCACCCCTGCACCTGCCTCCTGAGCCCTGAATGGCGCTCTGTGTGGCTGCCCTGGCTCAGACCCCAGCCCACCTTGGAGGGGTGGGTCTGGGCTGTGGCCGACACGTACACCAGGGCCTGAGACTATGGAAAATACCAGCGTTCCCCTCTCCGCCGCCCAGTCCCAACTCCGCGCCAACGAGGACCATGCTGGCTGCCGGCCGGCACCTCCTCTTACTGTGGCCGGTGTGGCTGGCACCTCTCCCCGTGGTCCCCCGCCTGGCCCTGTCCTGCCGCTTACCCAGCACCCCACCACCATGCCCGGCCACCCACAGACCCCACACCACCTTCCCACCCAGCATCCTCCTCCTTGGGCCTATTGGCTCCATGCTGTGCTGGCCAGAGGGGATGGCGAGGCCACCGCGGTGTGGACGTGGGAGTGCTGGGCACAGGCTGGAGTTCATCTGGACAGTCTGAGAGCAGGCTCTCAGAGTGGGGGGGGGTGCTCTGCTGGACACGTGGAGGGCTCCTTGTCATGAGGGGTCAGTGAGATGCCCAGGGAGGGGCTGGCTTGGGGGCCCTCAACCTTACCTCTCCTAAGACACTGTAGCTACTGCCCCCCCACCCCACCCCCTGCCCAGTTGCTTGTGCCTCGGAGCGACCCTGCCCTGCAGAAGCGCGTCGGCGCTGCCCGGGCCCTGAGGTGGTCAGTGCCTCCAGTAGCAGGCAGCCGCGCCTTTCTCCTGAGCGACGCCGGGTGGATTCGAAAGACTCGTCCGTAGCAACCCAGCGCTGAATTCACAGCTCCACCAGGGAGCCCTCCTGAGACCCCCCAAACCAACCCCTACCATGGAGTGGGTGCCCACTCTCAGAGACCCCTGGGTCAGAACAGAGCTGTGCCCACGTGTTCCTGAGATGGAAGCACTCTCTTCCTCCCACTGACCAGGTGGTCAGCAGCCTGCCGCTTCATCCACTGCACCACCAGGGCTCCTCCTTGGGCACCAGGGTCTCTCGGTCAGGACAGGCCACTCGTCTGATGGCCCACCTTCCTGGAGGACGAGCGGGGTCTTAGAAAGGGGCAGGGGCTCAAACCAGGTGAGGGAGCAAATGCCCTTCACTCAGCCCTGCCTCCCTCTCCTCCACACAGGTCCCACGGGCACCAGCAGGAAGACGTGGAGCCGGGCCAGGCCCAAATCCCCCTGGAAGAACTCTGCCTCAGCCCAGAGGGGGAGCCCCGGGAGGGGCCGGAGGAGCCCGTCCAGGGCCCCCAGGAACTAGTGGAGGCTGAGGAGGCTGAGGAGGCTGAGGAGGAGGTGACAGTGGCCCCACCCTGGACACTCTAGGAATTCTCCCCAGGGGCTGGGTGGGTCTTTGCTGCCTGTACCCCCTGTGTGTCAGGGAGCTGGCCATGACCCCCATGTACCCCACAGGATCTGTGTATTAGAGCACGAGGGCCCTCGGGGTGAGTTTGTCCTCTAACCCCGGGCTCCTGGGCCCTGCATCACAGATGCCACCCAGAGCATATCAGGGATGGATGGAGCCTGGGGCTCTGGCTGGCAGGGGAGCGCTGCTCCAGCCAGCGCCAGCGCCAGGAGGGGTCGGAGTGGCCAGTCATCCAGACCCCATCGCCTCCAACTTTCTCTCCATAGCTCCCACGATGCCAACAACCCAGGACCCCCAGCCCCTTGGCCTTGGAGGAGGGTCCTGGGCAGAGCACACCTCCCCAGAGCCCCACCACCGAGGTAGGTCGAGCCCCAAAGCCAGCTCTCCTTCTCTCTGTCTGGCTCATGGTCAACGTGATGACCCTGGGAAAGTGGCCTGGGTCCACTCTGGGAGGACAGGGAACATATCCATGTGCCCTCTGTCTTCTCCCCCAGGACCGGACAGTCAGCAAGTCCTGTGGCCGAGGTTGTGGTGATGGACGAATGGGTGGAGGGAAAGAAAGAATGATGGGTGGGTGGATGGACAGATGGATGGGAAGGAGTGAGACTAGTGAGATGGATGGAATGGGTAGAAGGGAAAGACAGGGAGGGAGAAGAAAGGATGGATGGATGGATGGATGGATGGATG
>NW_022103935.1:1694073-1698844 GCF_000313985.2 Echinops telfairi
TCTATACCCCCAACCCCAATCCTCCATCGTCTATACCCCCCAACCCCAATCCTCTACAGTCAATCCTCCCCGACCCCCAAGTCCTCCACAGTCCATGCTCCCCCCAACCCAAGTCCTCCACAGTCTACCCTCTGCAACCCCAAGTCCTCCACAGTCCCAACCCCAAGTCCTCCACAGTCTACCCCCCAATCCCAAGTGCTACATCATCCATCATCCCCACAACGCCAAGCCCTCCCTAGACTAGCCCCCCCAACCCCCAGTCCTCCACAGTTGATGCTCCACCGCACCTCATTCCCCTTCAGCAACCCAGTCTTCCTCTGACCCACACTTGCCCCCACCCCCGTTTTCCCCATGCCCCATATCTTCCCCATCCCTGGCAGGGTATTATATGTCCCAGGAGCAGACTGGCCCCATGCATGTCCCCTGCGATTGCCTGTGGGAACAACCCCAGGCCTCGGGATTCAGAAAAGCATTTCTGGTGCAAAGAGGAAGGCAGAAGTGACCTGTTTGTGTTCTGGGGGGCCTCCTGACCTGCTCCTTAGTGGTCCTTCACCAAAGCACTCCAGGGCTCTTTCTTCTACCCAGACTGCCGGGCGGACCCCCAAGCTAGCCCGGCAGCCCTCTCTAGAGCTGCCCAGCATGACCGTGGCCAGTACCAAGAACCTGTGGGAGACGGGAGAGGTCCAGGCCCAGTCCACAGCCAAGGGCGCCTCCTGCAAGGTAAGACCCCTCCCCTGGACGTGACTGCAGGAGGAAGGCAGAGCTGGGGGGCTCTGAGGTCCCTAGGAGGAGGTATGATGGACAGGGAGGGCACTGGGACTTCGAGAAGCAGATAGACTGATGGGATGGAAGGGACTTTGTTGACCTCGCTGCTTGTCCACTGTGTTCTTGAGCAAAGAGGGAAGGTGGGCAGACCCCAGGGGAGGGCACAGGCTTTGAGCCCCCTGGTCCTGGGCCGCACCGTGACTGTCTCCTGTTCCCAGGACATCGTTGCCGGGGATATGAGCAGGCGGAGCCTCTGGGAGCAGAGAGGTGGCTCTAAGACCGCGTCCTCAGTGAAGGTAAAGTGTGCTCAGTGCTCAGTGGTGGGAGCAGGCGGGGGCTAGGCACCCAGGAGGGCTTCCTGCCGGGGGGCTTCCACCTCCCTGCCAGGCGCCCCCATCCTCGTGCTCCCCTTTGCCAACAGAGCACCCCGTCTGGGAAGCGGTACAAGTTTGTGGCCACGGGGCACGGGAAGTACGAGAAGGTGCTCGTGGGCGAGGGAGCAGCCCCCTAGCTCGGCGGTCCCGGTGAGTCTGAGGCCGAGGCCAGGGGCACAGCCACCTGGGAGGTGTGTGGTCACCTGATTCCCCAATTCCAGGGGAGGCAGGGACAGTCAGAGACCCCAACCCCCCTCCTGGGGCCTTGCCACAAGCTTGGGCTCAGTGGCTTTGCCGGCACCCACAACTCAGCCAGCGCGGCCCCAAACTGAACAGTTGGTCTGGGCTCCTTCCAGGGGCAGAGAACAACGGGGAGGCCCCTGGGCCCGTGCCCCTCCTCGGTGGGCTGAAGGTGGGGAGTGGCCAGGACCAGAAAGGGGGTTGGGGGTTCCATCCGGCATCCTCCTGCCACGGAGGATAAGACAGGAAGCAACTCCATGTCTTTGAGTGAACGCGTGTTTATTTGTGGCCTGGGTCCCAAGCTCTTGGGGTACCGTGGGACCAATGTCCCCCACCGACCATATCTTCTCCCCAAGACCCACTGCCCCCCTGCATCCCACTGCCCACCCCTCACCATCCCCACGTTGGAGCTTGTCTGATTCCAGGAGGGTTTCACAAAGCTGAAAGTCGCTGAGTCCCATGGCCTGCCCTTGCACCTGGCCACAGCCCCTTCTCAGGCCTGCTGGGCCCCAGGTGGAGGCCGCCCATTTCTGCCTGGACGCTAAGTTCTCCATGCCCTCCGACTCCGGCGGCCCGGCCCCCGGTCTCCCCTCAGGGCCTCTTTCCTGTTGCCCCCAGCCCTTGCCTGGCGCCCCGCCATCTGTTGGGCCCGCCAAACTGCCGAGCGGCCGACCGTGCTGAGCTCCGGCCCCCCACTGCGAACATAAATCTGTCCCCGAATTGTTCATGGCCGGGCCAGGGGCGGGGGGCCGGGGGGTACTGCAGAGTCTGGGCCCGGGAGTTAATCACCACAAGCCGGCAGTTCTGAGGCCCATGGCCCGGCCCTCACCCTCCCTCAAACCTTAGCAGGGGGACCAGGGGGTAGAACTGAGCTGCTCTGTATGCACCCCCCCCCCACTCTGCCCAGCCACCTCCAGCAAGGCCAAGAGTCGGACATTCTGCCTCTGAGCAGAATGTGGGGGTCTCTTGTCTCTGAGCTTCTCCATGTGCCCCATTCCGGGGCTCCTCCGCAGAGGCCCCCCAGCCTCTTGGATCTGCTCCTTCCTGACTTGTTTACCTTCACCCCACTGCCCTAAGTCCCACATAGCCTTGCCCCACCTGACCTGTCCCTCCCCAGCCCTCTCAGACCCCTGACTTCTTACCACCCATAGCTTCCTCCTCGGTGCCCCTTTGGACCTGCTCACCCTAGAGCCCTGATACCTTTGCATTGCCCTCAACCCTGCCCCCCAGAAGTCCCCAGGCCCCCTCACTAGAGGTGCCAGCCAGCCGCAGTCCGGTTGAAGTTCTTGGGCCGGGGGCTCAGCTCCAGCACAGGGAGGGCAAAGGCTGGGGGCTGAGAGGCCGCCTCCTGCAGCTTACGGGCGTTGAAGCGGGGCCGACATAAGAAGGGCAGTCGAGACAGGCTGGCCAGGGAGCGTGGCCCCTCACTGGGTCCAGCCTTGCGGTGCTGGGATTCGGCCACGGACAGGCGGTATAGTACCGCGTCCCACATGCCGGTGACTCGGGAGGCAGGTGGCCGGTGCACCGGGCCCTCAGGGGTAGCCCATTCCTGCTGTTGTGTGGCCCCAGGGCCAGGGGCAGGAGGCTCATTGGCGGGCACCACCAGCTGTTGCTTGAGACGCATCCAGCCGCTGAGCCGGGGGGCCACCCGGGGTGCTTCGCAGGGATGGGGACCCGGCAGTGGGGCTGGGGAAGGGGCCCTGTGGGGACTGAAGGCCGGCTTGACCTGGTCCCCTAGGCCGGCTGCTTGACCTGGTCCCTCCAGGGGCTGGGTCACTGGGACTTGGAGGGCCAGGCCTGGAACTGGGGGCCCTGGGGAGTGACAGTTGGGCGCTATGGTCACCACAACCCGCGTGCTCATCTCTCTGGGTGTAGGGGCCTGGAAGCCAGGCACAGGCCTGGGCACAGGGGCCTCCTCGACCGGGGGGCTGGAGACCTGGGGCGAGGTGGGAAGTGGACGGATGTGAGCCACAGGGATCAGGGTCTGGGCACGTGGGGTTGCCTCTCTGTTGGTCCTGGGGGGCTCGGGGGTCCCAGAGGGTGTGCGCGGGGCCAGTCGGATCGGAACCTGGCTGCCGTGAGTGTCCCCACTGCCAAGCCCATCTGGCCCAGTGGCTCTGCAGTGGGCAGCCAGGCTGTGGCTCCAGGGGCGGCTGAGGGTCACGCCGGCCTTCTGCAGAGGTGACGCCACGTGGTGGACGACAGGCGTGTGCGGAGGGCGGGGCGGGGCGGCCATCCACTGGGAGCCCTTGGGCAGGTACCGGGTGAAAGGGCCCGGGGTGTTGGGGTGCGGGGTGTGCAGGCGTGGGGCAGCCACCTCTGGGTCATGGCTTGCTTCACTCACGGGGGACAGGGACGCCCGGAAGACTCCAGGCGGGGCCAGCACCCCTCCGTTGGTCGCCTTCCTGGCCGCTTTTTTCAGCAGCTTCTGTAGCAGGGGGTTCTCCTTGCCCGGCTTGGGCAGCAGGGGCGGAGGCGCACCAGAGGGGCCCCGGGGGCAGGGGCTGCATGCCTCAGGGGGCACCGCAGAGAGCATCCTGCACGATAAGAAGGCACAGAGGTCAGGGGCACGCCAACCCCACCCCCCCAGGCCCCGTGGATGCGGTGTGACTGTTGTCAGGGCCCTGTCTTGTTTGCTGAACCCTGCCCTGAACCCTGGGCTGGAACGATGGGTGCCCGGAGGCCCAGCTGCACCCCCACCTCTAGGCACCCCAGCCAGCCCTGCATGGGCACCGCCTGCGTGTGTTGGCCAGACCGTGTGGGTGGCCAGCTGGGGGTGGGGGCCGAGGGTGGGCTCGAGTGGGGCCGGGGGAGGGCCGAGCCGCTGGCCGCAGACACGCACGGGCGCCTTGACGCCGCCGGCCCAACCACAGGCGCCGCGGCTGGGAGCCCACAGTAGGGGTGGTGCCAGCGGGCCCCTCGGGAAGCCGAGGGCAACACTGAGGTGGAGGGGCAGGAAGGTGGGGGCAGATCCTGCTGAGCTGCACTCAGTGGATATTCCCACAGAACCTGGGCTGGGGTGGTCCTGTCCAAACTGCCGGCCCGCCCTGCTTTCTGGACGCCACGTGTCTGGAAGGACATTGACAAATGGCGCCTGGGCTGAGCGGGAAGCGCTCTGGCTTGGGGGAGGAGGGAAGCTGGGAGGCCTGGGGGCCCTGGGGCAGGGGCTGGAGCTGCCAGAGCCCAGTGGATTTGCTGGGAGGGCTGGGGGGGTGGGGGCAGGCACAGATAGCCAGGCACACTGACCCAGGCCATGATGGGGGTGGGGGGTTGCGGTGCCAGGAGGGGAGGCAGGCACAGGGTGACCCAAGCAGGGGTGGGAGTTGTTCTTGATGGGGGCAGTAGCCATCAGAAGCTTGAAGGCTGGACATCAGGAACTGGGAGGGAGCAGA
>NW_022103935.1:1701698-1726556 GCF_000313985.2 Echinops telfairi
GCCCGCTTGGGAGGCTGCTGGTGCCCAAATAAAGCCTCCCCTCCTACCCCGGGGCCACCCGCTGCCTCTCACCAGGAGCCCATGCCAGCAGCCCAGTGTGGAGTGGACAGTCACCCTCCTCTGCTGGCCGAGCACGGCCACTGCAAGGCCCAGGCCACCTGTTCGGCCCCAGGACACCCAGGACCAGAGCCAGGCACCACCAGTGTCTCCCGCGAGCCCACACGTGGACAGGGCGGACAGAGACCTCAGTGAAGTCTTCTCGTGGGCAGAGAGTGCGGTGGTCGCAGCCCACAGTGCACACCCCCAGCTCTGTGCATGGGGCCGGCTTGTCATGGGGGGTCCCCACTGGGTGTCCTGCAAGGGTGGTTTGCAAGCCCAGGAAAGCGGTCTCCATGGCTCAGGGTCCAGTGGTGCGGCCCAGCTTAAGAAGGAACCGGGGAAAGAATGGGCATGGTGGCACTCCACAGGAGGGCAAGACAGCAGGACACATGACCCCGAGGGCTCTGGAGCCAGGCGGGTCGAGGCCAGCTCTGTCCAGCTGCCTGCGGTCAGTGTCCCCTGTTATGTGAATACTCTCCTCCCTGCTGCCCGCATCCTTGGCTTCGTCACACGTAGGGATCGGAGACCTGGGGGCCTCCAGGAGACCAGCGGGCAATGGGCACTCACTCCATCCAGGTGCTGCCCCCTCCGTACCCCCGGCAGTTCCTTCCGTGCTCCCCCGCCCCTGCCCCCAGGAGCCGGCCCATGGGCCTGTTGGAAGCCAGGGAGCAGGACCACACTACGGGCCTCCATGACCCTCAGCCAAGGGGCAGTGGTGCCGGGCATGCAGGCGCCTCTGAGGCTGAGCTGGGGTGCCCACCACGTGCATGATGCCCCTGAGGAAGGAACAAGGGACTCTGGGGGCCCCCTTCCAACAGGATGCCTCATCCAATCCAGGGAGAGAGAAGCTTGGGGCCCGAGGGGCCCAGGCAGGGAGCCCAGGCCAGCAGCAAGAGCTGCTATGGGCAGCCTCCCTAGCCACCAGAAGCTGGGACCCAGTGCCCCTGCCCAGCCAGCCCTCTTCTCTTTCAGCCCTGGCAGGGGGTGGGGTGGTAGGAGGGTGTCCTCCAGACAGGGCTGCACCTGCAGACGGGGAGGCCGGGACCTGGCACGTTGTAGGAAGTGGGACATCCTGCCCTGGCAAAGTGACCCCTTCCCGGCCACCGGCGAGGGATGGGGTGGGCACAGGGAGGGTGCTTGAGGGTCCACACTGAGGCCTGGCCGAAGGAGCGTCCTCCCCATGTCCCTGGGGCCACCTGTCCCTTCCTTCGAGAATGTGTCTGTGCCTGCAGGGGTAGAGGTAAAAATAGAAGCTGACGCCCAGGCCAAGGGCGGGCTACCTCCTTCCCGCATCTCCTCCCTCCTCGCCGCCTCCTCTGCCGGCCATTCCTATACTTGGTAAGGGGTTTGTGTGGCCACAGCCCCTTCCCCCGCTGGCCACGTGCCTCGGTCCCCTGCTGCCGGCCAATGAGCTTCGGGCAAAGATCAGCTGTCCCTATAACCCTCTGGCCGAGGCTGAGTGGGCATCGCTGCAGCTGGCCTTCGGGAAGCCCGGTCCTCTCCAGACTCGCCGCTGAGGTTGGTGCCCCGGGCAGCCAGCGGCCAGGCCAGGGGCCCCCAGAGCTGGGCTGGGGGGCAGGACTGATTGATGTAGGGCACAAGGTGGAACCCCCTCTCATGTCGGAGGGCAGCGGGGCTCATGCAGGGAGGCTGAGAGGCACAGATGAGGGAAACGTGATCAGAGCGGGACTCAGTGGGAGGCCGGAGCCAGGAAGGTGGAGGTCCACCCAGGAGATCCAAGCCCACCCTGGACCAGCATGAGGGCCTGGGGGGACAGCTCTGGGCAGACGAGTCCAGCCCCGGGCGGATGAGGCCAGCCCCACATCTCCTCTGGCTCCTCTCATGTCACCATCAAATGGAAACCAGGGAGGAGGGCGAGGCTGCGAGCACTCAGGAGAGCACCCATGGGCAGGGGAGAGGGTACCTGTGGGCCCTGGCTGCCAGCACCGTAGGGGCATCTCCCAGGAGCCAAGGGGCTGGGGGTGGGGGGGGAGCAGGGGCCACACTGGAAGGTGTGAGGGTCTGGGCTGCCTTGTCTGCCCAGAAAGATTGAGGCCCCATCCTTGCCTGGGGCGTGTCAGTGGGCCCCCCCAACACCCCTCCCACCCTGCTCATGCCCCCATCTGCTCAGCGCTCAGCACCCGCCCCAGAGTGCCCAGGGCCAGCCCCTCTGGCCCTTTCTAAGACTCCCGGCTGGTTGAGACAGGAGAACCCAGGAGTGTGGGATGGGGAGGGAGGGGAGGCAGGGTCCCATGGCTAATGAGTGTCAGCATCTCTGGTCTCCCCCTCCTCCATCCTCCACTAGCAACCAGGAAGAAGGGGTTCAGGGTGTGTCCCCAGGGAAGGCTGACCACAGGGGCTATTCTCAGATCTGCCCCTTGGCGGGCAGAGTGGAGCACTGACCACCGGCTGCACGCTCAGCTGTCCACACCCTGCCCCAGCCCCCCCCCCCCATACACCGCTCTCCTTCCCCAAGGACCAGGGGCCATGGAGACCCCAGAGTGAGGGAAGGGGACGCCAAGACAGCTCAGTCTGACAACAGAGGCAGCGACAGCACCGACCATCCCCAGGGGTGCCCAGGATGCCCTATGGGAGGGCGTGTGGGATCTTCACTGGGGGACCTCTTAGACTACTTCCAGCTCAGAAAGACAGGTGGCTGGGTGGGGGTGGGGCGGGGGGGTCAGAGTGCTGAGGGGCAGTGTCTCAAACAGCTCCACCATCTTGAGTTTCTGAGCCGAGGCGTCTTGGCTGACTAAGGTACCTATTCTTGACACTCCAGCTGCTCCCAGCTCCTTAAAAATAACCCATCCCTGGGCCCAGGCCAGGACCCCCACCCTCGTGGGGCGGAGGCCAGTGCCCGCACCCAGACAGGCCAGGGTGGGCTCAGCGGAGCCAGGTCATCGGACTTCCCACTGCCCCTCCGACCCAACCCAGGGAACCGGGAGGCGACAGGACTGGGGCAGGGACACGGCAGAGCCCGAGAGGCAGGTGGCTCTGGATGGCAGGGGGTGCCCCACGCGGGGCACAGTGCACAGGCTGGGCCGAGGGGCTGAGCAGAGCTCCAACTGAGAGGAAAAGCCGGGTTCTGGCTAAAGGGGGCAGCAGAGTTCTGGGGAGAGGTGGTGGCCGCCAGGCAGCCTTCAGCAGGCAGCTGCTGGTTAATTCTGCGTGGCCTTTATGTTGCTTTGGGGAAAAAAAAGAAAGAAAAGGAACATTCTTGCAAGTGGGCTTGGAGAGCGGTTCCCACCTAAGAAATATGATGTCGATGCGTTTTTTGACGATGAACTCCTGTTTTCTGGAGCGGAGCTCCCTGGGGCCCCAGGGGTGCCTTCAGGCAGGCAATCATCGGCTGTCAGGGGCTCAGGCCTGGAGATAGAGAGCCAGCGTTTCCAGGCAGCTGCGAGGCCCCCTGGCCCTGGCTGCCGCGCTGGCCATGGCCAGCCCACGGGCGGACAGTCCCTGAGCGCTAAGCTGCACCTGGCCACGTCCGGCCCTGCGCTTCCAGCAGACATTGACAAAATCAGGAGCATCCCAGGGCCTGGAAAAGTGGCCTTGGAGTGAGATGGTGGTGGGGGTGGGGGGTGGGAGGGCCGCAGAGTACAGGCCTGCAGCTCACGGGGCCTCTGGCAGGAACCAGGCTTTAGAAAAGCTAGCCCCCTTCCCCATGCCCCGTGCCCCTACCTGTGGGCAGCTGTCTGTCAGCCCCTGTTGTCTGTGATTCTGCGTGGGGGTCACAGAAAGCTGGGGGGAGGTGGGGAGGGACACAAGCAGGAGGACCCCCCCCTTAATCAGAGGGGGCTATCTGATGCAGAAGGGGGCTTCAGACACCCACAAGGAGGAGCGGTCCTCTAGGGGGGCTTGGGGCAGAACGCTAGAGAAGATGCTGCGGGAACCAGGGATCTTGGGGGTTTCTGGAGACCCCACCCACCCTGCCTAGGCCACTAGAACAGACCACCCAGAGGCAGGGGACATGCCACATCAGCAGGGCTGGCGCAGGCGGTCCCTGGCCCAGCACAAGCCCATGCATTCTGGATGACCCGCGGCAGACAGTGCTGGGAACGGGTGTCAGCCTGGTGGGTGGGGGTGGGCGGCCACCCAGTCCATCCCCTCCTGGGGCTAGCGCCGGGGGTGGGGGAATCTGCGGCCTGCAAAGAAGCAAGGGGCCTGATGAGAGGCCCGAGACAGGAGGTGGGCACGTGGACACCCCCCCATACACACACACACAAACCAAGAGTGGGTCCTAGACCCCTGCCTGTGGATGTCGCCTCAGCCCCCCAGCTCCGAGAGCCTCCACCCCTGCTCCTGCACCTCCTAACCAAGGCAACTCCTAACTCTCTCTCCCGCTCTCTCTCTCTCTTGCTCTCTCCTCCCTTCTCCAGAAACAACCCACCGCAGCCATGTCTGACGAGGAAACGTGAGTGGTGCCCCAGTTGCCAGCCCCTCAGCCCAGCCTTGGGACCCTCAGACTCAAGACACACTTTCTGGCTTGGGGGAGTGGGGGCAGCAGGGAGAGCATGACTGGTGTTTTCTGTGAACCAGTGTGGACCAACACTTCTCTCTCTCTCTCTCTCTCTCTCTCTTTCTCGCTTGCCTACAGTGAACAGGTTGAGGGTAAGTATCAAAGCTGCTGTCCCCTCCCCGTCCGCCCACCCCCTCACCCCCGTCCCTGATCCACGGCACAGAAGACTACCCTCGGGGAGGCTTTGCTTTTGGTTGTGGACAACACGCAGCTTTCTTTGTGGGGGGTGCTGTTCGTCTGCGCCCCCCAGACCTGCCATGTTCAGTGGGTGGGCTTCAAGTGACCCCTCCCCATGATGACAGGCTTCCTGTTCGGCCACTAGCCCTGGGAGCCGGCTTTTCTGTGCCCCCAGCGGTGTGGCTGACGAGAGCCTGTGGGGCCACTCTGCTGTGCTTCCTGGGAGGACAGTGTCCTCGGTGGCGCCGGCCCACCTCCTGAACCTCGTCCTGCTGTCAGGGCAGCCTCCTCAGGGGCCCGTCTCTGCTCCTTCGCCTCCTCCGTCCCCCAGACCGGCCCTGGGCCTTTGCTAATGGCCACTCTCTTTTGTCTCTATCCCAATGCAGAGCAGTATGAAGAGGAAGGTAATTCTGCAGCCTCTGGAAGTCCCACCAGTGCCCCTGCCTCCCTCCTCTCAGCCCCTCAGCCCCCGCAGTGGGCACCCACCCTGTGCTGCCCTGAGCTCCCCAGTAGCAGCCAGTCGTCCTCCCCCATGATCCTGTGCCTCCAATCCCAACTCTCTCCCTTTCTAAACCGGAATGCACCAAGGTGTTCACCCATGGTCACTAACACCTCCTCCTCATCGCCCGTGGCGGCTAATACTTCGTCCTCATCCCCTATGCCATTGGTGATGTGGTCACTAACACTTTGTCCTCATCACCCGTGGTCATTACTATTTCATTCTTATCACCCATGGCTACTCGATCTCCTCTTCACCTTCCGGGCCACTAATACTTCACCCTCACCATCCATGGTCAATAATACCTCCTCCTCATCGTCCGTGGTCACTAATCCCACCTCTTCATCCCCAGTGACCATTCATACGTCACCTTCATGACCCTTGGTCACTAATATCTCATCCTCATTGTCCGTGGCCCCTAGCAACTCATCCTCATCATCCGTGGTCAATAATACTTTATCCTCGTCATCCGTGGTCAATAATACTTTATCCTCACCATCCATGGTCACTAACGCCTTCTCCTCGCCATCACTGACTATTAATACTCCCATCGTCCGTGACCATGAACTCTTCATCCCCATCATCCATGGTCACGACTACCTCATCCCCATCATCCATGCTGACTAACACCTCATCCCCATAGCCCGAGGTCATGCATGCCTGATCTTCATCCTTCATGACCACGAATTCCTCAACCCCATCGATTGTGGTCACTAATCCCATACACTCATCGCCCGGGGTCACTAATCCCTCACCTTCACCCATGACCACTAAGACCTCATGCCCCTCCTGCTGTGGTGTTTGGAGTTACCTGGCATTTGGCCATTACTAGTCTGAAGCAAATTAATATCAGGTGCCTTGTTGTGCACGCCACTGACCTCTCTCAACCAATCGCTCCGTCCCTCAGTCCCCATTCCCCTCTCAGTGCCTCTTTCTGTCTCTTGAGCTCTATATATCTCGTATGATGTTTCGGGGTCTCTGTCGCTCTTGCTGTGTGTCCCCCATCAGTATCTGTCTCTCTGTCTCCATAGCTCTCTCCTTTAGCTGCCTCATAACTGTGGTCTTAGTGTCTCTCATGAGCTAAGTCTCCTCCCTCAGTAGCTGTCTCTCCCCCTCAGTGTCGCTCTCTGGGTTTCTCTCCATGTCAGTCTCTTTTTACTCTGTCTCTCCCCCTTCAGTCTGTCTCTCCCTCCCATCTCTCTCTCTCTGTCTTTCTCAGCATCTCCCTTCTTCAGTGTCTCTCCACGTCTGCCCCTCGAGCACACGGCCTTCAGGTGTGGCGGGGCCACAGGTGGCATGTACGGGCAGCCGCAGGCATGCCCAGGCCAGTGTGGGGCTGGAACCAGTGCCGCTCCAGCCTCATGGTTCTCAGCTTCTGTGCTGGGGAGTGCAGGCACCCTGCCGGGCACCAGGCAAGCTGAGGGCTTCACCCTCTGTGCCGGGCAGGGCCTCCTGTGAGGAGTCCTGGAGCTATGTTTTGAAAATATTTTGAAAACACTTAGCTACCGTAACCACATGAACAAAAAAACGTGCCTTGTTTCCGCCAGAAAAGTGGATGTGTCCTTTCTGGGTGGGAAATGTGGTCTTGGGGAGGCCAAGCCTTCCCTCGGGCAGAAACCACCATGGGGAGGGGGCTGGTGAGCATGGAAGGACCTCCTGTGCTAAGGTGCCCTAAGGACCCTCAGGGTCCCCACTGCCTTGGACCAGGGCAGCCACCTCCTGGTGGACCTCCTTCCCGGGAAAGAATGTGGCCGGGCGGTAGAGTAGCCTGGCTCCCTGGTGGCTCCATTGTTGCCCTCTCAGATGGATGGGCTGGACTTCTTTGAGTGATACAGGTGCCAGAAGATCACTCCCCAGAGAGCCACAGGGTAACACCCCGCCCCGCCCCCCCCACGCCAGGGTTACCACTGTGGACACATTGCTACCAGTGGTGCCGCGCAGCCCGGTGTGTTACCTGTGGGACCCTGCGAAGACGTTTTCTTACTATCGGGGCCATAGTAGGAAAGCCAAGGGTCCCTGTTTGGTCCTGTCCTCTCAGGCCGGGACCACCAGAGGTGGGGGAGCCAAGAGGCCCTTCTGAGTCCCCACAGCTGCGTAATGAGGTCTTGGGAGCAGGGTGGGGGGCATTCAGCATGGTCGCAGGGTCCCTGGGGGTCCCCAGACCTCCCCACAGAGGCCCAGGCCATGTTCCCCCTTCTCACGGTGGCCACCCTCTGAGGCCGAGGCCCAGACACACAGGCTGGCCTTCCTGGGCCCACACTGACCCAAGCAGGTCTCCTCTCCTGGGATCAGCCCCAGGCGGACACTACTAACGACTTTCCTTGTCCCCTCTCCCCTCCGCCTGTTCCTGACACCCTAGAAGAGGCCCAGGAGGAAGGTGAGTGGGGATCTGGACCCAAGCGCCCGCCCAGACCTCTCAGCCCCTCGGCCCCAACTTTCCTCACAGTCTCCCCGGTGTGCCTGCTGCCCCCCCTCCTCCTCACCCCGCCCCCCGCTCACCTTGACCGGCAGCCCCTCGTCTCTAAGAACCTGTGTTATGCCCCCCACTTCCCTGACCTCTCCTCTTGCAGAAGTCCAAGAGAAAGGTATGAGGCAGGACTTCTGACCCCATGTGGGGCCCAGGGCCTGGCTGGCATCTGAGTGGGGTGGGGGGAAGGGATGAGGAGGCAGCAGGGTGCCCAGCTAGCCAAGGGGCCCCCCATGTGGCCCCAAAATAACCCACTAACCATCATCCCTGCTTGACTGGGAGGATGGAACCACCCAGACTCCCATCTCGCTGGCAGCCTGTTAAAACCCACCGGTGGGGCTGCCCCCAGACCGGAGGGGGCAGATTAGCCATGGGAGGGCCTCTTTGAGCTTGGGAATAGGGGACATTATGGCCGAGCCCCCTGGGAGACTAGCCTTCAAGCCAGGGGAGAGGGTGAGGTGGGAGGGGCACTGAGCCCAGGGACCAGCTTCACAAGGAACCTTCCTCTATGCTCGGGCTAGCCCAGCCCCCACGGGCAGTAAACCTGCTGGCCTCCTGCAGCATCCCTCCAGGGGCCCCAGAGTCCCCTCCATGGGGGCTGAGCCAGGGTGGGCAGCACGGCCCAGGGGAGAGGCCCCATCCCAGGAGCAGCACAGAGGGGGAGCCAAAGTGCACCCTCGAGCCTCAGTTTCCTGCTCAGGAAGGCGGGACCGGGTGGTCAGGGGACTCTGCGAACAGGCCACACGGTTGGGGCAACGGGGCAGGTGGCACTACCACTGACCCTCTCTCACTGGCCTTCCGCATGCGGCCCAACCCGCCTCTCCCGCTGACCCTCCGGGTGGCCAACGGGCTGTTCCTTTAACCTGGGATTCCTCCTCCTTTGACCTCTGACCTCTGACTTGCCTCTTGTTCCATGGCCCTCCTCCTCCCCCATGAAGTTCATGAGCCAGGTATGTGACATGACTTCATTGCGTGTGCCTTGTGTGCACACGTGTGGCCCCTGTGTGGTGTGTGCAGAGGAGGGACCAGAGGCCTCCACCCCCTGCGCTTGCTCCTGCCTGCTCGGCCTCCAGCTCTCCCACCCACCCCACCCTCCGTCACCCCCCACACAGTTTCACAGTCTCTCTTTCCCCCACCCTCTCTCCCCACGTGCCCCACACTGATGCCTGCTTCTGCAGAAGAAGTCCAAGAAGGTATGCCTGTCCAAGGCGGGCACTGTGAGGACCCTCCCACTGCCCCTCGCTCCTACTTGCCCTCCCCCACCACTAATGACAGCAATAGGGTCCCTGGGTGGGAGTGGGGGTCAGGCAGATGGGGACAGGACTGTCTGACCCTGGGCAGAGAGGGCGGAGGACCTGGGGCACACATCCCAGGCCACCACCAGTCCGGCGTGTGTGGCTAGCTTTAGCGAGAGCAGGGCTCTGGGTAGTGGTACTGGGGTCCTGGGACCCCCTTGGTCCACAAAGATGGGATGGGGAGAGCAGAGGAGGGGGGCAGGGCAGGCGGCCTCCACCCTGCCGCAGCTAAGCCAGCCAGCGGTGGGGAGAGGCTGTGGGGAGGGCTGAGGGGCCAGTGGGCTGAAGTCGAAAGAAGCCGGGGCGCAAGGTGGGGCTGGGGGCCGGGAGCTGCCGGGGGCATGCGTGCAAGCACACAACCATCAGGAGGGCCCCACCCTTTGCTGGGCAGGTGCCAGGCACGCCCGGGTGGAGGCAGCCCAGGGGGCCCCCGAGAAGGGGTGAAATGCCAGTCAGGGCTTGGGGCCCCAACAGGGGAGCTCTTCTTGGGCCCAGTTCACATACCAGACCATGGGGACACATGTCCCCAGAACACCGGGCCAGGGTGTCTACGGGCTGACCTCGGTCCACAGCACCCATCATCTGCTCGGCAGTATCCGGAGACCATGGTGGCCCCCAGAGGGCAAGGGAAGGGGCCAGCAGACAGGTGGGAGGGAAGGGGAGCCCGCAGAGCCAGAGCTCCTCACCAGGAGCCCCCCTGGTAAGCCCCGACCTGGCTGGGCTCTGCCGGGTCAATGTAGACAGACAGACAGCTTGGACCCTGCCCCCACGTGTTGGGAGAGCGACATTTGCCCCCAGTGAGGTGTCAGCTGGCGGTGGGTCCTGACACCCCACGGAGGCCTGTAAGCTGTGGCGAGACCACTGCTGGTGGGTCCAGGGTCTGACCAGGCTGGGCCCCGAGAAAGGGGTCTTCAGCTGCCCTGAGGAGGCCAGAGAGCTGCCCCTAGGTCATCCTGGCTCGTGGATAGGGAGGGCCAATCTTAGGGCAGAGCAGCCCCCTTCTGTGGGGTCCAACCAGGGCCGTGCCGGGGCAAGGGACAGTCAGGGTTCTCAGTAGGGCTCCTCGCAGCACCAGAAGCTAAGCCAAACCCTGCAGTGGGAGAGGGGCCAAGGGCCCAAACTAGGGCCCCTCCAGCCTAGCTGCTGCCCAGCCACTGAACTTCAACCCAGCTATACTGCTGGAGCAGTGGTTTACAAGGCAGGCTTACCACAAGGTCAGCAGTTCAAAACTACCAACCGCTCTGTAGGAGGAAGAGCAGGCTCTCGCCTCTCCTAAAGGCTGAGTCTCGGAAACCCACAGGGGTGCAGGTCTATGCTCTCCCACAGGGTCGCACTGGCTGTGAGAGGACCCTCACGCCTGTCCCCACACTGCTCACGTTCTCCAGGGGAGGGGTGATCTCACAGTGCAAGAAGGGCCCTGCCCTCAGGGACAGACGGCTGGACAGACGCCTAGGCCCCCACACAACGCCCTGCATGTAGGCCCTCCCTGGACCCTGCTGGGGGCACTAGTGGGCTGGGGGCCGAGGGGGGGTACCGCAGGGCGGGGGGGCGCCTCTGCACGGCCTTTCTCTTGCATATCTGCTTGGCCCTGAAGACGCTGAGGCGGAGCTGGGGGAGGACGAGGAAGGTAA
Source organism: Echinops telfairi (assembly GCF_000313985.2). NCBI lineage: Eukaryota > Metazoa > Chordata > Mammalia > Afrosoricida > Tenrecidae > Echinops > Echinops telfairi. Next base: position 1,712,386 of record NW_022103935.1, read on the forward strand.
GGGCTGCCGCCCCCACCCACCCCTGCTGCTTCGCTCACCCCCAGGCTCTGCTGGCTCTGTCTCCCACAGCCACCAAGGACATGGACAGGACCCTCCTTCGCTCCCCCACTGGCCTGTCCACCAGTCTACATGTCGCCTGCCCCCACCCCTTCCCCCAGCTGCTGCCAGGGGCCAGGGCAGGCCAGGTCCAGAGAAAGGAGAGGGGCTCCCTCCCCCCGGGTCTCGCCATCCCCCGTCTCCTCAGTGGCCCGAGTGCCCTCCCTGTCCCCTGCCGTCCCCCCACCAGGGAGACCCTTTGTTGGCCCTCGTGCCCCTGTCTCCATCTTCCCTCTCGCTGTTGGCCGAGGACTCTGTGACCCACATCTGCCCCCCTCTTCTCCGGCCTTCCAGCCCCGGCACCCGCACTGCTCTGTCCTCAGCCCCAAGCCTGCAGTGGGGACAAGGCCCGAGTGTTCCTGGTGGCCTGGGGCGGGGTTTATGGGCTCAGTCAGAGAGGCACCTGGGGTCCCATGGTCTCACCTGGTCTCTCTCTGTCCCCTCTCCACGCCAACCTTGCGGTGACCAGAGGAGAAGCCAAGGCCCAAGTGAGTAGGGGCAGGATTGTGGGAGGGTTGGAGGGGGAGCAGGTGGGCAGGCAGGCTGGGGGCAAGGTCCTAGCCCAGGATCCAGGGGGTCTCAGTGACGGCCTCTCAGGCCCTCACTCTGTGCCCCAAGTCCCAGAGATCTTGGGTAGACCGTGATGTGGGCCATCTACGGGCGGGCCAGGGTCCTCCCGAGTTCTGTTCTCCAGGGATGGGTGCAGCCAGACTCTGGGGGTCCCGTCAGAGAGGCCTTCCTGCAGGAGGAGGCCTCCCAGAGCTACTGGCCGAGGAAGGCAGGGGCGCGGCCAGCTGTGGAGAATGTGTTGGGGGCCAAGGGTGCTGAGGTGGGGGGCATCCCTTCCCTTGGTGAACCTCACTCTGTGCCGTGGGGGGCCTCTGAGGGGCCTCACAGCACAGACAGACATAAGAGGGTGCTGGAGACTGCAAGGATGGGGGTCTGCTCTCTGCAGCTCGAAAGGACACGTCTAGTTTGCGGCCCCATCCTGGGCCTGGGGACCCCTCTGAGCTGGGCAGTGCGGCCTTCTGGGCAGAGTCTTTCGCCCTCCCAGCCCCAGCCAGGAGAGATGCCCTCTCTGTCCTCCTGCCGGTGCCGGGCACAGGCTTCCCCTTGGTCCTGTGGAGGTGCACCGCACAGGGTGCACCGCACAGGGTGCCCAAAGCCAGCACCCACTCTCCCGCTCCCCTAGCGATGCAGCATCACAGCCATGGGGGCGCGGTGGGCGCCCCCTGCCCTGGCCCGCCCTTTTCCACCCATTTCCATATGAAACTGTACGTGTCACAAGACCCTGTCCGCACTCGAATGCGCAGCGTGTGCTCTCCCTATGCAAACAAAACACTTCATTAGAGGAAATTTGGAAAATACGTAAACGTCTAACGAAGAGGCCAGGGCGGCCGGGAAAAGAAAGAAACAGAGAACGGGGGAAGCCAAAGGACCCTGGCTCCCCCCACCCAGCCGCCCGCCCGCCGGCCGACGGTGGAACAGGGTGGAGAGAAATAAAAAGACTTTATTTCTTTCCACAAGTTTTCCATGCACAGGGCTCGGGGAAAGGGGGGCGGGGGGCGGGACGTTCAACCGCATGGCCGTTTCTCAGACATTGCCCGTCTATAGGCCCCTGGTTTCTGCTTCCCGACAAGTTAGCTCTGTTCCTAAGTATTTTTCCGTGTTTTCCCATCGTCTTCTTAAATATTTTGAATGGCCACCGCCTGGCCGTCCATCGGGCAGGCCACAATGGCTGCAAGCATTCCTCGAGTGTGGGACCCAGGCGGGCCCGTGTTTTACTGTCATAAATAACGCGGGTGGGGAGCCCGTCCCTCGGTCAGCTTGTTTCCCTAGGCTGCCGGCCCAGAACTGGAATTACTGGGTCAAAGAGCATGACGATTCTTAAGGCTTTGGACATCCGCTGCCAAATAGCTTTGCCCCGAAGAGGCTGCCAAGGCCTCCCTCCGACGTGGCGGGCTGGGGCTCCGTGTGCCGCCTCCCCTTTCCAAGGACAGCGCCCCGCTTTCAGCCCTCAGCCCCCGTGCCGGGGCGACGGCCGGCTGTTTTCGTTGGGCGCGCCTTTGACGGCGCGGGAGGGAAGAGCTCCCTGGCCGCCTGGCTCACTGGCCGTCTGTCTCCCAGAGAATCGCCGGCTTGTGCCCCGGCTCATTCATCTAACGGGTGGGCGTCCATGACGCCCGTTTGCACAGGGATAGGAAGTCTGGTCCAGATTCGTGGCAAATATTTTTCCAGTCTCTCCCCCACTGCGCCCCACAGCCCCCACTTCAATGTTGGCCTCTTCCCCCACCCCAGCACCCTATGAAACACACAGAACGGGTGCTTCCTCTGAGTGCGGCCAGCCCTTGGGGCTTCGTCCCCTTGCTGGGAATCTTGGGACTGAGTGGTGCCACAGGCAACCGGGTCCACTGTCCTCCATGGGCACTTGGTTCTGTGGTGGGATATCACCGCACTGCCTCCAGGGCCTCAGACCCCCCTCGATGCCCTCCTCTCTTTCCCCTGGGTCCTCAGAAAAGATGGCTCCAGGGGCCACCCACCCACACTCCCAGCCAATCACCCACCCACCCACTCATCTGCCCACCCCTGGAGGCCACATAGCTCCCTTGAGTCCTGTCCAAACGGGCTGCCTTCACTTGTCTGTGTGTGAGAGCAAGGAGTCAGGACCCTGCCTTGGGGCACGGGTTTGCACATCCGAGGGGTTAGGAAGTCGGCAGGGCAGAGCTGGCAGAGAGGTTGGCATGTTCTTGTGTTCTGGGTGGGAGCAGATGTGCCACCAGCATGGTGCCCTCAGCCAGCTGAGGGTGCCAGGGCCGGCCTGGGCTGGGGTCAGGGTGGGGATGGGCCAGGCTGGCCCCTCTGGAGTCTCAAGTGCTCCACTCCTGAGCCTCTCTCTCTCTCTCTCTCTCTCCCCTTCAGACTCACTGCTCCCAAGATCCCAGAAGGGGAGAAAGTAGACTTCGATGTAAGTTTGTGGAACTCGGGTCAGCACGGTCTACCCTCTGTCCCCAGCCCACAGCCACATCGTAGACCTGAGCACCCACAGCTGGGCTTCCTGGGCTGATCAAGTCCACCTTAGCTCTTTCCTGGGCTGGAGGAAACACCTCCCAGAATAGACCTTGTCTCTTCCTCTCTCCTCTGCCCATCCACTCACGCATCCAACCACCAATCCATCCATCCAACCAACTATCCATCTATCCATTCAACCACCCACCACCCATCCATCCACTCACTGACCCACCCATTCATACATTTACTCACCTACAATTTCATCTACCTACCCATTTACCTATTCATCCATCCACCCATCCACCTATCCATCCATCCAACCATCCATTCATATATCTGACCATCCACACTTTCACCAAATCACCTATTCATCCACCCATTCATCCATCCACTTAGCCACCTCTTCATATATCCACCCACCCACAATTCCCTCCACCCACTCATTCACCTATCATCCGCCCACCCACCCATCTGTACATCTACCCACCCACTTGCCCATCCACCCAACCAATCAACCATCTACCCATCCATCCATCCATCCATCCACCCATCCACCCACCTATCCATCCACCCATTCACCCACCTATCCATCCATCCATCAATCCCCTAAACCACCCACCCAGAATTCCATCTACCCACCCATTCACCTATCCATCCATCCAACTATTCACCCACAAACCCATCCATCCACACAGCTACGCACGCATCCAATCATCCATCCACATAGCCATTCATATCCACCCATCCACATTTCCTTCTGACCACTCATTCACCTATCCATCTATTCATCCACCCACCCACCCGTTCATACATACTTCAATCTACCCATTCATCATCTATCCAATCCCCCATACTCCCTTAGCCCCATTTGTTCACCCATCCACTCATCCACTCACTTACTCATTCACCCATCCATCACCCATTACCTGCTTATTTTTTGTCCAGCAAATGAGCTCGCTGGACAGACTCCCCTCTGCCATGTCCCTGCCAGGCATGGCTGAGAACAGAAAAAGGGCCACCGCAGAGCCAGGCCACCCCAAGGGGACTGATGACTTCCCAGCCCACTCTGTGGCTCGGGGATCGGACAGCCCTGGCCCCTAAAGGGCCGTGGCTGGGCGGACTTGGTGTGGGGCCCGGCTCTCCTGTGTGGAACCGGGGGAGTGGTGGCGGGGGCTGACGGGCACCTGGGCGCGCAGGACATCCAGAAGAAGCGTCAGAACAAGGACCTCATGGAGCTGCAGGCCCTCATCGACAACCACTTTGAGGCCCGGAAGAAGGAGGAGGAGGAGCTGATCGCTCTCAAGGAGAGAATCGTGAGTTGGCGCAGCTCAGGCCTCAGCCCTCCCTGTGGCCCTGTGTGTCTGGGCCCTGGGTGACTGGAGGTGATGGGGGCGTGGGGACTGGGGGCCACTCTTGGAGGGAGGAGAGGCCAACTGACCTGCCACCTGGGCCGCAGGAGAAGCGCAGAGCCGAGAGGGCAGACCAGCAGAGGATCCGCGCGGAGAAGGAGCGGGAACGGCAGAACAGACTGGCGGTGAGGCCCCGCCCCCTCCCAGACCCATGGGAACCACGCAGGGCGCCCTGACCCTCCCTTCCTCCCAGGTGGGCAGCGTCCCCCCGTGAGGCGCCCGTAGTGGTCTGCGTGGCTCTGTAGCCCTCCCCTCAAGGCGGCGGGCCCCAACCCCCAAGTCCCTGGAGCTTCCAGAGAACTCCAGGTCCGGGACAGCGCCCTGGCGTCTTGGCTGAGCATGGCGCAGCCCCGACGCCCGCCTGAGGGTCTTGGCGACGGGGGTCCGCAGGAGGAGAAAGCCAGGCGGGAGGAGGAGGACGCCAAGAGGCGAGCGGAGGACGACATGAAGAAGAAGAAGGCACTGTCCTCCATGGGCGCCACCTACAGCAGCTACCTGGCCAAGGTGCGTGGGGCTTCCACGGGCGGAGGCACGCCCCTGCTGGTGGCCGTGGCCCCGGCTCCCGAGAGCCTAGCACTGCCCCTCGCGTCCCGGTCCCGCAGGCCGACCAGAAGAGAGGCAAGAAGCAGACGGCGCGTGAGATGAAGAAGAAGATTCTGGCTGAGAGACGGAAGCCCCTCAACATTGACCACCTCGGTGATGACAAGCTGAGGTGATCCGGGTGCCGGCGGGGGTGCGGGAGGTCAGCAGGCTGGCTGATGGGGCACTGACAACCCTCCGGCCTACACAGAAGCTTCCAGAACATTCACCTCGGAACTCACCTCCCGGGGTTTCAGCAGGTGTCTTGAGTTCAGCTCCCTGGAGGGGCTGAACCTGGCCCTGCCTGTCCAGAGCTTAACCGGCCACCTGTCCCCTTGCCTGCCTCCCCAGGGACAAAGCCAAGGAGCTCTGGGACACCCTGTACCAGCTTGAGACGGACAAGTACGAGTTTGGGGAGAAGCTGAAGCGTCAGAAATATGACGTAAGTGCAGGCCTTCTGGCCCACAGGCCCCTGGTGTCCTGATGGCTTGGGCAGCACCTCTTCTCACTGCCCCCCCCCCATCCTGCTGGGGCTGCCCAGGCAGGACCCCTGGCCCCAGAGGCTGGAGTCGGGCCACACTATCAGGCAGGCCACTAGGACGCCCCGTGTCCTGTGTGCAAGCTAGGCTGACCCCAGGCTGACCGGGTGTGAGGGAGTAGCCACGGGGCCAGGGGCTACAGGGTCCCCCAGCTGGCAAGGAGTCCCCGTGCTACTGAGCTCAGCTCTGGGGGACACTAGCTCCTTGTGCTGAGCTGTCCCCCACTTGACACCCCTGCAAACCCAGGTCTCGGCCACCTCAGGCCCTGAGAAACCAGCTTTGGGGCACCTGTGTGGACAGCTGATGCCCAGGGTTTGAGTGCTGTGTCTCCTTACACCGCCACCCAAGCCCCGGGAGCAGACAGACGCCTGCGGTCTCACCACCGGCGTGGGGGTGCCCCTCTCTGGGGGTGCAGGCACGGCCCTGGGGTCAGGCTGGGTCTGGAAGGCAGCCTGTCGTGGTGGTCTGAGAAGTGGGGTGGAGGTACAGGGTTGTCGCCTGCTCTTAGAGTCCCGGGGGCCTAGTGAGGGGTCCCGGGGTCCTTGAGTGCTGAGTCAAAGGGATGGGCTGGGGAAGGGGATTTGCTGCTGTCACTCCCCTCGGCCCGGTAGATGGGTTCTGGGCACAGGCTTGGGGCTCCCTTTGCTTCTCTGTATCCTTGGGCAAGCTGCCTCAACTCAGACATTACTGGGTGGGCAGGACAGCCCCTTCTGGGATGCTGCATGCTCAGGGCCAGGCTCACCTCACTCTTTCATGGCCATACACACCCACCCGCCGCCCAGGGGCATCTCGGGGCTGGGGGAGCCTAGAGGTCTCCCACCGGGGCAGCAGAGATGAGGGTAGACCAGAGGGCTCAGCCCCCACCCAGCCCCATAACCGCCTGGTCTTTGCAGATCATGAATGTGCGGGCCAGAGTGGAGATGCTGGCCAGGTTGTAAGTAGCCAAGTAGCCAGCGCCCGGGTGCGCTCCCCAGCACGGGGTGCTCGTGCATGGCACGTTGGTCGTACAGGACGCCGAGGCCGCGGGCACCGACAGGGCGCAGCCTCTGCCGCTCCTCCTGGCCCCTCCCTTGTAGCCCCAAGGGGCACCCAGGAGAAACGGGCTTGGACAGGACAGAGAGGATGGAAAGGGGTGTGGCCCCATGCTGGGAACCCCAGCCAGGGCTCAGGGGGCTCAGGAAGCACCCAGGCAAGGATGGCATGCTCCAGCAGCCCCAGCAGCTCTCTGCAACTGCCCCCTTGCCTTGCCCCCGGCCCGCGTCCTGCCGCAGCTGCAGGTAAGTGGTCACTCAGAGCGGTCGTGCGCCCTGGTCCAGGGCCCAGCACAGGCCACCGTGAGTAACAGGGAGGCAGCAGCCGGGCACTGGATCACAGGAGGCCTTCAGGAGTGGCCAGAAAACAGTAAGGGCGCCCTCAGACCACGTGCTATGTGGGGCGTGGCTGCTGCAAAGCACGCAGGACGTCGCTTGCTTGAGCACACACGCGTGAGGGCGTCTGAGGGGGACGTCCCATAGTGAGAAGGGCCATGCTACTACCTGTGCAGTGACATCCAAGTGTTGAAGCCCATGCAGGGCAGTGCTGACGTCCGAATGGCACGCTCACGTGGTGAGTGGTGCTGACTTCCATGTAGCGCCACCCACGCAGAGACGCAGGGCGGTGCCGGTATCTGTGTGTCATCTGCATGGTGAGCAAGATGGTGCCGATGTCCACGTGTGGTCTGCGTGGTGCGCAGGGCGGTGCCGATGTCCACGTGTGGTCTGCGTGGTGCGCAGGGCGGTGCCGATGTCCGCGTGTGGTCTGCATGGCTTACAGAGCAGTGCCGTGTCCGCGTGTGGTCTGCGTGGCATGCAGAGTGGTGCCGGTGTCCACGTGTGGTCTGTGTGGCTTACAGAGTGGTGCCGATGTCCACGTGTGGTCTGCGTGGCTTACAGAGCAGTGCCATGTCCGCGTGTGGTCTGCGTGGCATGCAGAGTGGTGCCGGTGTCCGCGTGTGGTCTGCGTGGTGTGCAGAGCAGTGCCGGTGTCCGCGTGTGGTCTGCGTGGCGTGCAGGACGGTGCCGGTGTCCATGTGTCTTCTGCGTGGTGCGCAGGGTGGTGCCGATGTCTGCGTGTGGTCTGCGTGGCACACAGAGTGGTGCCAATGTCCACGTGTGGTCTGCGTGGCATGCAGAGTGGTGCCGGTGTCCGCGTGTGGTCTGCGTGGTGCGCAGGGCGGTGCCAATGTCCATGTGTCCTCTGTGCGGTGCTAGTTTGGATGTAGGCTACCCAAGTGGCACGTGGGATGCTGCCAGTGCCCACGTGGTGATGTCCAAAAGTGGCCCCACTGGCCACGCTGGCCTGCAGAGAAGGCTGCGCCGCCGACACAGTAGGTCGCCCTGTCATTTTCAGATCACCACGCTCAGGAGCCGCATCGACCAGGCACAGAAGCAGTGAGTAGCCTGTGCCGCGCATGCCCACTGAGGACAGTGGCGGCAGCGCCCCCGCAGGCCTAACTCTTACTAACAGCAGGTGCGCCGGCCCAGGCCCAGCGCAGTGGCCAGGAGGACCAGGGTCGCCCATGCCTCTCTCCGCAGGAGACACTCACCAGTGTTTCAGCGCAGACGGGGACAGAGTCCAGGGCGAGCCTCCAATTCCATGGGGGATGGGGTGGGGGGAGTGGAGGAAAGGTCAGGGGACAGCAAGGGTGGCAGCGGGCCCAAGACCCAACCACCCGAGGCCCATCTCGGAGGACCCCGGTGCTGCCCGAGCTCAGGGTCTCGTGCCCCAAAGGAGCACAGTGGATCCAGGGGACAAATTTGGGGCTGACATTTGGGGCATTTTCTGCCCTCTCCCCACTGCCCTGGGCTCCTCAGGGCTGCCAGGCACCTGGCCTCTGCCTGGGGGGTCAGAACTACTGGGCCGTGCGTGTGTGGAGGTGTAACAGGCTGTCTGGGCCGACTCACTGACTCCTGCAGAAAGGGCTGGCCACCAGTGCCGTCCTCGTCCAGCCTAGCCATGGTGCTGGTGAGCCCAGAGCCTGGGGGGTGGGGGGGCTGAGATTCCGTGTCCACCTCCCTCAGCCTCTACCCGACAACCCCAGCTTCCTCGTGGGCTGTGGTGTGAAAAGAGTCCAGCCAGGGAAGTTTCCACCAAACTTATCCCTTTGGTAGTCACAGGGCAAAGGCCTCCCAGGGACCCCGGTCCTGCGTGCAGCCCGGATGAGGGCACGTGCTGCCCCCGTGCCTCTGGGCACTCCTTGGTACTCCAGGGATGCCAGCCCTGCCCAAAAACCTTCAGGAAGACACAAAAGCTGCCCGTAAGGCCACAGGCTGTCCAAGCCCAAAGCCCTTGGGCCATGAAGGAGAGTCAGGGAGGGCGGCTCAGCCCTTCACACCAGCCCCTGCCCCCTAACCACACTGACACTTTGCACCACGCCACCACGCTCAGGTCCTGGTCCAGGCCCAGGTAAGTCAGCACAGCTGGGCGGGGGGCCATGGGTGCATGCACACCAGGAGGGCCAGGCTAGACCCTCAGCCCAAGCATGTGGCCAAGCTGCCAAGGCCGGGGGGTTCTGGAGGCCCCGGGGGTGGGGGCGTGGAGCTTGGCTTGGTTCCCACCACCCTGAAGCTCAAGGCCACCCTGTCTCCCATCTGCAGCAGCAAGAAGGCTGGTGCCACGGCCAAGGGCAAGGTCGGTGGGCGCTGGAAGTAAAGACACAGAGCCAGCGTGGATACACGAGTCAGGGGGGCCCTCCCCGAGTGAGGCTTCCTCTGGGGCTCTCGGGAAGTCCCCAACAGGGCCTTTGACTCCTCCTGAGTACCCCCTGCGCCTCTGTCCACGCCACCCCAACCCCTGGGGCCTGGGAATAAAGCGAGCAGACCCCCCTCCAACAAGAGCGTGCTTTTCTGGGTGGGAGGGGGCAGCTCTGGGACTCGGGAGTCAGCAGGAAAAGGGGAGTCCTTCTCGGAGCTGAATGCAGGGTGCACACGGTCACCAGGGGCTCTGTGCACCCAAAGCTTCCCCATCAGGCCAGCACCTGCATCTCCTCGCCAGTGCAACTTTGCCGGCTACATCCAGTGGGCCCTGAGAGAGCTTTGCTGAGGGGAGGGGAGTGCCCCCCCCCCAAGGGGCATGAGTCCCGAGAACTAGCCGCAGACTTTCCAGGCTCTCCCCCCAACCCAGGGACATGCAGGCAGAGGGGCCCCAGACTGGAGACCCTTCTCAGAGGCCCCTGGGTGGAGCTGAGGCTACAGGCACAGGAGGTGGGGGGAGTGGGGCGAGGGGGAACAAGCAGCCCCAGCCCGTCCGCTCCCCATCTGAGGGGGCAGTGTGAGGCTGCCCTCATAAATCTGAAACTCCTGACAAAATAGAATTCTGGAAAATATAAATCACAAAAATTGGATCAAGACGCGGAGCCCTGCACGGCAGGCACAGGAAATGTGGGGCCCAGGGCCTGGGCTGCGCACAGGCTGGCGGCCAGCAGGCGGGGGCCGGGGCCTCTTCCCGGAGGTGCTGCAGCCAGCCGGCCGGCAGGACCCTGCCCCCAAACCCCCACCGCACCCGCCTGTGCACCCAGACACCCCACACACAGACACAGCCCGCTCCCCACAGTCACAGCTATACACACATTATTGCACACCCCACCACTGTGTGAACACACAAGCACACACATACACGAACGACGTGTGCACAGCTCACTCCTCACCATTGTACTTCCCCGAGTCAGTGCACACACCAAGGCTCGTGCACACCTTCATGTGAGTGCACAAACACAGCACATATGCACGCATGTGCTCAGCCAAACACCCCCCACATGAGCATACATGTGCCCCCTAATTCCTCCCCATCCATAACCCCCATGCACGTGAACACCCCTTCAGTCCGCGAGCATACACACACGCAATCCATTACACACACACCGCCATACCCCATCACCTGTGTGTGCACACCCAGCACACCACACACACACACTCACAACAACACCTGTGCCCCACAAATATGAATCCCTATGTGACACATGTGCCCCAACGGACACGCAAATCCCATCCTGAATCATAATCCTCACGTGTGTGCACAGACCTGCCTAGGTCCTCACACACATGCTCTCCACAAACGTGTCTTCGCAGGTGTTCGTGTGTGTGCTTGCCCCAACACACACACAGCTCGCCCTCACGCTCTTACCCCTCACATGCGTGCACAGCACCAAAGACAACCTCATGCACACGTGTTTTCCACAGAAGGTGTTCTTCACAGGTGGGTGTGTGGACCCTGCAGACACACACACACACACACACACACACACACACACACGATCGCTTCCCACAATCTTAACCCCCACGCCTGTGTACAGGCCCCTGGCACAGACACACACACACACACACACACACACACACACACGGTCCACTCCCCCACAATCTTAGCCCCCAAACATGTGGGCACAGTCCGGCATGCGCCCCACACATGTTCCCACCAATGTATGTCCCCACATGGATGCACACTCCTACGTGTCCACAAACACGTATGACCTAACCATGCCCACCGACAAACACCGACACACATCCACGTCCACCCACTTGCTCACACACGCGTGCCTCGCTCACACACAGTCCCCCACACCACACGTGCCAACTGCCCATGTCCTCGTGAATTTGGAGCAGAATGTGGGAGAAGCCCCCCATGGGCTGCGAACAGAAGACCCGAGGAGGGCAGACCGGGCCTCGCAGGTTCCAGAGACCCAAGATGAGGTCCCAGAGCAGCAGGGTGACGACAACAGGACGCAGGGAGCAGGGGGGCGGGGGGGAGGAAGTCCCTGTGGGCAGGTGGGGACGCCCATTCTAAACATGAGGGAGCGCAGCAGTGAGCAACATAAAACGAGGCCGGACCCCACAGGCCAGCCCAGGGTCCCAGCGCCCACATGGGAGCTGAGGCTTCTGTCACAGGGACCCTCAGACAAAGGGCAGGAAGGCTGGGTGGGGTCTGGACCAAGCATGGAAGCCTGATTGGGGTGTCTCCAGACCACACTCCCCAAAGCAAGAGAATGCATGGGAGAGGGAGGGGATCCCTTGCAGATGTTGACCAGAGGCTAGGAAGGACAGCAAGTTTCTCAAAGTCCAAGTGGCCAGCACATCCTGGCCACTAAGTGCCAGCCCCTGTAGCCAGACCAGGCCTCGCCTGAAGGACCACTCTTACAGCACGTGTTTAGAAATGTTCAAACGCCAAGTACCTCTCGACCCTGACCAGAGCCATCAGGAAAACCAGAGAAGGACTTAGAACCAAGAGGCCTTGAAAGGGCCACACATCAGAAGCTGGGGTGCAGCCAGCACAGGGCAGAAAGGGGAGCCTCGGGCCTGAAGATTCCATTAGGAAAGAAAATAGTGGGTGGGTGGGGGTTGGGGGGGACACCAAACATTTCATCAAAACCCAGAAAAACCAAGACCAGGAGCAAAGGACAGGAACAGACGGGAAAGAGGAGAAGCCGACAGATAACACGGTGCGGACTGAAGCCAGCACCCCGAGAGGACGATCCACAGGGTGCAAAACCGAGTCGGTGAGGGGCTGCTGAGCCAGCCAGGGCGCTTCCCCAGAGAGCGGGGGGCACAGACGCAGATAAAGTCAGACTGGGAGAGGCTGCGGGCCGCTGCGGGAAGGCGGGCTACGTGTCAGCGGGCAGGACAGAGAGCACCATAAACAACGTTCGGCCCATAACTCTGGAGCTAGAGCAAACAGCCGGCTTCCTGCACGAAAACAACGGAACGTAGGGGGAATTGGCGGTTCGAGATAAGCGAGGATCAACCCAGCAGAAGACGCAGAAGGCGAACTGCTGGGGGAATTGTTCCCGCGTTCCTGGGGGATGAGGGGGCGGGGGTGTCACACGAGGGGGGAGCAGGGCTCCTGCAAGTGCAAGTGCTTGGAGGGCCCCCATTGCCTTTTCCCACGTTGTTTTCGAAGCCCCTTCCGCACGCGGACTGCGCCTGTGTGCCCAGAGAGGAAGGCTGAAAATCTGTAAAATGCCCATTGACGTCAGGGGAAGCTGAGAGAGGGAACGGGCCGGTGTTTTGAAAGGCATTGAACCAGGAGTTAAGAAATCTTCCCACGGAAAGCAAGACAAGCAGCCGGGAGGGCCAAGGGCACGGACCTCATGCTAACGTGCCCTTCTTATCTGCAAAGACGGTTCGAGGGCAGGGAACGGATGGGTGCTTTCCTTGTGTGCCAACCTGTCCTCTTAGACGGAGAGGCTGAAGCATGTGCGTTCCCTGAGCAGATGGCGGGACCCAGTGGCTACCACCATGGGCCACGCATCAGGGCCGTTGGGAGGGTGAATGGTGGGCAGGACGGGGCGGGCTTCGGTCGACCCAGGGGTCGCTGTGAGTCCGAACAGGCTCGATGGCACCTGAGAACAAGGGCGCAGTAAAACGCAGCACCCGTGGGCAAAACGTGTGGAGGAAGGGGCTCCCCAACCTTCACCCACCCCCAGGCACAAGAAGCAAAGGTCACCCCCCTCCGTGTCGCCTGGATGTCTCCAGCAGCCCCCACCCGACCGACCAGGGCCCTGGGACAGGAAAGCAGGGCGGGCGGGGATGGGAAGGCACAGGGAGGCAGGAACAGATGCCGCGGCTCGTAAACGTGTGATTGCCCGGCAGACCCCAGAGAGGCCCTCCTCGCGCGTCACTGGAGCTGATAAGATTTCAATGTGGTCGGATGCGAGCACAATATACGAGAACCGGCCACCGCCGCCTTTCAGGAACTGTAAAACCCGAGATCAGGGAAAACGTGCTGAAGAGCAGCCCCGGGCATGACCTCAACCTCGCGGCAAAGGCAGAGCTGCCCGCCGGGTTTCCCACGCTGGGAGTTGTTTATGGAACCGGGCGGGGAGGTGGGAGGGGGGGGCATTTGTCCGCCAGCCCATCTGTGGGCAGCCAGGTGCTTAACCTTGACCCCATCAGGGCTCCTACATCTGAGAATGTTGAGTCCAGCAGACACGTGCAATATGTCCCATGAAGGAGACAAGGAGCAAGGGTCTGGAAGGTGCTCACTCCACCCACCACACCAGCACGGGGTCGATTCTAACCCACAGCGAACCCGTGGTCCCCGGGGGAGGGGGGTCTGAGTGACTGGTGGGTTAGCACCGGCCATGCTGAAGCCACTCTGTCACCAAGCCTCCTTTCCAGGGATCTTAGCGATGCCATATCCACAGAGATGGTCTTCCCCCCCACCCTGGAAATGTCCCTTTTCCTTAGAGCCCTCAGTGAGGCCCAAGCCAGCTTCTCGCCGCCCTCGCAGCTCTCCGAGGAAGCTGACAAGCACCAGCCCACAGTCCGCATGGGCGAAAACGGGGGTTCGAGAGGATGGAAGATGAGGCTGAGGGCCCAGGTGCCAGCACAGCACCTCTGTGGGTGTGAGAGCAGTGCTGCACCCTGTTGTGGGTGTGAGAGCAGTGTTGCACCCTGTTGTGGGTGTGAGAGCAGTGTTGTACACTGTTGTGGGTGTGAGAGCAGTGTTGTACCCTGTTGTGGGTGTGAGAGCAGTGTTGCACCCTGTTGTGGGTGTGAGAGCAGTGTTG
>NW_022103935.1:1729298-1739459 GCF_000313985.2 Echinops telfairi
GTCCCGGGAGAGCAAACGTCCAAACATAAAGGGGGCAGCAGTGGGGAGCAAGGCACCCATAGAGCAGAGAGCCTGAAGGGCAGCACATTCTCGAGAAAGGGTGCTTGGAGGGCACGTGGAAGCCAGCACCACTTCTGTTGCTGTGCTGTGGAGCTGGCCGGACGGCTGCTCACTGGACAGGGCACCCGCTCCTGCACCAGCCTCGCTGTGCTAGCCTGGCTCTTCCACAGTGAAGCCCAAGGTGTCCTGCACCACCCCCTGATCCATTGGGAATAGGACCGTTGTCATCCGTAGCAAGTCCCCTGGGCTGCAAGTTCAACCGGAAATCGAACCGCGATGCAGCAGTTCAGTGAGGCCAGGACAGCCCGCTGGGCTCGGAGGCCATCACTGACCTAACAGAGAAACAGAGGGCACTGGGAGGCTGCTCTAGATGGACGGGGACCAGAGTGACGTGGCCTTGGCCTTGACATCATGGAGCAGAAACTGCAGAGCAGGCTGGACCACAGCTGGCCATGACAGCAGTGGGCTGGGCCTTGCTGGCGAGGCCTACCCGCACCTCACCACCAGGACAGGGGCTGGTCAGAAAGCGGGGGCCCAAGATGGACACTGGAAAGAGTCACATGACGCATGTGAACCATGGGCACGTCTGCACACACACACAGTGCACACACACAGTGCATACTGTGTACACACTGTACATAGTGTACACACCAGGTACAGTGTATATATAGCACACACACAATGTGTACATTGTATGCACATAGCATACACATAGTGTACAGTGTATGCACACTGTGTACAATGTATATACACGGTATACGAACAGTGTACACACACACAGTGTACACATACCGTGTACTGTATACACACACCAGGTACAATGTATCTGCACAGTGTACACACACACAGCCCTGCCTGTCCCTGTCCCACCGGAGACAGACTCCTGCATTCAACAAGGAGAGCAGAGGGGTGGGTTGCAGCCATCTGTAAAGGGTCTGGCACGGTTGAATTAGTCAACAGCGCACCGCTCCCTGTGGCCCATCGGACGGAGCCTGAAACCCAGTGTTGGGGGTCGGGGGACGGGGCACGGTGGGTTTCCACCATGATGCTACATGGACTGTGTGCCTGGGACCAAGAAGGAACCCCTGCTTTGGGGGTCACAGCCATGCAAACCAGAGAGGGGCTCCCCCCGGGCTGTTCCTGTCCCCGGGCCTACACCCCCGGAGATCGTAAATAGCTCCTCTCGGGAAAGGGCGTGTGCTCCCAGGACAGGCTCATCCTTGAGAACAAAACAAGCCCATGCTGAAGGAGCCATCGGAAGCCGTAAACCGTCCTTCCTCTGCCTGCCTGGCTCAGCCGTGGCCAGCCGGTGTCCCGGGACCAGGCAGGAACCGGACCCCAGCGAGCCAGCGAGGATGCCTGCTTTTGCCATTACTGCCGAGCGTGGGTCTGGGAACCGCAGACAATGGGAAAGACGTGGAACGGAAACAAGACGCATAACTTCTGTACCGAAGGAGAACAAAGCCCCACGTTCCTGGGGTCCCCTAGAGAGGCCGAGGAAAAGCTCCCAGAAGGGGGGCGACAGCTCAGGAAAGCCGCCAGACGCAAAACACAGATCTTAAATCAGTTACTGGAAAGGAAGGGGGGAAAGAGTGTGTGTGTGTGTTTTTCCTAGCAGCAACCCCTGAGAAGACAAAGCAGGCCTTAAAAAACACATTCTCGCTGGAAACCAAGACCCTAGAAAGACCCCTCATGAGAAACAGGCAAGCCCCCTTTGAGAAGCAAATGGACACACAGAGAGAGAGAAACTGAAGGGGCAAAGAGAGATTGAAACACAGTACATTCCTGGGTGAGAAGGTCAACCTCTCTGTCCAAATGGATTTCTAGATCTGCTAGATTTTCAGTCAAAATTAGGAAGATGCGGGGGACAGATGGGGGACCAGGAGCGGGGGGAAATCGTCGATAAAAAAGAACGCAGAAATTCACTTCGAAGGCAAAACAAGTCAGGGTAGCTTAAGGAAAACTCCGAAGATGAAGAAGGAGCTTCCAAGATGAAGGCAGGGGCTGTTGGTGCGGACTGAGCACTCCCCCGGGCCGCAGACCTGCCAGATGTCTCTTCCCCCCTTGCCTGGCCCTGGGTGGGATAGATATTCTCATCTTTTCCACTTTCCAGAGGAGTGAGCCGAGGCTCCGAGAGGGCCAAGCGAAGTCCCAAGGTCACGCAGCTGCTCAGCGGTGGACCCAACCACTGACCATAACTCACAGCCCCCACGCCCTCCCCTTGTGGGATGCATTTCTGCTCTCTGTGATTTATCAGCCTGACACCACATACGTGTAGGAATCTGGGAGCAACTTGGCCCACTCGCTCCGGGGCCAAGGGAGGCTTAGCTGAGGAGGCTGAGAAAATCCAAACATGATATGCACTTGAGAGGGGAGGGCGGGGAGGGCCAGGAGGGGTTCACTTCGCCCCCAGCACAGGAATTCACTCCAGGAGGCCCCTGGATTGCACACATGGTTGTGCTCGACCCCCTGACCCAAAGGCTGGTGGTCAAAACCCACCCGGCCGCCGGAGACCCTGTGCAGGCCGGGCAGCCATGTGCAGAAGAGGAAGGAGCCCTACACGTCGCACCAGGGACGCAAGAGAGCTCAAAGATCGATCAGAGACCCAGAGACCAAGCCTGGGACCCTCAGGGTCATCCCGACAACCAGGGCCCAACTCCGGGTCCCGCCGCACAGCGTAAATGCACCCAAGCACCCTGGAAGCCACGGCACAGCAGAAGGCCCAGACAATGCCTTGCCAGAAACCAGGTGCCTGTCTGCCCCCAAAGATCTCACCCAGGACATTAGAAAGAGAGCCCACAGTCTAGGGGTGGCCAGGGGATGGGGGTGGGGGTGGAGGAGGAGGAGGGGTGGAATATTTGGGCAGTGACGTATTAGACTGGGGACTAATCTCTGATTAGAGACAACTTCAACAGGCAGATGGTCCGATGAAATCATGGGCAGAGGCCTTGAGCAGAGCCTCCCCCGGGACGCTGAGGTGGCCTTCGGACCTGTGCACCGGAGGGAGGCACCCGTCAGCAATGAGACAGCACCCCACACGGGCTCTCGCCGCTGGCACTGAGAGCAAACAAGGCTTGCGAGGGCCCCGAGGGGGCAGGACCCCACGCCCCTACGCTGCTGGTGGGGCCGGAAGCTGACGCAACGGAAAACAACGAGGGTCCCCCAGAAAGTTGCGCCCAGAAAGGACCCGGCCATCCCGTCACTCGGCACGAGCACCTTAGAAGATCCTCAGAGACGCAAACACGCGTCTGCACGCCCACGCGTGTCACAGCACGATCACAGTGTCCCCACAGAGGGGAACGGAGGGAACCGCGGTGGGAGGACGGACACACACACCGTGGGACACACGCTGGAACGCCGGAGCAGGCAGGAATGGGCTGGAACCCAGACAGCTCACGGCCGGTGTGCATGACCCTGGAGGCACTGTGCCGGGAGGGGTGCATCTGCCACAGAGGGACAGGCGGTGGTGGGCCCACGGTCACAGAAAGTCGAGGAAATGTCTGTCTGCCGACAACCCCCTCCCAGGGGGATGGACAACAGAAACATGGGGGAAGGGAGATCTCAGTCAGTGTAAGACATGAAAAAAAAATTATAACTTATCCAGGGTTCATGAGGAAGGGCTCAAGTGGAAAGAAAATGTTATGAGAATGATGATGGCAACAAATGCACAAATATGCTTGACCCAATGGGTGGATGGATGGGTTGTGATAAGAGCTGTACAAGCCCCCAATAAAATGATTTTTAACAAGAAAAGCAGCATTCTCTGGGGGTGGGCAGACACTGGCTGGAGGGTGGGCGGATGCGTGTGACTTCGGAGGAAAGGGAGGGCCATCGGCGTGAAGGGGGCGGTTGGCCTAAAGAAAGGAGACGGAGGACGACCCTGGGGGGTTCGGGGCAGAGGAGGTGGGGGGGTGTCAAGCACTACAGGTGCCAGAAACCAACACTGTTAGCCACACGCCGGCCATGGTGGGGACCCCTGAGCAGAGGCTTGCTTGAACACCCAGCTGAGCAGGGGTGGGAGGGAGAGGGAGTGTGCAGCCATGAAGGCGCCCAGGCTGGACGGAGGCTATCCATCTACGGGTCTTTGCCTTGGCGGCAAAGACATACCCAGACGTGGTGGCGCGTGCAGGGACAACGTGAAGGAACGTGCTTGGGCATCACCAGACGCCTTGAGGGAAGGAGCCTCTGGGCCTGGGGTTGGGGGGGCTGAGGGTGATGGTCTCAGAGGACCCCGAGGTCTATGGCCTGACGGTCCACCAAGAGAGTGTCCTAGACCCCACTCTCTTGTCTTGATCTTGTCTCAGGGGGGTGATGGCAGGTGTGTTGAAGAGCGAGCCCATTGGACCAGTGGGGTCACATGACAGCAGTCCCTCAGACCCTGAGGTCAGAAGACCTAGATGGTGCCCGGCTGCCTCGACCACCCGCGCTGAAAGGGGTCCTGTAAGAAGCTCCTATACGGAGGAAATAAAGTGTGGAACACAATTTAACGTCCTAACAGAGGCCCAGCTTCCTGGTTGGACAGAGACTGGTGGGAACCCCAAGGCCTTCTATAACTATCAGGTCTGGGACTGAACACCCCCTCACCCACCCACCCCCACCCACCCACCCACCCCACCCCCCGTGGCTCAGTATTCAGACAGGCCCATCAGGGGACCCGTCGACCATCAGGGCACGACCTTCTCAGAGACATCGGCCATCTGAGTTCAAAAAGGGCAGCCACCCCCATGGACAGTGCTCAGAGGGGTTAGGAGAGAAGGGAGTTGGATGGGGGGCTTTGAGGGGGCTACAGTGAGTGAACAGAAGGCCGGCAGTCTGCTCCGTAAGCAGCCTCCACCCCCCTCACTATGAAACGTTAAAAATAGACTAATAAAAGTGGCAAGGTTTTGTGAAGTAGGAAGCAACATTCTTCCAGCAAGTTATACAACCGGGGGTGGGGGCGGTGGTCAAGGACGCCGGGTGGCGCCCAGATTGACTCTGAAACCCATCAGGTCACCAATGAGTCTCACAGACAGACAGCAGCCAGAGGGCAGTTCCACAAGTCAGCGTTCACGTCAGTCAACAGGAAGGGTGAGAGAAGGAACCAGGACCCACTGCTTATCTACGTGGATGCCGGCGCGGCTCACACAGGGGGGGGAGGGGGGGTGGAGGGCAAAGAAGGGGCAGGGAGAGCCCAGACTTAGGAATGGGTTTCCGTACCCTTGCTGTCCGGCACGTCCTCCCTGGCCAAGGTTGTAAAACACCCTGATACCATCAGAACATGTGTTCGTCTGGGTACTTAGAGAAACCAATCCACAGAAACTCATGTAACAGAGAGAGTTGTATATAAAGGTTAAGTGTTCATCAGGAAAACATCCCTACCCACTGCTGCCCAAGCCCACACGTCCAACATTAACCCATTAACCCATATGTCCGACACCAATCCACAAAGTCCTCCTCCATCTCACAAAGCAGACATTATGCTGCCGACTGCAGGAGGAAAGCCGAGTCAGTGAACGTGTAAGCATCTCAGTGCTAGCAGGGGTCTCCACACGGCTGCTCCAGCACCCAGGGCTGCATCGGGGTAGGTTTGTGTGGCTTCTCCTTGGGGACATCTTGCAGGAAGTCAGCCTTGCCAGCTGAAGCAGGGAACTGGCTAAGGCAGCTGCACCCTGGTCCGACCATCAGAAAGCAAGAGACCCAAGAACTAGAAAGGCGAGACTCACAGAGCCATTTATCCTTCCGCCCTTCAATGAACCCCACATGTGTTTCTCGGCCCCACGGGGAGAGTCTAAAGGAGGTACTTGCAGCGGGGGTTCTGATTTGAACCTGGAAGTCATTTGTGTTCCAAACAGGGCATCTTGGGAAGGGCTCTGCCGTCGGGGGCTTGGGGGGCGGGGGCGGTGCGGACACATTCTCTGTCACTCCCTAGTCTTGGTCTCCTTACTCAACTGCCCACCATCAGGTCGGCCCTGGCTCAGAGTGACCTCATTGGACCCGGTAGAACTGCCGCTGTGGGTTTCCCAAACTGTCGCCCTTTAGGGGAGTAGAGAGCCCGGTCTTTCACCCACAGAGCGACAGGTTGTTTCAAACTGTAGACCATGTGGATCACAGCCCAACACATAACCACTATGCCACCGGGCTCCTTGGTCTCCTGAGGGTGCCTTCAAGACAAACCAGAATGGGTCCGGTGAAAGCCACCGGTGGCTTCCAAGGGGAGGGCTCTGCCGCTGGCATTCAAGGCACCGAGGTCCTCTCGGCAAGTTGGGGCACCTGTGTGGCAGTTTCATAATCTCACGTCAGCTTGTTAAATGAGCTGTAGGGGTGGAAGCTAGCCTGTCAATCAGGTCACGGCCAATCCTGCCTCTGTGTGGGCGTGGCCTTCTCCTGAGGATTCTGGGAACTCCTGTCTTCCTCCCTGGAGGCGGGACACACCGGCTCTCTCTGCGAGACATTCTTCTTGACGAGCCACGTGGAGCTACGTGGATGGAGCCAGAGCCCTGGAGCTGGAGGAGCCACATGGAGACCCATGCCAGCGCTGAGATGCTTCCACCGCCACTGGATCCACGAGACTTTCCACCCACTGGCCTGTGATCTCCCTGCACTTGGTGTCATTGCCTGTGTTGCGTGAGTCTGAAGAGGAGTTTATAGACTGGCATCAGACACATGGGCTAATAGCAGACTTACAGACCTGAGCTGGACTGGGCTGGGGTGTTTTGCTTAATAGACAATGACTCTCTGATAGAAAGCTCTTTCTTATGCACATAGGAGTGTGTATGAATTTGGTTCTCTAGGCCCCCCAGGCGGACACAAACTGCGTCTGGGGGGGTGGGAGTTCCAGAATGGTCGTCTTGAGAGCTGTGCTCAAGAGACACAGGATGGCCCCGGGGGCTTCTTAGGAAGCAACAGCTTCCTTTCCAAAAAGGATGTCGGCGGGAGGTAGGCCAAGGAAGGCCTGGCCAAGGAGGGCTCTTTTTTCTCCATCACGCAACACACCTGCTGGCCCTTTGAGCAGGGTTTTGGGCTGGGAGACCTTACCTGTCCAGCCCGGCCTTACTCCTTCCAGCACACCCGTGTTCATCAAACTTTGAGAATACCAGGAAGGAGCACTACTCGGTGCCTTGATGGCGCCCCGATGCCCTTGCCCCCGGGTGTTGATATGAGAGGGGGGTGGGAGGAGGTAGGTGGACAGGCCACCTCCAAAGGAGTGCAGAGCCAGGCAGGGGGTCCATGGAGAGGCCATCGCTCCCCACCTGGGTGTCTCCATTGAATGAGGGTGTCTGCGACTGCCGCGGTCACGGGGTTTTCCATGTAAGCAGTGTGTCCGGGAGACGGGACACAGTCGAGTTGGGCCATTTGACTGTGCAGCAGCTCAGCACCTGGGTGTGCCACACCAGGGAGGGGAGCCCAACAGATACCCCACTGGGCATTGAGAAGACGGAGTGAGGGTCTGCTGCAGACACAGCTCCGTGCAGCTGACAGGCGCTCCCCACCTTGTCGCTGTTTCAGGCACCGTCCAGTGGGTTTGTGACCGCAGCGGCTCAATGAGGGACAGTGCAGGGCAGCACCGCCCGGCCCTCCGGGGCCCTTGACGCAGCCGCTAAGTCCATCCATCTGGTCGAGGGCCTCTTTCGCTGTCCCTCTGCTTTGTCAAACGCCATGTCCTCCTCCAGGGCCTGGTCTCTCCGGACGACACGTCCAAAGTATGGGGCACAAAGCCTCGCCAGTCATGCCCATGAGGAGCACTCCGGTCGCGCTTCCTCCAAGACAGACCTGTCTGCTCTCCTGGCCGTCTGTGGGGCTTTCCGTGTCTTCCCTGGCACCGGCAGACACATGTAGTGATCGATTCTTCTTCGGTCTGCCTTCCTCAGTGCCCGACATGTCGCCCTCAGTGTCGGGCGCACCTTAGTCTCCCACGTCACCTCCTAGGTGGCTGCCGTGAGAGCACATGGTGGGTGATGACAGGGAGCAGGCGGGCTACCAGGGCATGGGGCTCGAGGACCAGAAGACCCAGGCAGCTGGGTTCACAGGACAGCACCAAAGAGGACCCCCTGTCACACAGCTGGGGACCCTGAAGAGCTGCAGGGGGCGGGCTGGGGCATGGGCAGCTCATGTGTGCCCCTGAGGGGTGTCCCAGAAGGAGCCAGAGAAAGACCCACGCAAAGGGCTGGAGGGACAGTGTCGGGTGCTCCCTAGGGCTGGGGACACAGCCGGCTCTCCCAGACCAGCGGTAAATCCTCAGAATTCAGGGGCCCTGGGTGGGCTTCCCAGAAGGGCCTGCCTCCCTTATGGAAGAATGAGGCCCATCTGAGCCAGGTACCTGATGACCCGCCCTCACAACACAAAGGAGAAGGGGAGGCCGAGCGAGACACCCCCCACCACCCCCACCCCCGCCCCCCGGCTGGCATCAAGCTCCCTCTGTTCACCCGCTGGCCGGGCGACCTGTCCTGGGAGCCCCCTGCTCAGGAAGCCCTGCAAGGGCTTTCCAGTGCCAGTCCGGCAGCAGGTCCTGGTGGGGGCCCCAGGTCAGTGCCCACATTAGGAGGTCTACCCCAAATCTTTCTGCAGCATCCTTCCACCAAAGACTGGTCCCTTGTGAATCTGCAACTCCGATTCTACTGCGTCTCTGGGCAGCTGGCACCCTGGGCCGGCCGCCGGAGCCAGGCTGTGGTCTGCAGGAAGCAGGAGGGAGTGGGGTGGGATCCTGTCAGACCAAGGAGGAGGGGTGGGGTTGGGGGAGGTAGGGGAAGGGTCTGCCAGGGCTCCTCTGTGAGTTATGGGGCTGCCCTAATCACTGAGCACAGAGCCAGGGAATTGGGAAGGAGGGTGTCCTACCCCTTCCTTTAGCAAGCGCTTTAGTACCCAGCTCCCCCCACCACCCCGCCCCTCTCCAAGGCCCCATCAGACACACAACCTTGAACCCAACCTTGGCGGAGCCCCACATCCCCACCCACAGATCAGATCTTGGCCAAGGACAGAGTCAGCGATTTTCAGAGCTCCCCTGTGCCCCAATCCGGGCCCCTCCCGCTCCCCGGCACCCCGCTTCTCTGGGTGGGGATCCTGGTCAGGCCATGCACACCACGCCCTCCACACCCCAGCCTGTTTGCAGTCATGACCTGCACACAGGCACCCTCCTCTTCCAGGGGCAGACCGACCGTCTGTCCCTCATCATCCCAGACCACCCCTCGGCAGTGCCTGGTCTTGGGCAGCACCCCTCCACTGTAAGCAGGGTGCTAGCACCCCCAGGTTCGCAAAAGCAATGCTACAGGAATGACAAGGCCCTTAGACGCCCCTAGATCTGTACACCCCTCACTCTCACCCAGACGCTCCTGACTCACGACGACCCTATCCAACAGGGAGAACGGCGCCTGTGGGCTTCAGAGGGTGTAACTCTGCAGGATCAGAAAGCCTCCTCTTGCTCCCGTGGAGAAGCTGCTAGTTTTGAACGTCTGACCTTCCACCAACCTACTACACCCCAAAAATTCTGTCTCCTAGCTCCACCCACCCTTTCTGTCTCCAGCACCGGATCCTGCTCCAAACCCACCAAGGCCCCAAATGGTCCCCTCCCTCCTGTTGCAGCCCCCTGACACCCCATTTCCTGGCCTCCCTGCCCTACAGTGCAGAGAAGGAAGCAGTGTATGGAGAGGCGGGCCTGATCAGTAGCCCCAAGGCAGCCTGCGAGGGGCTGGGAGGAGGGTCTGTATGGCAGCAGCCTGAGGACAAGGCTTGACCTACACTGGGTCCCGGGTGTGGGGAAGTTCCTGGTAAAGACCACTGCCCGGGGGTTCCCAAGAAACACGGGGTTGGTGGGGAACCCTAGGGGAGGAGGGACAGGAAGATGGGGGCAACCAGCCTGGCTAAGGATGGCATGGAGTTCCTGATGGGGGGCTGAGGGGAGATAATGGGCACCCCAACAATCTCTGATAGTGCGTGGACCTGGTCAGGTGGTGGGGGCCCCTGGGGTAAGGCCAGATGTCGGTCCCTGAGTGGTGTTGGGGGGAGTCCAGGCATGTGAGCTCCAGCAGACTGAGTGAGGCTGGAATGGGGGAGATGCCTGCGGACCAGCGTGGTCTGGGGGAGCCATACAGTGTGTGGGGGTAGGCATGGTCTGGGGGACTCCCTTGT
>NW_022103935.1:1740695-1742699 GCF_000313985.2 Echinops telfairi
CCCCATGTGGGATAGGGTCTTCAAGACCCAGGAAGGAAGGAAGGGCCAGGAGAGAAGCTGAGCAGTGGAGGACTGTCCAGAGCCAGGCCTGGGGCCTGGGGTCAGCGTGGGCATGAGGGAAGATGCGTCCCTCCCAGGCAGCCTGTACAGACCCCTCAGGCCCTGCGCCAGCAGTCAGACCCGAAGCTGAGTGTGCCGCTTGCTGGTCCCCAAACACCGGTCCAGAGACAGGGAGGCTCCCCACCCCTGTGGCCACTTCCCAAATGACCCCCCGTTCCTTCAGCTTCAGACACCGCAGTGTCGCAGTCGGTCACCAGCGGGGAGGTGTGAGTCTGATGGCCACCTTCCCCTGGGTCTGAACTATCACTGTCCCAGAGAAATCCGGTTCAGTCCCACTGGGAGCCCCCGCCTACCCCCAAGGAGTACCCACCCTCAGTCGTGACCTTGGGCCCCAAGCTGGCAAGACTGGTGCCCAGCGGGAGCTCTGCTGATGGGGGGACAGCATTCCGAGTGTCATACACACAGCTGCACTCACAGGTACCCGCTGTACCAGCTGGGCGGCCCCCAGCTCCGTGTATTCCGGACCAACTTCTTCATCCAGCTGGTGCGGCCCGGCAGGCCCCAGCCTGAGGATACAGTGCAGTTCCGAATCCCCATGGAGTAAGTATCTGTGTGTGTGTGTGTGTGTGTGTGTGTGTGTGTAGTGCAAGTCACTGGGTGGGTTCCCCAGGAGGGAGCTGGGAGCAGCCTGCTCAGCAGACCCAACTAGGTATGGCCTCAGAGCACCCTCTTGGGCACTCCCATAGAACCAGCAAAGCAGTAGCATCTTCTGGAACCTTCCAGCCACTTCTCTCTCACACAGCATCCTGGTCAGCTTCCGGGGAACCTGTCCTTCCAATGGACATGCCAGGCTCCAGTCTACATCCTCAGCTGTCCACCTGGGCCAGCAGTGCAGGGCCGCAGGGAACCCCAGCCTCCTCCGGGGAGGGGTGCTGTGGCATCGCCTGCAGAAGAGGGCCCAGGCCTTGTGTCCACCTAGGACCAGAACCGTTGAGGCCCAAGATTTAGTGAGGGCTGGGGGCGTGGTGGGTCGCTAACCGCGATGTTAAACACCACCCGCCACTCTTATGAGAAAAAGACCGGCGGTCTCCTCCTGTACAGAGCTCTTCTGGGAAGCCCACAGGGGCAGGTCTACCCCGTCCTACAGGGTCTATCTTGAGTCAGCATGGATTCAATGCTGTGTGTTTGGATTTGGGGCGCCAATGAGCAGGGACATGGGGAAGGGCCTGGTCTGGAGGGTCACTCGTCTTTCCAGGTGCCCTGAGACTCACGGGGTCCAGCCGGAGATGATGGGGGTGGGGTGCTGTGTGGTCCCAGTGACCTTGGCAGAGATGGGGAGGTGATCAGGCCCCTCTCTCCTCAGGATGACCAGGTTGGACCTTAGGAACTACCTGCAGAGCATCTACGGGGTGCCCGTGGCGGCCGTGCGGACGAGGGTACAGCACGGTAAGTGCACATCCGCCTGCCTGCCTTCCTGTACAGCACACACACGGCCCCACACGGCCTTGACACTTCGTACAGCCCCTGCAAGGCCCCACACAGCCCCCCAACAGACCCACAGACCCCTGGTGCCCGCACACCCAGTGCCCTGCTGCTGTGTCAACTTTGCCCCCTCACTCCCGAGTGCTGCTCTGCCCTCGGGAAGCACCCCATGTCCCTCGCCCCTGGGAGCCTGCAGTTTCTCACACAGCCCCTGGTCCTCTACAACCCCCACGGCCCCCAGCCCTCACAGCCCTCCCCCCTGCACGGCCCCCACAGCCCGACATCCTCCTCAGCCTACAGCCCTGGCAGGCAGCCAGCCCCCGGCCTCACGGTGGAGGAGGTGGGGGCCCGCCCGCCCAGCGGCTGAGTCCTGTGCCCCTTCCCAGGCTGGGGCCCTGGCTCCCCTAGGAGCAGGCTCCTGGTGACCGAGCACCTCACATCCCTGCCCCGGTGTCCTTGGGG
>NW_022103935.1:1742937-1746813 GCF_000313985.2 Echinops telfairi
TCCCTTCCCAGGCTCGAACAGGAAGCGGGATCACAGACATGTGAGAGTGAAGAAACCTGACTACAAGGTGGCCTACGTGCAGCTGGTGAGCCCAGGGCCGGGGCGCAGGTACACTCTAGGAAGCAGGCAGGACTGGGCCCCCCAAGTAGAGCTCGGGGCCTTCAGCCCCGCGTGGTCTCTGCTCTGCAAAGGTCTGGCACTACGGCCCGTGGAAGCCCAGAGAGGCCGTGGATGTGGCCAGCATGCATGACCAAGCCTGTGTCGGGGCCCTGTGGTCCAGTGGGTGTCCACACAAATGCCTCTGCTCTCTAAAGACCTGGTGCCACACCCAGTAATTTGCTGTGCTCAGACCCCAGACCCTCTGTGGGCCTGCCTGTGCGGGTGGCGGCACGCGGCCACTAGATGGCAGTAGCGCTATTGGGAACCCCAGGCGGCCACCTGGCCTGAAAAGCCTTTTCAGGCAAGACGTGGGGACAGCGCCTTTCTGAGAGAAAGGCCCCTTGTTCCAAGCAGGGACCCCTACGTGCCTGACCTAATATTTGCTGTGCATCCAGCGGGCCCATCGGGGCGCCCTGCGCGGCCCCTGCTTTTGAGAGGCCTGTGTGACCTAGCAGGAGGCAGGCCACAGTGACAAGTTGCTTTTCAGTGATCTGAGGCCCCTGCGTTTGCTCAGCCTCCTCCGACCACCGTGGGGAAGCTGGCCTGCTGGAGGCTCCCCCTGCCCCCCCCCTGCAGCCCCGACCACCTTTGAACTGCCCCCACAGTTGCCAGACTTGTGTCTAAGCAGGGGAGCAAGTAGCCGGTCCCTTCCCCGCTGATAAAGGGGACATCGGGCTGGAGGCCCCCCTTGCCACGTGTCCCCTCGCCCCCCAACTGCGCTTCCAACAACAGCATGCTGTCTCACACATGCAGGGGCCGTCGGGGGCACACACTCAATTAGTGCGTTTATTTTGAGCCGGCTCCCAGGCCCTGGAAGCCCCGAGTCCTTCTGATAAACATCTCTGGCCCAAGCTGCCTCCACCGGGGACCTCGAAGCTCTGACCCCCGGCCACGGGCTGCTGTGTAGAGGCGGGGGTGCGGAGATGGGCCTGTTTCCACGGGAGTTTCCGCCCTTTACTGGCGGGTCCAGCCCGAGGGCGCACAGTGAGTGCCGTTGTGTCTCAGGGCCAAGGTTTCTTTTGCCAGGAGCAGGGGTCGCCAGGAGCCCCCTGGTGACCACAAACAACGCCCCCCTGCAGCGAGAAGCCCAGGCCCCACCCTCCCCGAGCCTCCCAGGGTCCCATTGTCACAGGTTGTCATGTTTAGCCAGCTCACTGCAGTAAACGCACCCCTGCCCGGGGAGCCCGATGATGCGTGCAGAGGGGCTGTCTGGTTTTCTGGAGGACAGGGCCCCCCTACCCCATGTGCCAACCCCTCGCCAGCCCTGCTGCACCCACAGACTTTGCCTTTCAGGGGCCCCCGGCCGTGGGGAGGGGTTTTCAGGTCCTACCCACCCACCAGAGGCTTGCTCCCTTGGACATGGCTGCCTGCCCTTCCCCACCGATCGGGGTTCTCCCAGGGCTGGCCACATGGTCCAGCAGACTCATTAAACACCCCCAGGCCCCGGGGTCTCCCCTGCCACACACAGCTCGTCCCCACGCCAGTTGCCTGAGCGGCTGGGTCCACCTGTGTCTGTGAGGGCCGGTGGCCAGGCTGCCGCCAAGACCCACATGGGTGCTGTGGGCCTCTGCCGCTCAGCTTCCCGGCTCCTGGGACTGGGGCCCCAGCGCTGGGGGGGGGACGTGAGCAGGCAGCACTGCGGTGGTCCGTGTGGTGGGGTGGCGCTGAGGCTCCTCTTCCTGCCTCCAGATAAGAGCTGAGCTGTTTGTTTTCCAGGCAGATAGGGGCCGGGGCCCAGCCGGCTGCCTGGCAACGGAGGCGAGGGAGAGCGGTGTTGTCCGTCTGTCTGTGTTTTGGCCTGTTGTTATCAGAGGGTGACAGGCCACCCCCGCCCCACAGGGCACTTCTAAAGGGCTGGGAGGTGGGCAGGGGGGCAAGCGGCCTCACCATGGAGGCTCCAGAAGGCTTGGAGGCAGGGGGCAGGGAGCGTTCCCAGAGGGCCCCGGGCAGGGCTGCGGGGTCAGCACCAAGGCCCAGCCCTAGCGTGGCCGGTCTCCTCCGCAGGCTCACGGACAGACCTTCACGTTTCCAGAGCTGTTTCCTGAGCAGCCGCCGGACGCCAAGGGCAGCGAGGACTTGGACCTCCAGGACCACCTCCTGGAGCAGGAGCAGCAGAGACAGATCAGTGACCCCCGGCGCGGCGGGGTCCCCTCCTGGTTCAGCCTGTGACAGGGACCCAATAAAAGCCGTGCTGTGCAGACCAGCGCTGGCTCGTCTCTGTGGCCAGCATCCGTACCCGCCTGCAGCCCAGGGCCAGGGTGGGGGTTCTGCTCAGCAGGGGCACCTGGCTCCCAGAGCCAAAGGGCTTGGGTGCAACACCTAGCCTGACCCTGCGGGGCTCCAGCAGCTATATGCGAGGGCCCAAGGAGTGGTCGGTGGGGGCCTGACTGTCCAGGCCAGAGGGTGTGGCCAGGGCTACACTACTCTGTTGTGATGGACACGTCCACGGGTCCTGCACCCAGAGGAGCTGGGCCTTGCTGGGAGGGAGCCACAACCCACCGCCCCAGCCGCCAGGCCGTGTGTGGCATTGCCATCTCCTGGGGTTCCCGGGACAGCGAGTGACCCTCCCCCCAGCCACCCACTGTCACCTGGACCTCCCCCACTCCAAATACCCATCAGCTTTCCCAACCGACTGAGTACGCCGCCCTAGTCCTCCCTCCACCCGGGTCCCAGCGCCCTCCACACGCGGCCCACCACGGCTGCCACCGCGCTGCTTTGTTGGGTTTCTAAAGCCGATTTGGGTTTGCAGGGAAATGGCACAGCGAGGTCCCCCGTGCCCTGTGTTGCTAGCACGTTGTGCCCGGACCCACTGGGTACAGTAAGGGGACATCATCATGAACTGGCCGCCGCCCTGGGAGTTTCCCTGCTCCACAGGGTCTGCCCCAACAACCCCCTGGCCCTGCTGACCACGTCCGTCCGTCCCTCTGCCCTGGCCTCTCCCAGATTCTCCTGTCCCTTCCCAGGCTCGAACAGGAAGCGGGATCACAGACATGTGAGAGTGAAGAAACCTGACTACAAGGTGGCCTACGTGCAGCTGGTGAGCCCAGGGCCGGGGCGCAGGTACACTCTAGGAAGCAGGCAGGACTGGGCCCCCCAAGTAGAGCTCGGGGCCTTCAGCCCCGCGTGGTCTCTGCTCTGCAAAGGTCTGGCACTACGGCCCGTGGAAGCCCAGAGAGGCCGTGGATGTGGCCAGCATGCATGACCAAGCCTGTGTCGGGGCCCTGTGGTCCAGTGGGTGTCCACACAAATGCCTCTGCTCTCTAAAGACCTGGTGCCACACCCAGTAATTTGCTGTGCTCAGACCCCAGACCCTCTGTGGGCCTGCCTGTGCGGGTGGCGGCACGCGGCCACTAGATGGCAGTAGCGCTATTGGGAACCCCAGGCGGCCACCTGGCCTGAAAAGCCTTTTCAGGCAAGACGTGGGGACAGCGCCTTTCTGAGAGAAAGGCCCCTTGTTCCAAGCAGGGACCCCTACGTGCCTGACCTAATATTTGCTGTGCATCCAGCGGGCCCATCGGGGCGCCCTGCGCGGCCCCTGCTTTTGAGAGGCCTGTGTGACCTAGCAGGAGGCAGGCCACAGTGACAAGTTGCTTTTCAGTGATCTGAGGCCCCTGCGTTTGCTCAGCCTCCTCCGACCACCGTGGGGAAGCTGGCCTGCTGGAGGCTCCCCCTGCCCCCCCCCTGCAGCCCCGACCACCTTTGAACTGCCCCCACAGT
>NW_022103935.1:1747003-1749197 GCF_000313985.2 Echinops telfairi
GAGTGAGTGCGTGTGCACACTGCACATGCATGAGTGTGAGTCGCAGTATATAGGGAACATGAGTATGAGTCGGTGAAGGTGTGGGTGAGTGTGAATTGTAGTTTGACTATGAATGGGTGTGGACATGGGTTAGCGTGGGCACGTGTGAGGCACTGTGCGTGCATGTCTGGGTGGGCGGCAGCCCCGTGAGTGAGCCTGGAAGATCTAAAACCCACTGAGTGAGGCGAGGCGGGTTGTGAGTCCCGTGAGTAGGCTTGGGATCGGGATGAGACCCTGGAAGTGATCTGATGAAGGAGTGTGTTATGTGTGAGGGCACATGTGGGTGTGAGAACAAGCAGTCTAGGAGTGACACCCTGGGAGGGTGTTGTGAAAAGTGTGTGTGAGTGTACTGACAGGTGTGTGCAGGTGGATCGGTGTTAGCAAGTAAATCCGTGGTATGGAGAGATGGTGAGGGAGCCTGAGAAAGTGTGTGATGCACTGAGCAAGTGAATGCGTGTGAGAAAGGCGGAGTGCGTGGGGGTGTGAGCCCAAGTGTGTGAGCTTGTGGGTGTTTGAGACCTTGTGAGTGAGTCTGTGAGTGTGTGTGAGACACTGTGCATGAGCGTGAGAGTGTTTGAGACTTTGGGAGTGATTTGTACATGGTTTTCAGTTCATGTGTGTCAGATTGGGGGTGTTAGGGACCTCTGAGTGAGTCTATGACTGTGTGAGAGACATTACGTGTGAACGTGTGTGTTTTAGGACCTTGTCAGTAAGTCTATGAGGTATGTGAGACCCTACGTGTGAGCCTGTGGGTGTTTGAGATTGTCGGTGAGTCTGTCAATGCGGTAGACACTTGGACAGGGCTTACCCTTGTTTGAGACCTGTGAGTGAGTCTGTGAACGTGCGTGAGGCCCTGAGTCAGCTTCTGGGTGTTTGAAACCTGGGGTGTGAGTCTGGATGAACCTGGGATGTTTGAGTGTACCTGGGAATGGTAGCAAGGCCCTGTGTCTGAGCCTGGGTGTTTGAGACTTTGCCAGTGGGTTTTTTCAGTATGTGTGAGATTTTTGCATGGAATTAAGAGTGTTGTACAGCTTTGCAGTCAGTCTGAATGTGAGTGGGACCCTGTGGGTGAGCTTGTGTCTGAAACCTTGTGAGTCTGGGAATGTTTCAGACCTTTGGAGTGAGGCAGTGAATGTGTGCAACACACTGTGAGTGAGCTTGTGGGTGTTTGAGAGCTTCTCAGGGAACGTGTGTTAGACCCCGGACTTAGACTTTTGTATGTTTCACACATATGACTCAGTCTCAGTGTGTGAGAGCCTTCAGTTGAGCTTGTGGGTCTTTGAGAAATTGTGACGACCGAGTCTTTCGATGCGGGTTAGATTTTGTGCGTGATGGGAGGGCGTTTGAAACCTTTGCAGTGACTCTGTGAATGAGTGTAAGACCCTGTGTTACGTTGTGGGGGGTTGACACCTGGGACTGAGCCTGGCAATGTGTGTGTGACCGTTACGAATGAGCCCGTGGGTGGCTGAGACCTTGGGGGTGGTCTGTGAATGCGAGTGAGATGCTGTGAGTGAGCTGGTGGTCTTGGGGACCTGTGAGTGAGCCTTAGAATGGGTGGTACACCTTTTGGATTGAGCATTTTCTTGCGTTAGCCCTGTGCGTGAGTCTGTGAATGTGTGCAACACACTGTGAGTGAGCTCGTGGATGTCTGAGACTTGTCAGAGAGTCTATGAATGTGAATGACCCCTTAAGAACGCTGTAGGTGTTTCAGACTTCAGTGTGAGTCTGTGACTGTGGGGAGAAACGGTGGAGAAGTTGTGGGTGTGTGAGACCTAGTGTGTGAGTGCATCTGTCCATGTTCTCTGACAGCTATGAGTAAGACTGTGGGTGATAGAGGTCTTCTCACTGATCTGTGAGTGTCTGTGAGACCCTGGGAGTGAGACAGTGAGTGTGAGAGACCTTCTGATTGATCTGTGAGTGTCTGTGAGGCCCGGTGAGTGATTTGTGGTTGTTGGAGATCTTCTCATTGACCTGCAAGTGTCCGTGAGTCACTGCGAATGAGAAGGTGATGTTAGATATCTTCTAATTGATCTGTGAGAGTCTGTGAGACACTGTGAATGAGAAGGTGGTGTTGGATATCTTCTCATTGATCTGTGATTGTGTGTGAGAAGTTGTGAGTGATACAGTCGTTGGTAGAGAAGTTCTCAATGATCAG
>NW_022103935.1:1769332-1774736 GCF_000313985.2 Echinops telfairi
GGTTGTTGGAGATCTTCTCATTGACCTGTAAGTGTCTGTGAGTCACTGCGAATGAGAAGGTGATGTTAGATGTCTTCTAATTGATCTGTGAGAGTCTGTGAGACACTGTGAGTGAGAAGGGAGTGTTAGAGATCTCCTTATTGATCTGTGAGAGTCTGTGAGACACTGTAAGTGAGATGTGGATGTTAGAGATCTTCTCTTTTTTGTGTGACTGATTGTGAGATAATGTGAGTGAGATGTGTGTGTTAGATCTTCTCATTGATCTGTGAGAATTTTTCACACCCTGTGAGTGAGATGTGGGTGTTAGATATATCCTCATGGATCTGTGAGTGTCTGTGAGACACTGAGTGACACAGTTGGTGTTTGAGACGTTCTCATTGAGATGTGTCTGTGAGACAACGTGAATGAGACAGTGAGTGTTAGAAATCTTCTGACTGATGTGTGAGTGTCTGTGAGATGCTGTGGGTTTCACGGTGAGTGTGAGATATTTTCTCACTGATCTGTGACTGTCTTTGAGACACTGTGAGTTAGATAGTGAGTGATAGAGGTCTTCTCATTGATCTGTGAGAGTCTGTGAGACCCTGGCAGTGAGACAGTGAGTGTGAGAGACCTTCTGATTGATCTGTGAGGGTCTGTGAGACACTGTGCGTGAGAAGGGAGAGTTAGAGATCTCCTCATTGATCTGTGAGTGTCTGTGAGACCCTGTTGGTGGGGCAGTCGGTGTTAGACACTGTGCATGAGAAGGGAGAGTTAGAGATCTTCTCATTGATCTATGAGTGTCTGTGATACCCTGTGAGTGAGCTGTGGGTCTTATATCTTCTCAAATATCTGTGAATGTTTGTCACATCCTGTTAGTGATATTTGAGTGCTAGAGTTTTCCAAATGATCTTTGAGTGTCTGTGAGACACTCTAAGTGAGATGTGGGTGTTAGAGATCTTCTCATGAGTCTGTAGATCCTCTGAGTGAGATGGGGGTGTGAGAAATCTTCTCATTGATCTGTGAGTGTCTGTGAGACCCTGTGAGTGCTCAATGAGTGCTACACATCTTGTCATTGATCTGTGAGCGTCTGTGGTACACTGTGAGTGTGATGTGGGTGTTAGAGGTCTTCTCATTGATCTGTGAGTGTCTGTGAGACCCTATGAGTGAGATGCGTGTGTTAGATCTTCTCATTGGTTTGGTAGAGTTTTTCACACCCTCTGAGTGAGATGTGGGTGTTAGAGGTCTTCTCATTAATCTGTGTGAGACTGTAGAACCTCTGAGTGAGATGCGGGTGTTAGAGATCTTCTCATGGATCTGTGAGTGTCTGTGAGATGCTGTGAGTGAGTCAACAAATGGTAGATAACTTCTCATTGCTCTGTGAGGGTCTGTGAGACCCTGTGTGTTAGACACTGTGAGTGAGGTTCTGGTTGTAAGGTACCTTGTGAGTGAGTCGGTACATGAATGTGAGACACTGTGTGTGAGCTTGTAGGTTTGTGTGACCCTCGGAATAAGTTTGTGAATTAGTGTGAGTTTCTTTGTGTAAGCTTCTGGGTGTGTAAGACTTTGTAAGTGAGTCCGTGAATGTGTAGGAGACACTGTGAGTGAACTCTTTGGTGTTTGAGACCTTGGGGGTGAGTCAGTGAATGTGTGTGAGACCCTGCAGGTGAGTGTATGCTCTTTGAGACCTTGCAAGGGAGTCTGTGAAAGAGTGTGAATCTTTGTAAGTAAGATTTGGGCGATTGAAACTTTTGTTTTTAGTCTGGGAATGTGTGTAAGACCTGTGCTTGAACTTGTGGGTGTTTAAGGATTCATGAGTGTGTTGCGAATGCATGTGAGACACTGTGAATGAGCTTGCGGGTGTGTGAGATCTTTGTGTGAATCTCAAAGTGTGTGTGACACACTGTGTGAGTGAGCTACTTGTTGTTTGGGACTTTGTAAGTGAGTTGTGATTATGTGTGAGACATTTGAGTGAGCTTCAGACTGTAGCAGGCCTTGTGAGTGAGTCCATGACTGTGCGTGACACACTGTGAGTGTGCGTGTGAGGGTGTGACACAGTGTGAGTCCGTCACTGTGCATGATACACTGTGAGTGAGTCCATGACTGTATGTGACACTCTGTGAGTGAGCGTGTGAGTATGTGACAGGTGTGAGTGATCTGTACATGTGGGGGGAACCCTATGAGTGAGTTTTTAGTTGTTTGAAACCTAGTGGGTGAGTCTATGCACATGTGTGAGACCCTGAGAGTCAGTTTGTGGATGTGTGAGGGCTTGGGAGTGAGTCTGTGAATGCGTTTGAAACATTGTAGGTGAAGTTGTGGGTGCTGAGACTTTTGGAGTGAGTCTATGAATGTGTGTAAGACCCTGTGTGTGAGCTTAGAGGAGTTTCAGACTTGATGGGTGAATCTGTGAACATGTGTAAGACGCTGTGAGTTTGTGGGTGTTTGAGGCCTTGTGAATGAGTCTGTGAGTGCGTATGAGACATTGTGCGTGAGATTCTGGGTGTTGGAAATGCTGTAAGTGAGTTTTTGCGTGTATATGAGGCTATGAGTGAACCTCTGAGTGTTTAAGACCTTGTACTTGAATTGTAAATGTGTGTGAGACCTTGAAAGTGAGTTAGGGGTGTTTGAGACCTTGATGGTCTATCTACAAACATGTGTGAGACATTGTGAGTGACCTTTTTGGTGTTTCAACCCTTGGGATTGAGTCTGTGAATGTGTGAGAATCAGTGTTTGAGCTTGGTGGAGTTTGAGACTCAATGAGTGAATCTGTGGATGTGAGACACCGAGAGTGAACTTGTGGGTGTTTGAGACCTGTGAGTGAGTGGTATGTGTGAGACCATGCAGGTGAGCGTGTGTGTCGTTGAGACCTTGTGATTGAGTCTTCGAAAGTGTGTGAGACTTTGTGACATTGTGAGTGTTTGAAACCTATTTGAAGTCTGTGGATGTGCGTGAGACACTAGGAGAGAGCATGTGGGTGTCTGAAGCTGGTGTGAGTGTGTGAGCTTTTGTGAGACCCTGCGTGTGAACTTTGAGGCCTATGATGAGTCCGTGAGTGTCGGGGAAACACTGCGTGTGATTTTGTGTGGGTCTGAGACGCAGTGGCTGAGCGTGTGAATGTGTGTGAGATTCTGCACGTGAGCTCGTGGGCACTTGGGAGCTTGGCCGTGAGTCTGTGCGTGCGCATGAGATGCGGTCCCTGATGTTGTAGGTGTGTTGACACTCAATTGGAGAGTCTAGAAAGGGCGTAAATCCCTGCAAGTGAGCTTGTGGGTTTTGGAGACGTTGTGAGCTGTGAATGTGTGTGAGACTTGGCCCCCGAGACTGTAGGTGTTGGGACTGTATGAGACAGTCGAGGAATATGTGTGAGACCCCGCGAGTGAGCTTGTGGGTATTTGAGATTTTGTGGGTGAGTCGGCAAAAGTGTGTGAGACTTTGTAAGTGAGATTGTGGGTGTTTGGAAAGTTTGTTTTGTGCCTGTGGGTATGTGTAAGACGTGTGCATGAGCTTGTGGGTGTTTGAGGCTTTATGAGTATGTTGTGAATGTGTGTAAGACCCTGTGAGGAACCTCTGGGTGTTTGAGCCCTTGGGGGTGAGTCTGTGAATATGTGTGTGACACTGGGAGTGAGCTTGTTGGTGTACGGGGGTGTTGTCCATGAGGGCGTGCATTTATGGGAGACACTGTGAGTGAGCCTTTGAGTGTTTGAAATGTGTGGGTGTGCCTGTGAATGCGTGTGAGACGTTGTGAGTGAGATTCTGGCTGTTCAGGATGCTGTGAAGTAGGCAGCAATGCATGGAAGACACTGAGTGAGCTGGGGGGGGGCTGAGACTTTCTGAGTCAATGTGTGATGTGTGCTTCGCTGGGTGTGAGTTTGTTGGTGTTTAGAATGATGAGTGAGCACTGAAAGTGTTTGAGACCTTGTGCAGAATGAGTTTGTCAATGTGTGTCAGACCCTGTGAGTGAGCTTGTGGGGGGCTGAGATCTTGGGAGTGAGTCAGTGAGTGTGTGTGAGACCCTGCAGGTGAGTGCGTGGAAGAGTGTCAGGCTTTGTGAGTGAGAGGTGAGTGTTGGGAATCCTTGTTTTGAGTCTGGGGATGTGTGTCAGGCCCGTGCATGAGGTTGTGGGTGTTTGGGGCTTTCTGAGTGACTGTGTGAACATGTGTGGGACACTGTGCGTGAGCATTTGGGTGTTTGAGACCTTGTAATTGAATTGTGAATGTGTGTGAGACATTGTGAGTGTGTAGGAGATCTTGTGAGTCAGACTTTGTATGTGAGACACTGTGAGTGAGCTTGTGGGTGTTGACACCCAGTGGGTGAGTCTCGGGATGTGTGTGAGACCCTGCGATGAGCCCGTGCGTCTGAGACCTTGCCAATGAGTCCGTGAATGCGTGAGACTTGGTCGCCAAGACCGCGGACTCAGGAGAGAGTCCGGGAATGTGTGTGAGATCTGCCAGAGAACGTGAGACCTTGTGGGTCTCTGTGCACGGGGGTGGGGGTGGGGGACCTGTGAGTCAGCTTGTGGGAGTTCGAGACATCGTGTGTAAGTGTGTCACGGCTGTGTTGTCCGCTGGGCACAAGCGTTTAGGTGTTTGAGAATGATGGGTGAGTTTTGAGGTGTGTGAGATGCATTAGTGAGCTCGTGGGTGTGTGATACTTTCTGATGGAGCCTGTGAGAGTGTGAGAGACTTTGTAAGTGAGATTTGTGTGTTTGAAAGCTTTGTTTTGAGCCTGGGGATGTGTGTAAGAACTTGTGCTTGAGCTTGTGGGTGTCTGAGGATTCACGAGTGTGCGTGAATGTGGGTGAGACCCTGTGAGTGAACGCGCAGGTGTCTGAGCCCTTTGTGTGAGACTGGAAATGTGTGGGGCACACTGGGAGTGAGTTTGTGAATGTTTAAGACCTTGTAACCGAATGGTCATATGTGTGAGACAGTGCGTGTGTGCTTCCTGGTGTAGGAGACGTGAGTGAGTCTGTATGTGAGGTACTATGAGTGAGCTTGTGTGTCTGAGACCTTTGAGTGAGTCTGTAAATGTGGGTGACACCTTGTGAGTGAGGTTGTGAGTGTCTGAGACCTGAGTGAGTCTGTAAATGTGGGTGACACCTTGTGAGTGAGGTTGGGTGTCTGAGACCTGAGTGAGTCTGTAAATGTGGCTGAGATCTTGAGAGTCTCTCTGTGAAGGAGGGTGAAGGACATTGTGAGTGAGCTTCTTGGTATAGGCGTCAATGGGAATCTTCGAATGGGTGTAAAAATGTGAGTGGGCGTATGGGTGTTTGAGACCTTAAGTGTGTCTGTGAATGTGTGTGAGACCCTGTGAATGAGTCAGTAGATACGTGTGAGACACTGTGAGTGAGCTTGTAGGTGGTTGAGACCATGAGTGTGTCTGTGAATGTGTGTCAGACCCTGTGAGTGAGTCAGTAGATGCGTGTGAGAC
>NW_022103935.1:1775368-1785921 GCF_000313985.2 Echinops telfairi
TGGTTGAGACCATGAGTGTGTCTGTGAATGTGGGTGAGACCCTGTGAGTGAGTCAGTAGATGCGTGTGAGACACTGGGAGTGAGCTTGTAGGTGGCTGAGACCATGAGAATGAGTCTGTGACTGTGTTTGAAATACGGAGTGAGATTTCTGGTGTTGAAGAACTTGGGAGTGAGTCTGTGAATGTGTGTAAGCCTGGTGGTGTTTGAGACTTGATGTGTGAGTCTGAGACACTGCGAGGGAGCTTGTGGGTCTTTGAGAGCCGTGAGTGGGGTGTGAATGTGTGTGAGACCTCCAGTGAGATCATGGGTGTGTGACATCCGTGAGACCACGCAGGTGAGTACGTGTCTCTGAGATCTTGTGAGTGAGTCGTTGAGCATGTGTAAGACGTTGTAAGTGCGATTCTGGGTGTTTGGAACCTTGTGTTGAGTCTGTGAATGTGTGTGAGGCCAAGCGTGTGGGCTTGTGGGTGATCAAGGCCTTGTGAGTGTGTCTGTGAACCTGTGTGAGACTTTGTGAGTGAGTTCCTGGGTGCAGGAGACAATGCAAGTGAGTCTTTGAATGGATGTCAGACACTGCGCGTGAGTTTGGGGGTTTGAGACCTACGAGTGAGTGTGTGAGTGTGTATAAGACTCGACATGTGCGCTGATGGGTGTCTGAGACCTGGTGAGATATTCTGAGAAAGTGTGCGAGACTTGGTAAATGAGCCTGTGGGTGTGGGAAGCCTTTGTGGCAAGTTTGTGGGTGAGTGTGAACCCTGCGGGTGAGCTTGTGTGTCTTTGAGACCTAGCGGGAGAGTCGCAGAACGCCTGTGATGCTTTGTGAGTGAGATTGTGAGTGTTTGGAGCCTTTGTGTTTTGTGTGTGATTGTGTGTGAGACCCTGGGCGTGAGCTCGTGAGTGACTGAGACCTGAGAGTGTGAAAGTCTGTGACTGTGTGTGAGACACTGTGAGTGAGTTTGTGTTGTTTAGACCTTGTGAGTGTGTCTATGAATGTGTGTGAGACACTGTGAGTGAGTTTGTGTTGTTTAGACTTGTGAGTGAGTTTGTAGACCTGTGTGTGAGACAGTGAGTGAGTTTGTGTTGTTTGACCTTGTGAGTGCGTCTGTAGATCTGTGTGACTCCGGTTGAGGGAGCCTGTGGGTGTGTGAGACCTTGTGGGCGAGTGTGAATTGTGTCAGGCCCTGTGGGTGAGCTTGTGGTGGTTTGAGTTCTGTCAGTGAGACCCCATTTGTCTGCTTGTGGGTGAGTGTGAGAATGTGTGTCAGACCCTGTGAGCGACTTTGGTTTTGCTTGAGACCTAGGGAGTGCGTCTTTGAATGTGTGTGGGACCCTGCTAGTGCGTTTGTGGGTGTTAGGAGACTGTGGTGAGTCTGTGAGTGTGTGTGAGACAATGAGAGTGAGCAGGTGGGGTGTGAGCCCTTGTGAGTGAGCTCTGTATGTGTGAGAGCTGGGTAAGTGAGGCTGTGCATGTGTGTGAGAGCCTGGGAGGGAGCTCTGTGTGTGTGAAATGCATCCGTGAGGCTGTGCACGTGTGTGAGACACAGAGAGAGCTGCTGAGTGAGCTCGAGACGCGGAATGAGCTCGTGAGCATGTGCGAGGCTGTGAGTGAGCACGTGAATGTGTGTGTTACGCACAAGGCTCTGCGAACATGTGCATATGTGAGCCGGTCTGTGCGTGTGAGACACTTGTGAGCGGGCCCGTGAGCGCGTGTGAGACAGACTGGCTGAGTGAGTGAGGGAGTGGCCATAGGAGAGCCTGTGACGGTGCCTTTGAATGTGCCGCGGGCCTGGGAGTGAGTCTGAGTCAGTTGGTGCACGTGTGTCAGTCCACGTGAGAGAGTCTATGAATGTCGATGTTGTGGGCCCACCATTGGGTGTGAACATGTGTGCACAGGGAAAAGAAGTCTCTGTATGGGGGAGACGTGATTTAGGCTGCAAATGTGGGTGAGAGCCGTGAGTCTGTGAGTGGGGGAGACCCCAGGAGTGCGTCTGCCTGTGTAGGGGAGCCTTTGAGTGCGTGTAAGACCCAAGGAGTGAGTCTTCAAAGTGTGCCTTGGGTGAGTCTATTAACGTATGTAGACATGTGTGTGAGTGAGGCAGTAAGTCTGTGGGCGTGGGAAACTTCTCAGTGGGTCTGTGAGCGTGGGGGAGACACTGGGTGAGGGGCGGGCACGTGAGACTTTGATGTGTAAGTACCTTGGAGGGGGGTCTGCGGACATGGGTGAGACCCTGCGAGCAACCCTGGGAAGGGCTGAGACCGTGAGTCTGACGAGTGGATTGTGGACGAGGCCGTGATGGCAACAGCGCTCCCTGAGGGAGTGTGTGCATGTGGGTGTTGTGCGTGAGTGTTTCTGTGAGTCTGCTGACTTGTGTGGATATGTGTGTACATGAATCAAGAAGTCTATGAGTGTGAGAGGCCTCTGCACATGTGTGAGACCCTGTGATTGAAAATATAGCTGTGTGTAAGTCCCCGTGAGCAGATCTGTGAACGTGTGCGTGGTATGTGCGTCTGCATGAGTCTATTATTGCGTACAGAAATGTGTGTGTGTGAGCGAGTGAGTCTGTGGGTGTAAGAGACGTGTGCGTGAAGCTGTGAATGGGGGTGCGGCCTACGATCGAGACCGTGAGCGTGTGTGAGCCCCTGCGAGTGGATCTGTGATTGTATATGTGGCGTGTGCTTAAGAGTCTCTTGATGTGTTCAGGGAAGTGTGCGTGTGAGCACGTAGTCTGTGTGCGTGTGGCACCCTGTGAGCGAGTCTATAGACCTGTGTGAGGCCCTCTGAGTGAAATTAGAAACCTGTGTGTTACCCTGTGAGTTGTGAGTGCATGAGACCCTGTGACTGAGCCTGCAGATGTGTGTGAGACTCTGTGCGTGTGTGTTGTGTGTGTGTTTGGGTGGTACATCGCTGGGTATAAACGTGTGTGCGTGTGAATAAGTAAGTTGTAGAGGTAAGAGGCTTGTTAGTGAGCCTGTGATCATATGTGAGACCCAGTGAGCGAGCCTGTGAATGCATGTGAGAGCGTGTGATCCGTGATGGTTGGAGGCGCGGTGAATGTGCCTGAGGACGTGTGTTTGTCCCTGGCAGTGAGTGTGTGAGTGTGTATTTGTGTGAGTCCGTTCATGTCAGTGGACATGTGTTTCTGTCTGTGGGTGTGAGAGGCAAGTGGATGAGGTGTGCATGCGGTGGGTGAGACCTTGTGAACAAGTCTGTGATTGAGGGTGAGACCCTGCATGTCCCTGCAACTGAGTGTGAACATGTGCATGTCTTCATGAGTGAATCTGGGGATGTGGGTGTTGTGTGTTAGTGTTTGTATGAGTCTGTGTGTGTGCGCGTGTGTGTGCGTGTGAGCAAACAAGCGTGTGGGTACAAGCGACTGAACAGCATGTATGAGTCCCTGTCAGTAAGACTGTGAATGTGTGTGTTTGTGTGAGTCTATTCGTGTGTGCTGACATGTTCACAGGTGAGCAACTGAGCCTACAGGTGTGAGAGATTTATGCATGAATGTGTGTGAGGCCCTGAGACTGAGTCTGTGGTTGTTGGAGACCCTGTGAGTGAGCCTGTGAACACATCAGACACGCTGTGTGTGAGATAGCATGTGTGTGTCAGGCCAGGGAAGATGTGGATGCATGTGAGTGTGTACGTGTGGGTGTGAATCTATGAACACGTGAAGACGTGGATGTGTGGGTGTATGGATGTGCATATATGAAGGTGCAGACGTGTGTGAGTGTGGGAGGCCCTGTGGGTGAGCCTCTGAATGTGTGTGCAATGCTGTGAGTGAGTGGGTGGGTGTCTGGGGCCCTGGAATGGAGCGTGTGTGTGTGTGTGTGTGTGTGTGTGTGTGTGTGTGTGTGTGGTGCTGTGAGCGAGTCGCTAAACGCGTGTGAGATCTCCTGCGAGAGGAGGGCGAGGCTCCAGGGGAGCGGGCCCATGAGAAAGCAGGGGTCCTGGGAACAGGAGCCTGTGAGGGGCGCCGTGAGCGCGTGTGGGCTCGGGTCCCCTGGGCCCCTCGGCGTGCTGCACCGAGAGAGATTCATAGCGAGAAATGGCTTACAGAGCTGCTGGCGTGGGGAAGTCCAGTCCGGGCTCCTCCCGACGTGGAAGCGACAAACAGGAAGCAGGGTGGCGGAGCAGGGACAGCTGGGGCCGCAGGCTGGCGGATGCAGAAGTAACATGAGCCAGCGCCGGCCCAGAGAGTGCACCATCCACAGTCCCCTCGATCCTGGGCTGGGGGCTGGGTGGGGGGGTCATCAGGCTGCCACCCAGCTGAGAGGCTGCGCTCTGCCCCTGCCCCAATCCAGGGGTGTCCCCTTGGCCTCACCGGGTCTGTGAGTGTGAGTCTGCGGGAGCGTGTGCCGTGGTCCTGCACGAACCTACGGGACTCTCTGCTGGAGTCCGCAGCCTGTGTGAGACCCCG
The DNA here is from genome assembly GCF_000313985.2 of Echinops telfairi. NCBI lineage: Eukaryota > Metazoa > Chordata > Mammalia > Afrosoricida > Tenrecidae > Echinops > Echinops telfairi. The sequence goes on from NW_022103935.1 coordinate 1,779,784, forward strand.
AGAGCGAGCCTGGGAATGGGGGTGAGGCTGTGGGGTGAGAGTCTGTGAAGCTGGGGGGCCCCTGTGAGCAGCCTGTGGTCGGTGTGAGACGCGGGGTGCGAATCTGTGAAGGTGCACGGACGTGGGTGTGGGGGGCAGGCGAGCTTGTGGGTGTGTGAGACCCCTGCTGCCACCCGCCTCAGGGGCCCATGGAACTGCCCCACCACCCACCACAGAACCCCATGACCGCTGACCTCAGACCACGGCCTCATGGGTTCCCACCCCTCCTCCCTTCCTGGGTTCAGAATCCGTTCCAGACCACTGCCCCGTGGTGGTCTGAGCGTGGCCCTCAGGGAGGCAGGGTGACCTCTGAGCCCACCACTGGGCCACGCCTCCCCCCTGCAAGGGGACTCAGCCCCTGGGGGAGGCCCAGTCCTTCAGGGTTGACTGAAAGCCCTCCTTGGGAGGGCAGGAAGCGGAGCCGGAGAGGCCGCTCCTGGGGTTTTTCCTCCCAGAAATAATTCATGGGCCTTGCGCGGAGGAGGGGACCCATCCCTCATCCCCGGCTCCTTCCAGCCCGCCGAGGTCACCTCTCCATCCGGCCCGCGGGCTGCTCCAGGGGCCTCGGCACCCGCTCTGGGGAGCACGCTGTTGAGGCTGCCCGCCCCCTAAATCTACCAACCCCAACTGTGTGGTTTGGGGGCCATCAGATCCGCCCCCATGCCCCAGTCTCCCCCCCTGAGTGGGCGGGGGCCGTGGGGCCAGCCCCTCAAGTCCAAAACAGGAGCCCTAAGACTGCCAGCGAGAGCCCTGTTCCCCACATGGTTTGGGGTTTCAAGCATCTCCCAACCCCCAGCCCTCTCTGACAGACCCCCAGCCCTACCTCGTCGTAAAGAGGATGACCCTTGACCCCTGGCCAGCGGCTGCCGGTGGCGTCTCGGCTACGCGCTCCCTCTGCGGCCCCCAGTCACCCTGCTCGGCTTGCTGCAGCCGGCTAAGAGGCAGCGTGGGCCCCCATGGAGACGGCTGGAGGAGGGAGTGGGCAGGCCGGATGCTCATGGGGAGCTTACAGGAACAGGCTGCTGGAGCCCACCCCCATTATGAGGCTCCAGAGGGGTCCACGACCTTGGGGGCCATCCCTGCCCTGTGGAGCAGAGGTCACCCACTAATGGTCTTGGGTGACTCGGTTTCCCCTTCTCTCGCACAGCCAGGAGGTAGCGGTCCACACATTCCCCCACAGTGCCAGCTGCCTGCCGTCCACCCCAGGACCAGGGTTGCCCTGACTTGGGAGTCAGCCTCTCAAAGCCCACCCCTGGGGGCCTGGGCACCCCTGGCTGTTGGCCTTGGAGCTACATCAAGGCTCGTGGGCGCCCTCCGACATGGCGGGCTGTGGGAGGGGCCCATGAGAGGGAGAAAAGCAGCAGAGCTGGCGGCATTTCCTGCTGCACCCCCCCACCCCACCCCCGTGCCTCTCTCGCCTGACCTGGGGGGGGGGGTTCTGTTTACTTTGCAGAGGGAATGAGACACTCAGGGAGGGGCTGTGTGGGCCCTGGAGGCCCTTCGTCCTGTTCTGCGCCTGTGAGTTAAAGAGACGTGACCACTGAGGCCCCAGGTCATGGAACAGCCACCCGGTGTGGCTGATGGGGCGGAACACCCCCCCACCCCCGCCTGCCCGTTCCCACCCCACCTGGGGCCCCAGCCCTCCTCCTCCAACCAGTCCCTTTGTCCCTGCAGTCCCCTCACCTGACCGTCCTCCAGCCCCTGCAGGCCCAGGCCGGAGACTGCCGGTCCTCGGTGGGAAAGATGTCCTTCCATGTCCGCTGTCCCTCCCACGGCCTCTTCCGCTTGGGCCCCCGGCACCCACACGGGCCCAGAGCGTGTGCCCTTCTTACGACTTTCCCAAGAGGGCTGTGGAGTCCAGCAGGCCTGCTTCCCTATCCCCCCCTCCTTCAGAGACCCAGCAAAGGGGCAGCAGTCCCTGGGCATGGCTGTGCTGTTGGGGCCCTGCCCCCCGGGATTTGAGCCCCTATGAGCCGAAGGCGCCAGCAAAGGAAGGACTGAGTGGCTGTGAAGGATGAACCCGAAAACCAAGCTGCCCCGTCCAAGAAGGGGGGCCCAGCCAGGCCAGGAGGGTGCCCCTGAGTTCTGCCAGATGGAAGTGGGAGCGGGGTCCCTTCCGATGACATCAGGGAGCCAGCGAGGGAGGGAGGAAATGGGAGGCCAGGCCTGGTCCTGCGTCATCCATCCATGGGGGGGGGCGGGGGGGGCGCCATCCCAAGACACACACATGGCCCCTCGCATGGGCAGCAAAGGGCTCGCCGTTTTACTGAGACCCAGCCGCAAGCCACTGGCCTCACCCATGCCACCCACATCTCATGAGTGCAAGGGGACCTCCCTCGACCTTCGCCCTCTGTGACCATCGCCGCCCGCTCCTCCTAACCCTGAAACCCGTTCCACAATCAGCACAGGGACGGTCTCAGGCTCCCTCGAGCCCCCCAGTAGCAGCACCACCCCGCCGAGGCAGCTGCCTGGAGGGCCGAGGTGGGCATGCCCGGCCACCCTGTTCCACTGGCCTCGTGAGCATGTCAAGGAGTGAGGAGGGCCAGGGAGAGGTAGCAGGATGGTGTCGGAGAAGAGCCCCAAAAGCCCCAAGGCTGCTGTGTCAGTCCCGGCGGACCAGAGAAACAAATGCATAGACACTCACGTGTATGAGAAGAAAGAGCCTTCTAGCCAAGAGCAATGGTATGTGAAGAAACCACCCCGACCCAGTCCCGATCAAGTCCATGAGTCTGATACCCATCTATTAAGTCCTCTCCAGACTCACGCAACACATGCAAGGACGCCGAATGCAGGAAGATCACAGGCCAGTGGGTGAAACGTCTTGTGGATCCAGTGGTGGTAGAAGCTCCAGGGCTCCGGCTCCAGCCACGTGGTTCCATGGGGCTTTTCAGCAGGAAGGGGAAGCAGAGAGTGTGTATGCCTGGCCTCCAGTGGGCTGTTTGTCTCCATGGTGCCTCCAGGTGAGGTCATCAAGCTGAGACCTGGTTGACCGGCTAGACTCCACCCCTCTGCACGTGGACAGGAGAGGACGTCACCGCCACACCTGCCTTCAGGGTCCTGGGCCAGAGTGCTCCTCAGAAGGAGGGTGGGGAGACTCCGTCACATGTGCCTTGGACGTGTGATCGGGAGAGGCCGGGTGCTGGGGAAGCCCCTTGATGGGCTGGACATGACCGCTGGGAAGACGGCAAAGGACCCGGCAGGGTCTCCGGACGTCTGCTGTGAGTCAGAACTGACCGGACCGCCGGCGCCTGAAGACAAGAGTCGATCACAAAGGGACAGAGAGTGTATGAGACCAGTGTTTAAAAAAATGTGCTTGATACAATGGATGTATGGGATGTTACTTTAAAAAAAAATCACTTTACGGGGGCTCGTACAACTCTTCTCACAACCCAGACATCCATCCATGGTGTCAAGCACGTTCGTACATTTGTTGGTATGGAATGTTATCGGAGCTGTAAGAGCCCCCAATAAAATGACTTGCAATAAATGAATTAATAAATAAATGAAATGTTTAAAATAGAAATAAGGTTTCAAAACTCAAAGAAGCCGACTTTGATGGTGACCAGGGGTAGGGAGAGAGGAGGGAAGGGAGAGAGGCTAGAAGGTAGACAGGTGTGAACGTGGGGGAGCAGGTGGTAGGGGTGGGGGCGTGGAGGAGGTAATATCTTACAAGAAGGAAGTGGGAGAAAGGGGGGGGGCAAGCCTTTGGGAAGTTTGAGAAATTGGTTAAGCTGCTGAATGAAAAAGAAAAACAAGGGTGCACTATGGAAACTCCCACCTGCCTCACAAAGCCCCTGCTGCTGATTTAAAGGAGAGCGAGAGTGTCCTACAGGAAGAAAGAAAAGGGAGATTTGAGGACAGGGAAGAGCGAAAGCCAGAAGGGATGTCCACAGCGGCTCTGAGCGCGTTCCGTGAGGGTGGAGGAGAGGCCGCGAGTGGAGGGTGAAAGGGCGGTGGAGACACAGCAGGCGGGATCAGAGTGAGGGGCAAGAGCCAGGAAGTCAGAGGGCTGAAGGACTTGGACCACAACTACAGGACCATGCCACCACTCCAAGCCAGTGCCCACTTGCAGCGACCCCGGAGGACAGGGTAGAACTGCCCCTGTGGGTTTCCAAGACTGACACTTTTTTTTTTAATCATTTTATTTTACAAATCTTATCACAATCCATCATTCAACGGTATCAAGCACACATGTGCATAGGTTGGCATCATCATTTCCAAAACATTTTCTTTCTACTTGAGCTCTTGGTACCAGCTCCTCTTTTTTCCCCTCCCTCGTGAGCCCTTGATCAATTATATATTATTATTGTTATTTCGTGTCTTCCACATCCGTTGTCTCCCTTCACCCATATTTCTGTTATTTGTCCCCCTGGGGGGGGGGTGCTGTATATCCAACCTTGTGATGGGTTCCCCCTTTCTCCCACTCCCCCCCCAACCCCTCTACACTCACGATATTGCTACTCCCACTGCTGTTCCTGAGGGTTCATCTGTCCTGAATTCCATGGGTCCAGCCAAAGCTCTTCTCTGTACCAATGCGTGCTCTCTGGTCTAGCCGGATTTGTAAGGTAGGACTGGGTCATGGGGGGGGGGGGGGGGGGGGGGGGGGGGGGCAGGGGGGTGAGCATTTAAGAACTGGAGGCATGATGTGTATTTCATCGGTGCTGTACTGCACCCTGGTTGAATCAAGATTGGCACTCCTTATGGGAGCAGAAAGCCCCTCTTCCCCCGAGGAACGGCTGTGGTTTTGAACTGCTCACCTTGTACGGCCACACCACCCTTGCTCCGTCGGAAGACGGAAGGAACACGCAGGATCACTACACCAAGAAGAGTTGGCCGATGGCAGTCAGTCATCTCAGGAGGTGGCGTCTGCTGGAGCGCTCCGGGTCTGGAAGGAGGGCGAGCAGGCCCTCAGGAACGCTGGGAGCGCGTGCTCCGAGGGCCGGGAATCCAGCCGAGATGTTTCCACAGAGGTGCGAGGCTGGGCACGCTCACGGCCCGGCCAGCTGACTGCAGGAGACCCGTGTGTGTGTGTGTGTGTGTGTGTGGGTGTGTGTCCATCCCAAAGAAAGATGAGCCCACAGAAAGAGCGTGGCCGGATGAGGCCCTCCCAAGCGAAGCTTTGCCGAAGGTCATGCAAGGACAGTGGCCGCTGTACAGCCACAGAGGACAGCCAGAACCTGAAGCTGGATTAAACGGTGTGGCGTGAGGGAGGCCTAGCCTTTCTGAAGTGTGCCGGATGTTGGGCTAATAGCAGAGAACACCTGAAAGAGGTTGACCTTTGGTTGAGCAGCAACTCAAAGTCTTCCCAGGGTACAGCTCGCAAAAGATGACTGACAACCTTGCCAGGCATGGGAGTTACGGAACGCTTTGTCATGCTCCCGAGCCTTGCTCCAAGAGGCAGCCCTTGGAACAGAACAGGGGCATGCCGGGGGTGGGGGTGAACTCCCAAAGGGCCTGTGTCAGGGTTGTATCTCTTCACCGTCATTTAGTCCGTCTACGGGGCTGAAGAAATCATGGAGACGTTGGGCCCTGTGGCAAAGAGCGTGGCACCGGGAGTGGAGGACGGCTTGTGAACAGCCAAGATACGCAGGCGGGTGGCTCGACCTCCCTCACTCGACCTCCCTCGCTGCTGAAAGCACCCAGAGCACTTCCCGATGGAGAGCACGGATGCCGGGCTCCAGGACGGAGCGGAGCCCGACCTCAGGAACGTGCCATTCCTCATAACCGCACCTCAAGCAAGGACGCCACGGTTAATGGAGGAGAGAGCGAAGCCGATGGGGGGGGGAGGGGGGGGCTCTCCCTTGGGTCCACAACCAACACCCTTGGAGGCAGCTATCACGAGATCAAATGCTTGTGTGCACACAGATCACCACCGGGCACACCTGTCGCGAAAGAGCTCTGAACTGTTCAAAAGCTAAGGTGTCGCTTTGCGGACCCAGGAGAGGGGGCTGTGTGCAAGTGGGCCGAGGGGCGAGGAAGGCCCGAGAAGCACCGGAAGCACAAGCAGATCTATTGGAGAAGAAGGACTGCCCCGCCGAAATGCGCCTGAGGAGGGAGAAGGGCCAGGGGCCCATCCACACAGGATCGGAGACCGCCCCC
>NW_022103935.1:1786052-1797095 GCF_000313985.2 Echinops telfairi
GGGGCTCCGTGCAGGGGAGGGTGTGTGAAGAGAGGAAGACCTTTGTGGCGTGGAATGACGATGCCCTGGCTGCGAAGATGGGCTCCAGGTAGCAACGATGGTGAGGACGGGGCAGCGCTGGGCAGGGTGTCCTGCTGTGCGTGGGACCACCGTGAGCCAGAACAGACCCCTAGGGCAGCAGTAACTCTCTCCTGAAGCAGACTGTCACCCCCTGTCTCTCAGGGTTCAAACCGCCAGCCTTTCACCCAAGGACTGACCATTGCTTACCAGGGCTCCTTCCACGAAGCCTGCTGCTCCCGTTGTGCTTGTCAGGTGCATCTCCGACCCACAGCGAGCCGTGCACAGCAGAAGGGAACACCGCCCGGTCCTGCGTGGTCCTCGCCGTGGTTCCAGTGTCTGAGGCCACAGGATCCATCCGTCTCATCTAGGGCCTTGTCCTCCCTCGCCCGCCCTTCTACTTTGCCAAGCGTGAGTGGTCTCTCCTGACAACCTGGCCAAAGGGATGGCTTTGTCCCGCCGTCCTTGCCACCAAGGAGCGCCCTGGCCGCACCTCTTCCAAGACAGAGGGTTCGTCCTTTCGGCAATCCACGCAACTCTCCACATCCATCTCCGGCAACCACGAATCCACACACGTACGAGGAGAACGTGCCGCTATGATTCACACGGCAGACGTACATCCCAGGGCTGTGCCCCGAGTTGCCTCTGTGGGGCCCAGTGAGACGTCACTGCATGCAGGGACGGTGCTGTGCGTCTCCGTCCGGTCCCTGGCTGGTGGACACTTGGGTGTCCCCTTCTTGCTGCTGTGGAGGGTGCTGACGTGAGCCCGGTGTCGGCGTGCCTGTGTGCTGTCATTTCTCTGGGGAGGATCTGGATCTGCCTTGGGTAGCGTGTACGTCCCCAAGGTGAATGGGGACCTCTCAAGTCCCTGCAAGTACCCTGAAAGTGGCGTCCAGCCCCTCCACTGGCTCCAGGCCTGGGACCTGGGTTGGGTTGATGGGGGCCCTCACTGCAGGCTTCCCGTGCACCCCATGCAGCTTGCCGCACCGGTGTCTTGGCCCGTCCTCAAGCTGCCTTGCATGTGGGTGCCTGTCCCCCTCCACCGGCCCCAGCCTGCCCCCCCCCCCTGCACAGCTAGTTCCTCCATTGCCTCCTGTCCCTCACAGAGCCACCCCAGATGCCTGGGGCATTTGGAGCATGTTTGGGGCCCCACCCTGGGTGCTGTGACCCTTGTGAATGAGCTCACTCTCTCAGGGCAACTCCCGCCCAGCCCAGCAGCACGGGGGCCACACAGCACCCACAGGGACACCGGGGCTGCGGCCAAAGGCCACGTGGTGCGGCGGTGACCTGCAGTGTCCAAGGCCACTCGACACCCACCCACTCACCTCATCACTCCTCTGCAAACGGGCTGAGCCATGGCCCACATCTGGCTTCGATCTGCCCGCAGATGGACACCATGGCCCCGATGTGTGACTGAGGAGGAAGCAGGGGCACCCGGTTCCCCCTTGTGCAGGCCTGGCGCCGGGGGGCCCCCTCAGCCTCCCCCCTGCCATCGGCATGCGGGGCCTGGACAGGCCAGCCACCACAGGCTGTCCTCTATCCAGGAGTGGGCCCCGGGGGCCGCCTACAGCAGGCTCTGTTCTGCTCCAAGGGGCACTGGCCGGAGCCAGGACCCCACTGAACAGAAGCTCTGTGCACATGCACCTTTAGGTCCCACCGGTCCCAGAGAAGCCAGCCCCTCCCCCACCCCTAGTCCCACTTGGCCCACCCAGTTGGAAATTTCACAATGAAGATTTCCCCCCAAGCGCTGGATGGACCCCAAGCCCAAGTGCGCCCTGGCCCGCATGGGTGGCTGTGAGCCATTGGGGGAGCATCCAGAAGCACCCGTCCCGCCTTGGGCACTTGGGCACTCTGATGACATCTGTCCTTGCACTGGGGAACCCAGGCAGTGGTCCCTGCTGTGTGTCCCCCAGGAGCCAGGCAGCATGGCAGTGCGGATGTTCATGCATGTGGAGGGTGGACTAGCGGCCTAGGGGGATGCTCCGTGAGTCTCTGAGCTGAAATGGAAGTGGGGTGCCCCGCACCTGGAGTGTCCACCACACTCTGCCCGGGCCTGGGGGACAGAGGGGCCAAAGCTCAGGGCCTACACCCCGCCCCACGGGAAGAACAGGTCCCCAACATGGTCAGGGATGAGGCCCACCCTGCTTCTCAGAGGCCTCAGACGGGGGAGACGGGCCGGCGTGTGAGAAAGGGTCCCTGTCCCGCACCCCCGCCCTTGCTGGCCTTGGGGTTCATACCTGTGCTTTATGAGGTGCTCGAACGTCAGCAGCACTCACAGCTGCGCCATCCCCACCCAGCCCCTCGGGACCTGCCAGCAGCCCAGGCCCTCAATAACTGGTATAAGAGCCGTGCCAGCCTCGAACTGTGTGAGGCTGGACTTGAAGCCCGCAATGCTGCCCAGTGGCTCCATGCAAAGCGCGAGCTCGTGTCCCACTGAGAGGGTGACCCCAAAGTGCAAGGCCCTCGGGCTCGGCTGTGGTTGGGCCAGGGTCCCCCAGGCTCCACTCCCTGTGCCTGGGCAGTGGCCCCTGCCCACGCAGACAGCCCTGTCCGTGGCCTGCGCTTCCCTCCTGAGACTAGCAGAGGCTGAAGGTGAAAGGGCGTCTCCTGAGGCCAGGAGGCTCTTGGTGGCCCAAGGGGCCTGGCACCCCACCAAACCCCAGGATTACCCAGAAAAAAGCCCAGGGACGCCGCCCCCTGGGGAGGCTCTCAGAACCGGGCCTGTTGGGAGTCAGGACCCACCTGGAGTGCCCGAGGTAGCTGGAAGGGCCCAGGCCTGGGTGTGAGGTGCTGGGGAGCCACTGGGGGGGCGGGGGGAAAGGGACTGGTAGCAGGGTGGCTACCCTGAGGACTGGCCCAGCAGCCTCCAGGCCTAGGCTGTAGCCTCCATGGTCCCCACCTACAATGCGGATGTGTCATCCTGACCAGAGTGGTCCTCGCAGCCAGCAGGATACCCCCTTCCAACACCCAGCCTCAGTCCCACACAGTGAGGTGTGCTTACCCACTAGCCCCTCGCCCTGCCCGTGCTGGCTCAGCCCTGCCTACCAACACCCTACACCCCACGCCAGGGGTAACTTCCAGCCCCCTCAGCTGCAGGGCTATGCAGGGGAAGGTTTGCAGGGGGACTGTTCACCTGTGGACCCCTGATGGCATAGTGCTTACATGTGGAACTGCTGCTAACTGCCTGCCAGGTCAGCAGTTTGAAACCACCAGCCGCTCCTTGGGGGAAAATCGAGGCTTTCTGCACCAGTCAAGAGTAACAGTCTTGGAAACCCACAGGGGCAGTTCTACCCTGGCCTCTAGGGTCACTATGAATCAGCTTGGACTCCAGAGCAGTGAGTCTGGGTCTGGAGGAGACCCCCACAGGGGCGGAAAGGCCCAGGACCCTGGTGGCCCCAGAGGCACCGTGAGCTTGGGGTTGGTGGAGCAGAGAGACTTCTCTGGACCCTCACTGGGAAAGTGTCTGGCTTGGGGGACAGGGGGCCTGGGGGCGGAGCCAGGGATCACCAGTCATCAGGCTATTTTTTTGTCATCAGAACAGGCCATGGACACGCATGTGATTGGACACGTCCAGTGGCCCCATGTCCAGGCAGCGGGGTCGAGGGTCAGCCCCTGGAGTCAAGGCTGCCCGGGGCTTTGCTGCTGCCCGCCAGCCGGCGGCCGGCCGCCCTCACAGGAGACCTTGCACAACCAGCCCCCCACCCCCACCCCCAGGCCCAGTGCAAGCCAGACCAGACGTGGAAACTCTCGCTTGCCCAAGAGGGCATGTACGGTGCACATGCCGCCAGGCGGCGCCCAGGCCCCATGTCCCTGAGCCCCTGCCGGGCCACCTCTGCTCTCAGGGTGGGGGTGGGGGGCCCTCTGTTGCTTGGAGGTACCCCAACCCCCCATCCTGGCCTTCAAAAGGAACCTGACTTGGTGCTGGGGGGTGGGGACACGTGGGGGGGAGGGTCTGTCCTTTGAAGGTATTCCTGAGCCCTGTGCCCCCCAACCCAGCTCTTGAGTGAATGTGCCTCTTCTGGTCGCTGGGGGCAATCCCAGGGTGTTCGCTGTTGGCCACTCCCTTGGCCTGGGCTGGGTGACCCCTCCAAAAGGCAGCACCCAGTGGTGGGGCGGGGGTCCGGCAAAGCCTCCCGATGTGACCAGGCCGGGGGCCAGCACACTGCCCCTCCCTAAAGTAACAGCCCCATCATGAGGTCCCTGGCGCCCCCGGGATTAGCCCAGCTGCCCAGGTCATCCTGGTCTGTCGGCACGGCCCGCCCAGCGCAGGTGCCTGATCCTTTGCTGGCATGGAGCGGGGCTCCCAGTGCCCAGCCTGGCTCCTCGGGTCCTGGGAAAGGCATGCCCACTTGTGCATCGTAAGGAGGTCGACAGCTGCCCCGGCCCGCCCGCAGAGCACCCCCGCCTCCCCAAATGGCCCACCCACTCCACCCCCCCCTGCCCCCCATCAGTGGGGAGGCGGGACCCGCAGGGAGTGGGCACAGTTGGGGCCATCATTCACGATGACCCAACTCCATTCTGACCTCTCCTGACCCAGGGCAGGGGAGCGGCAAAGTTCCCTGAAGACCCCTCTCGTCCTACTGCCTGAGGGGTCTGCTTCCTTCCTGTGTAGGCCAGGGCTCCCCGAGATGAAAGATCCCCTTTGGGGGATCCTCATGTTCCTGGGCAAGCCTGGCCGCCGGCCACCCCCCAGTTCTGCATGTTAGGGTGTGGGTGTGGCAGGAGACCCCCAGCTATGTGGGGCGCCATGCGGAGACCAGAGCAGAAGCGGTTCCCCCACCCCGAGGTGGCAGCCTGTCACACAGCAGGCCTTGACCTGGGTGGAGAGATGAGCCCCCACCCTGGGGGCCCAGAGGCGCCGGGCAGGCGGGAGGCCTCTGGCTGGCAGGGTCATGGAACATTCTTGCCCAGGGTGGGCCTAGGTATGAGCGGGTGCTGGGTACTATAGCACCCGTCAGCCATAGAGAGCACCATTCGTCACCTCTGAGGCACGGGACCCTGGCCCTCGACCTGTGTCGTCTCCATAGCAACGCGGGAGGGGCAGTCAAACAGACATCAACACAGCCCCCACCCCACCCGTCCCCCGACTCCTGATGGGGCGGGCGACAAGGGACATAACCAAGTCAGGAGGAGACATGTGTCTGCGGGCTCAGTGCCAACCTTCCCGGGGACCTGAGTGTCCTGGCCTGTCCCTGGGGGAGCCCAGAGCCAGGACCCCACCGAGGGACACGTGTGGAGGGGCACGGGGGAGGGGGGCTTGGGGTGAGCAGGACAGGGGGACAGTGCCCTCTGGGCTCTCTTGGCATGTGTGGAGAGGGACTCCTGAGGCTTTTGGGGGGACCCTCTGGAACATGACCACAAAGAACACAAAGCCTTTGACCCCTGTGGGGTGGGGTGTCTCGATTTCCTTGTATTAAAAAAAATCGGGGAAGGGGGTCCTGCTGCACCTCTGAGGAGTTGGGTGTCCGGGGATTGATCGATGGGGGTGTGCTGGGAGGTCTGGGCACGGGTGGCTCCCAGCAGCCCCTCCGCCACCGGCCGCCTGAGGGGGGCAGTAGTGCAGCGCTTGAGGTGCCCGGCCACGTGGCGAGCCTGGGGGCCCCTTCCTCCTCGCCAGCCCCTGAGACTCACCAGGCGCCGGCCCGCCGCCCCTCCCCCGCGGCAGGAACGCAGCCCCTGGCGTCTGGCACTCCCAGGCCGGAGCCCCCGGGGGCCAGCACCGCCCCTTCCCCGGGTCTTGAAAGAGAGACTTTTTTCCGGCTGGGGGATGTGGGTGGGGGACCTTGTGGAATTTCCAGTTCTGCTTCACCACGTGGGAAACTGAGGCCGGAGGGACAGACCCCAGCACCCACTTCCTGCTGCCAGAGCCATGGGCGGGCAGGAGCCAGGGTCCCCCAGCCGTGTGACTGCACGTTGTCCCACAGAGGACAAACGCAGCTGGGCGGAAAGGCTGTGGGCCCAGAGGCCAGCCTGTTCCCGGTCCAGCTGTCCGAAACCCGAGCCCCCCGTTGGCCAGAGCCTGGAGGGCTAAATTAGAGCCGGGGAAGTGCCCAGGCCGCCCTTACCCTGGGAAATCCGGCCTGGACAGAGCCAGCTCAGCGCTGGAGGGCCCAGGAAGGGCACGACAGGCTTCCAGAAAGTTCCACAAGCCCCTGCTGACATGGGCCTTTCTCAGGACACCCCCCCCCCACACTCCCCTCCGGACCACACATGGAAGGGGGACCCCAGTCCACAGTGCCCCAAAGCTGCCCCAGACTCCACAGCCTCTCTGTTGCTTCTCTCAGCCCGTGGCAACACCACCCCCCACCAACTGCCCCCAGCTCTCCTAAAGCCCCTCTACTGACTCCCCTAGCAGCCCCCCAGCTGCTTTCCCTCCACAGCAGCCCTTCCCTCACCGCCCTGGCCTCCAGCCAGCCCACTGCCCCCAGTGGCCCCCCGCCGGCGTCTGCTTTCTGAGTTAGCGCTCTCGGGCTGGGGGTGGGGGGGCACTCAGGCTGTGCCTCATCTCTGGGAAAGAGATTACGCGGCGCGGCTGACATGCCGTTTGCTCGGTTTTCAGCATATGCCCTTTGAAAGGCATTTTTCCCTTTGCCTTTTTTTTTTTTAAAACAACACCTGGAACGGAGGAGCCAAAGTGGGGGCGGGTGTCAGCAGCTCACCCCCCAAACGGAGCTAGGTCGTCCTGGGGACGAGGGTCCATCAGCACCCACCCCGTCAGCCTGGGGGCTGGATCCCGGCCACCCTCCCAGTCAGCACCCCTCAAGCCTCTGCAGGGCCCTTTGTCTGAAGGTCCTGCTCCGTCAGGCCTCGAGTACATGGGGTGGGGTCGGCTGTGCACCCCCAGGCAGGGGGAGGCCCTGGGTGAAGGCAGGTTACGGACGGGGATGGGGGGGGTGGGGGGTAGTCTCAGGTTAGAGTTTTTGAGAAACCCCTGCTGGAAAGCCACCCCGTACTCCATCTCACTGGAAGAGCCCTCGCCAGGGCACAGCGGTCGGTGCCTGATGGGGTGCAGAGAGCCCCTGGGAAGTGGGGGGCACCCCCATACCCTGCCCACACCTAAAGGTCCTCTCACCCTCACTGTGCCCCCTCCCACACCACCATTACTCAGACACACACCCCCCACAGCCCCCCAGTACTTTCAGGTTGAACACCCCATGGGTTCTGTCCGCCCAGGCCGGCACTCTGAGGACACCCCTAGCCCTCTAGGCCCTGCTCCCTGCTGGCCTTTCCTGCCCCTCCCTCAGCCCTGCCAGGTCACCTCCACCCTCTAGAGCGCCCCCTCCCTTGTGACTCATGGGTCTGGGTGCTGTCTTCTGAGCCCTAGCTACAGTGGGTGGGGGGAGTGGAGTGTGTGCGTGTGTGTGTGTGTGTGTGTGTGTGTGTGTGTGTGTGTGTGGCTCTTCCCCCTCCAGCCCGACCCTCCTGCGTCCGTGGGAAACCCCTCATGCTGGGCCTTGCTTTCTCTGACTCTGGGGCCCCCAGGAGGACAGCCAGGCCAGGGGGAGAGAATACCTTCAGTGCAGAGCCCCCCACCCCACACTCTCCCTGTGCCCCTAACTCCTCCATCTGAGTAACCCTTTCCCAGACACCCCTCCGTGGCCAATGGGGGAGCCCACGAACAGCCCACACTCGTGGGACAGGCAGCAGGGCCCAGTCACCCGGGGCCTACCCCACCAGAAGCAGGACTGGCGCCGACCTCTGAGAATTGAGGGAGCGGAGGAAGAAAGGCCTGGGGGTGGAAGGGGGTGGGAGTGCCATGTGGTGCCACCGCTGGCCCCAGCACCCTCTTCTACCTGCCGTCTTGGGGGTGGCCTTGGGGAGGGAAGACCAGGAGACCGGTGGGCGGGGGGCGACCCCCCCAGGGGACTGTGCACCCCAGGCTTGGGGCTGGCAGGAAGTGGGGCCGGATAGAGGCAGTATCCAGGCCCTGGGCTCCTTCCTGCTGCTCGGAGTCCGTTGGCAGGGCCCTCAAGGCCTGGGCTGGTCAGCACTTTCTGTAACAGCTACTCGCAGGCCTGAGCCGGCCAGGACAGGGGCGCCAGCGGGACCAACAGGGCACGGCCATTTCTCCCAGGTCACCCCTGCCGCTACTGGCTCCCACCAGACCCCCTCTGAGACCTTCCTCGGCCTCTTCAGCGTCCCTGCTCATTCAAAGACCCAGAAGGAAGCGCAGGCAGGGACCGCTCCGCTTCCTGGGTGAGGGCTGGCGGAGCAGGGTCCCCCAGTGCTGGGGCAGGAGTGGGAGGCTGGGTGAAGGACGGCCCTAGCTTCCCAGGACAGAGCTCGCAGTCTCAGAAGGCCTGGGCATCATGGTGTGGAGACCCCGCTGCACCTTGGATGGTCCTAGGTGTTGAAGACCCCAGCCTCATCCTCTCGGGGCAGCTGCCCCACCGGGCCACCTGGCAGCCCTGCAGCCGGACAGCACTGACCAGACCAGGCATGCTGGGTCCCTTTGGAAACAGGAGGTCCCTGGAGGTTGGAGGCACTCATGGGCATCAGCTCCCTCTGGTCCAGATGTGAGCCCCCAGACGCCCCTCATCATACCACCCTGGACCACTGCCCCATGCCCACCCCTCCCGGGCCCCTCAGGAGCAGCCTGGCCTGTGGTTGCCCGGCACTGAGACTTGAGGCCCACCATCTTGGGGGGGGGGTGTCTGGAGTCACCTGCATGGGGCTGGAGAGCCAGGAGGTGGGTGGCTGGGGGTACCCGGGATGGCGGGCGGGCAGGAGAGTGTGGAAGGAACAAAGGGGCTTCGTGGGGACAGAGGGGGACACCTGATCAAGTAGACAGGAGTGGGGGTTGGAGCAGACAGAGGCTGGGAGCCCAGTAGAGAATGGGTGGGGGTGGGTTTGCAGGGGTTGGAGATCAGAGCTCCCCGGCTGGTCTGAAGGGCAGAGAAGCAGTAAACTGAGGAAGAAGGTGGGGGGGGGACGCTGTAGGGTGAGGCACCCCAAGGCGCCTGGGGGCCAGGGGGACGGACAGAGAAAAGCTCACCACCCTTGTGGCAGGCCACACAAGGTCGGGAGCAAAGGGTGTCGGACCCCTCCTGAGGCCTGGGCTGGGTGGACCGGTGTTTTAGCACCCAGGGAGGGCCCAGGAATAAAGGGTGGGCAGGACAGTGGGGTAGCAGAGGTTTGAGGAGTGGAAGGCAAGTAGGATGGCAAAGTTGGGGGGAGGAAGGGCCTGGGGGATGATTCCTCCTTCATAACAGCCCCCCTCCCCACCAGGGGCTGGGGCTCAGGGAGTCTGGGGAGAGAAATGCAGGACACGAAGCAGCCGGTTCCAAAGACAGGTCCAGGTCGGGGTGAGGTCTGCCACCACCGCAGGGGGCACGCAGGTGGAGGCCCTTGGTCTCTGAGGGCCCAGGCCAGGCCGGTGCTGTGGGTCATTTCGCTGGAAGGACCCTCTCGGAGCCCGGGGTGGTTCACCCTCCCTACCTGGGCTCGGAATGAGAGGCCAGACCCAAGCCAGCCCTCCTGGACCCCAACTCCTGGCCTTCATGCAGAGAGGCCCCCTGTGTATGCTAAACCCATCATCTGATCAGCCGTCAGTTCCCCAAAGGAGTCAAGTATGCACCCTGGGGGGCTCTGGCCAGGACTCCTTCATGGTGCCGGAGTAGGTTACATTCGGCCGGGCGGCTGGTCTCGGGGCCGGCACTCAGGCCTGCCTGGCCCTCCGGTGCCCCGGTTGGAACCAAGAGCTCTTCCAGGATGCTCGCTCTCCCCTCGGCCTCCGCCTGGGCATCCGGAAACTGACCTGCAGCCAAGGCGTGGAGGTGGCCGTGCTGCACCCTGGCCCGGTGGTCCCGGCTTGGTGCTGGGGCGCTGGGATGGGGATGGCAGGGGGTCTTGGGTCCTCACCTCACCTCTTGCTTCTCGGGGTGCCACGGCCACTCCGCCCCTTCATACCTCCTGCCGGACCATCTTGCCCATCCCGGGGCCCGAGTGATGGCCCCTGCACCCTCAGGCTGGGAAAAGACCATGGGTGCAGGGCACATCAGGACGCCGTGGGTTGGCCATGCATGGAGTATGCCGGACGGGTGCCCATGTGCCCTTGGGCAGCCCTCCCCTCAGAGAACGGGCTGTCCAGGCCTGGACACCCTAAGCCAAAGGGATTAAGAAGCAAGGACAGAGTTGCATGTCCCCTGGCCGTGCTAATTTGTGTCCCGTTTAGCGTGGATTTGCTCCACAGGCTGAATCCAGTATTGCCGACTCAGATCGGTGCCCATTTGCGCTGAGCAGCCCAGGGATGCTGCTGCCACTTGCAGCCCCACCCTCAGCCCTACCCTGGAGGCTGCTGAGCTGAACCTGCCCTGCAGGCCCGGGGAGGCCCTGGCCTATGTCACCCTGGAGTTGAGGATGACGCCTGGGCTTGGTGGATGAGCCTCCAGGGGAGATGGGAGTCTCCCAGGGCGCCCCAGTTTGCTGGTCCAGCGCTGGCTCCAAATCCTTTAAGGGCATAAGACAGAAGCAGGCCGCCCTCTCATGCCCCACCTTACACTCAGATGGGGTCACCCAGAATAATGAGTTACTGGTTCCTGGAATCTCACCCGAATGGCAGGTGACAACCAGAGGTCCAGAGATGGAGGGGCTGGCAGGGCCCCCGGACCTTAGTGGCCGACTGCCCATGCATGCCCCACTGCTGTCCAGCCCCCATCTGCCCAGTCTCTGAGGGGACATGACCCTCAGAGAACCGAGAAGAAGGATAGAGGGCCCTAGCTATGAACTCCCCAAGAACAGGCCCACCGCCCAGCACCTACCTGAGCCTGGTTTCTGCCTAGTGGGGCTCCTGGGGTCCCCTCACCTGCCTGCTCCTCACCCCTCACTCCTTGGCTCCTGCTCACTTCCTGGCTTCCCTGTCCCTTAGGACCATTGAGACGCGAGAGCCCCTGTCCCAAGCACACCGACTCCGGAGGCTTCTGAGAGATAGGGCCCAGGTGGAGGAGGTGAAGGTGGAGGTGGAGGTGGAGGTGGAGGTGGAGGTGG
>NW_022103935.1:1798058-1800382 GCF_000313985.2 Echinops telfairi
GGCTCCAGGGCCTGGGGGACAATGGGGCTGTTCTGGTAGCCAGAGGTGCTTGGCCGGGAAAGGGTGCTGCCCCTTGGGGCCCCTTGTAGCTCATAGTTTTGGGGTCCACCCAGTGAGCAGGGGAGAGGATGCTGATGTTTGTCATGGAGAGTGGGGCTCAGTGAGACGCAGGAGGGCAGGGTGGGCTGGTGCTGCCCTCCGGGGCTGGGGCTCTGGACTGTGGCGGGAGGCCACGGTCAGCCCTGGGGAGCAGAAAAGGGCCTGCCGGCCACCCTCTGCAAAAGCTCCACAGTGACAGTCCCCTCACAGACTCCTGGGCCTGCAGGCTGTCCTCAGGGACATGATGTGGACAGCTCCCCTGAGGACAGAGACCCAGGTCATCTGGGAGTGTCGGAGAGAAGGGGCCCTTGGGCCAGTCTGGGAGCAGAGCGCCATTAACTGCTGGACATGGGACTCCAGTCTGGTTTCTCCTCCAGGCCTCCTGGGCAACGTGCCACCAGCCGCCCCTGGGTCCTCCCAGGGGATGGGGAGGCAAGTCATAGAAGCCCCTCACTCGGTGGATTGGTAGACCCTGTCCCAGATGTGTGGACATCTTGGGGGGAGCCAGGTACCAGCTGGCCTGTGGGCACTGGCAGTTCCCACTCCCATCTGCGCGCCCAGCGCCGCGGCCAGGAGGCCTGGCGCGTTTTCCCATGACGGCCGGTAATCGGGGCTCCCTGCACTGGCACCCTTGCCCCACAGCTGGCCCCCTCAGGCTGACGCATGTGAAGACAGCTTTCCCAGGCCCGGGAATGTGGGAAATACTCCATGGGAGAGGATGACAGGGGATTAGGATCTGGGGGCTGGGGGTGGGAGCGGGGCCGTGTGACTCAGGGCCTCTCCCAGCTTGTCCTGGAGGGGGCTGAGAGGCCTGGTGGGCAGCTGGCCCCATCTGTCAGCCTGTCCCCCAACCCCTCTTCCCAGCCTCGGACCCCCATGCTGAGTGAGGGGTCCCATGCATGCCTTGGCATTGCAGCCCTGGCCGCTTACACAATGACTGACAACCCCTGCCCCTCTGTGCCTCCTGCCCGGCTGAAAGCAGGGGCCAGAGGGTGCAGCAGGCTAGCAGGGGTAGGGATGGGGGGGGGGCTTGCAAATGGGGAGCCCAGGGTGGGGGCCCAGGCCAAGGGTCCAAGAGGGCAGCTACTGGACCCTCTGGATAGCAGCTGTCCCCTCAGCTTGGAGCTGACAGATCTGCAGCGCCCCCACACACACACATCCCCGGCTAAGCTCCCTAGATTTGTGAAGGTGGGCATTCCTACCAAAGAGAGGCCCCACCCCACCCCATAGGCCAGGAACAGCTGCTGGGGTGGGGGGACGGAGGGAAGGGGTGGCCTTCCTCCCACGCTGCCTGGCTTTGAGGTGGGGGTAGTGGGGTGGCTTCCGCCCTTGAAATTTCCTATCTGCTCTCTCCTGGGGTCTCTGCCCCCCTCCCTGTCCCCCAACAGGCTTTCGGTAGATGAAGTCACCCCTCCTCCACTACCCAAAGCTACAGGAACCAAGGGCCTCAGGGATAAGGGGGTTACAGTTGTCTCCCACCCCCGCCCCTCTCGCCACCACCCCCAGGCCCAAGTCCATTCCCAGGATCACAGGCCGGCAGGCAGGGAGGAGGGCGTACACAGGCCCCACGCCCTGCCACGTAGAATCAGGCCATGACTAGCTGTCCTGGTGGGGCAGGGGCCAAGGTGGGTTGCCCCCACCACCACCCCCACCCCGGGGGCGCCCTGGGAGGGGAGAGCGGCCCGCTCCACCTAGCAGCAGGTCCCCGACCCTTGCCTCCGGGTATTTGCTGAGCTAAGATAACTGAGCAGCAGGGCCTCAGCCCAGGGGTCATTGGCTTCTGCGCCCCCCACCCCAGGCCCCCCAGCTCACTCCCCACCCTCCCTCCGTCCAATGGTCTCACTCCAGTCTGGAACCTTCCAGTTCCCCAGGAAACAAGGCCCTGCCACAGGTTACAGCTCCCAGGGCCTGGGGGCAGAGAAGAGGGACAGGCCCTGGGGTCTGGGCACCCCCGCCTGGTGGGGGTGGGGGCAGGGGAGGACTAGGGAGGTGCCCCCATCAGGCACACAGCCGCATGGGCTCCAGGGCGGGGATGAGGCCTGGCCACAGCTCCACTCTCTCAGGGGTGTGAGCTTCCCAGGGGTTCCTTCCTGCCCCAGCGGGGGCTCCCCAGTTCCCAAGGCCCCAGATCTGTCCCCCACCGGAGGTAATTTGGGGAAATGTAAGTGGATTCTTTGACACAATGTAACACAAAGCACCTCCCTGCTGAAGTCAGGCCTCAGCCC
>NW_022103935.1:1800829-1803800 GCF_000313985.2 Echinops telfairi
CTGGGGCCTCATGGGGTAGGAGCCATGGGGTCAACACTACCAGCCACACCCCCCATGGGGCCCAACCTTCTGGCCTCTGTTGGCAGGACCTGGGGATGGGGGTGTCCCACCATGGGGCTTGGGAACTGGGGGCCCCCACTGCAGGCAGGGGAAGGAAAGGAATCCTCACATTAGATAGGGAGGAGGCTCGGGTCCCCCAACCAGCTCCAGGAACCTCAAAGGTCTACCCTGTAAGTGGGGGTGCAGAGACAGCCTGGTCCCCTCCGGGACAGGGGCCTGCCAGGGGGCCGTGTACACAGGCAGGCGCAGTGCCCCCTCTGGGCCACAGATAGTAGAAGCAGAGCCCACCCCAGGACACCCCCACCCACTGCGGTTGTGCCAGATCTGGAGTGGGTACGGGGGTCACCTGCTTGTTTGTTGGGTTCCAGCGCTTTTTTGGGGGGTGGGGGCTTTATTTCGACGAATAAAGCCCTTTAACCAGAAGCACTGTTGTGGGTTCTGAGGACCTCCCTGATTCAATGGATCCAGGGACCCCAGTGGTCCCCACAGGCAGTGCCCCCTGCCACCAGTCCTACCAATCTGGTTGTGACCTGTTGCCCACTCTGTCCAGAGGTCAGGGGATGGGGTGGGGGTCCCAACCTTCCTCCCTCCCTCTAACCTTGGGCTGGTGGGCAGCCCAAGGCCTCCCCGGCCCCCCCAAGCCCTGCCAGAACTCTCCACGGCCAAGCATGTGAAGGACACTGTCCAAGGTCTCCCCAGCCCCCAGCAGGGGCCCCTCAGCCCTGCAGGGACCCTCCCTAGAGAGGCGTGTGAAGGACATTTTGCAAGGCCTCTCCCGGGAGCAGGAGGCTCAAGCTTCCGGAGCTCCAGGCCGTGAAGGGCAGCGTGCACCTTCTCGTGGGACAACAGCACTTCCCTGTTTCCCAGCCTCCCCCCACCCTGGGGGGGGGGTCACAGGTGCCTCACGTGCTGACCCTGGGCCCACTCCCCGTGACTGAGTGCTGCTGCAGCGCCCGGGGGCTCGCAGCTCCCCCTTCCCCAGCTCAGCGCCCTTTCTGCCACTCAGCACATGTGCCTCCCCCTCCCCCTGCCCCGGTGGGCCTGCCACGCACACTGCACAGGCCTGGGTCTGCGCTCAGTGACCCGCGACTCCACCCCGGAGGGCGGGCAGCTGCTAGTCCACCCTGTCCACGCCACTCGGCAGGCGGAGGTGGGCTTGTGGCAGAGCCAGCATCCCCCTTTCCCCCTTTTTCCTTCCAGAAAGTTCTGCCCTGTAGGCCGTCCTTCCCACATTTTTGGAGCGCCTCTCCTTTGGGGGGGTCTCTGGTGACACCCCACCACCACCAGGTGCAACACACTCAGCGTCACGTGGCTCTTGGAGTCAGGGCTCTACAGCTCGGCCCAGATCCCCTCTGAGCTGCGCAGCCCCAGGGCCACCCCTCGACCCTTTGACCCTCAGTTTCCCCATGCACAGGGTGAGGTGTCCTGTGGGGGGGGGGGGCGTGTCATGGGCCACATGGCTGTCACCTGTGTCCTCACAGCCACAGAGACCTCGGGGGTGAGGCAGCACCCCTCCTGCAAGGTGGAGGACAAAGAACCCCAACGTTGAGGCCTGCCTGCATCGCACGCCGCTGTCCACTGGGTGCCCCCCACGGGACCCCGCACCCCCCCCACTGCCCTAACGTGGGCAGGGGCCGATTTGTCCTTCTGTGGGTGTCCTTGGGAACGGTCATTTCTGCAGGGAACAGGCAGGTTTGGGCCAGGCGGATGCCGGTCTCTGGCCCGCATGGGCAGCTGGTGAGCAAAGCCAAGAACAGTACGTCTGTGCCCACCCAGTGGCCGAGAGAGGCCGGTGGTGGGACCAGATGGCCCCTCTCTCACTCGGAACCCCGCTCCGGGGCCCCCATAGGCATCTTGGGGAAGCATGCAGGTGGGGGAGCGTGCGCCGGGGCCCAGCTGAGCAGCCTTCCTGACAGACCCCGGCTGCTGGGACGTCGCTGGGGTACAGCATGGGGAAGCTCAGGCTGTGGGGTGCTGCCCTAGGTATCTGGGGACCAGCAAGATGGATGTACCTCTGTCTCCTCACCCACATACCTGAAACGGGCCTCTCTCAAAAGGGGGGGCGGGGGATGTCCCAGACTGGAGCAGGCAGCAGGGGAGAGAGTGTAGAGAAAACAAGGAGTGGGCCCCTCCCTTCCCACCCCCATCAGGGGTTCCCGGGGACGTGTGTGGAGGTGAAAGCCTGTGAGGAGGGGTATGCACCCCTCAAAGCCAGGGTGGAGCATTCTGTCATGTTAGCTCCTGGCTGGCAAGACCCCAGAGTGGAGCCTGCCTCAGCCTCCTGCCCAACGGGGGTCTTGGAACAACTGGAGGTGGGGTCCAGGAGCACCGTGTTGGGAGGGGCTGGTTGTGCAATGTCCCCGCTCCAGGCCATTGGCCTTTGGGTCAGCAGCAAAGCCTCTGAGCAGCCTTGACCTCAGGGGCTGCCCCTCACACCCCTGTTGGCCCCTGTCCCCTTGATCTCCAGCATCGGAACAGCAAACATCCCGGGGGGCGTTTGGTACACATGCCCCCTGACTCCTTGTCCCACAGTGAAGCTGTTGGGGGCAGTGAGGCTGGAAGCAGGGCTCTGGCGGGCAGGGCTTCGCTGGGGCAGCTGCTGGGGAGGGCTCCCCTACAGACAGCAGAGCAGAGGTCCCAGGCAGGGGAGGGGGCTGAGGAGCCTGGGGGAGGTGCTGGGGGGGCAGCTTCCCCTTCCTCTCCGGCCTCTCCTCTGCTCCTTCCTTGACCTCCTCACTGGATCCAGCCTCTTCCTTGGGAACTGGGGGCCCCCACTGCAGGCAGGGGAAGGAAAGGAATCCTCACATTAGATAGGGAGGAGGCTCGGGTCCCCCAACCAGCTCCAGGAACCTCAAAGGTCTACCCTGTAAGTGGGGGTGCAGAGACAGCCTGGTCCCCTCCGGGACAGGGG
>NW_022103935.1:1803900-1809525 GCF_000313985.2 Echinops telfairi
CCCCTCACCCCTCCACTCTGTCAGCCGACCCTCCCCGGGCTGGACATTGCTCACAGTGACAGTATGGATGGAGATGGCCAAAGGGCAGCCAGCCCCCGGCCCGCCATCCTCCCCCCATCAGCGAGGCTCCTCACCCCCCACGGCTCGGAGAAGCCATTTGGGCCATCCGAAGGCCTTCCTACCCCTCCCAAGACCTCCAATTTGAGCCCCAGGACGCTCTCTGGAAGGGTGGGTGCCGGTAAACACACACCCAGCAGGCAGCTTCGGGGCAGTGATGGCGTGGTTGGGGGAGGCACAGAGACAAGGCTGGGCTCTGTCGCCTCCTTCCAGGGGTCCTGCACTGCCCCACCTGGAAGCCACCATGGGCTGTATGGGCTGAGGAGAAGGGAGGGTCTCAGGCCATCCTGCCTGGCTGGATCCCCTTGAGCTTCCAGGAGGACTTGGCGGGATGGTCAAACGAGGTCGCATGGGTGGTCTGACGCCGTGGGTCTTCCCTGACCTCCAGGTGACCATGGTCAAGCCCAGAGATTGTACAAGGGTTCAGGGCCCCTCGGGGAGGGCACAGGGTCTCCGAGGGCAGAGGCACACAGAGCTGCTGGGTGTGTTGTGTGAAGGGACCCACAGACAGCGAATCCTGTGCCCCCCAAGAGGCTAGGAGGCAGCTGTGGGCGGGGCTGGCGGGCAGCGCAGGAGGCCTACAGCAGCGCCCGGAGCACAGGCGGCCCCCACACCCAGACCCCAGACAGAGGGGCAGTGTGTGGCCAGAGGCCGTCCTGCCTGTGGCCCGGCTCCATTAACTGCCATCCTGGCCGGTTAACACTGGTGATGTCACCACCGGCCTGCGGGAGGAGGGGGCCTGGGTGTGCCCCAGGCCCGGGCCCCCCACGCCCGGCACCACCTGAGTAAACTGGCTCTTCTCAGCGTCAGCGTGACGGCTTTCCATCCAGGCGAGGCGTGGGCCCCCACCCGGCCAGTCCCCCGACCCTGACCTGGCCTCCTACCCCAGGGTTCTCCCAGGCCCAGCCGCAGCCCTCCGAGATAGAGAGTTCGGTGTCCCTCAAAGGTCTCTACAAGCACCCCCCACATCAGAACCAGCTTCTTGTCCTCCTGTCTCCTGACCCCAAGCCCACTGTCTTGGGGTTCATCCCCACCGGCCGCAGCCCTGTGAGCGCAGTGAAACAGCCCCGTGGCTGCTCCGGGCTGGTTCTACTCTGTCCTCTGAGATGGTGACCAGTGCAAATGGCCGCCGTGTCTGCACCTAAAGGCTGGCGGTTCGAAACGCCCTGAAAGTGCCGCAGACCAGGGGCCTGTCTGTCGGCGAGGAGAAGATGAACTCAAGGGAAGCCCAAGAAGCCCACCAGGGTCACCACCGTGGCCTGGGTCTCTGAGTGGCCACCAGGGCAGGCAGAGGATGGCCTCCTGCAGACACGGACACGCAGTGTCTATGAAGAGCGATGGGCATGGCCGCAGGTGATGCTTAGGCTACACGGGGGACATGGTCATGCCTGCATGATCTGGCCCTGAGCTGGGGGCCAACGGTGACTCAAGGCCTGGGTCACCCGTGGGGAAGAAAGGCCTGGTCACCCGGCGGCAGCAACAGAGAGGTCTCCGGTGTCTGAACGTCCAAAGGAGCAATCAGGGGCAGGACTGGGCAGAGCCCCCCCACCTCCACTCCCCACCCCAGCCCCTCACACCACTTGGTCTCTGGCACAGCGGGAGGGGGGCTGCCTGGCGTGGGGCAGGGCAGGGCTGACTGGCGGTCGCTGAGCCCTGCCGGTGGGGGATGTTAAAATGGAACACACAGCCCCCAGACCCTGATAAAAAACAAAGGCAAGCCCCTCGGTGGTCTCCCCACCCCCAGGCGGGGTGGATTCCTTGCTCAAGTTCTCAGGCCCCTAATCTCCCTTATCTGCTTGCCCTCTGCCCCCTGCCCCTGCAGCTCTGGTTTTTGCTACGTGTCGCAACACCAGGCCTGTTTTCCGGGCCCAGCCCTCAGGCCTGTAGCGGCGCCTGGGCCCCCGTGCTGGCTCTCCGTGCAGGCCTGCAGGCGCCGGAGTGGGGGGGTGGGGGGAGCTGCTGTTTGTGGCCTGCCCTGCACGGCTCCCACGCACACACCAGCCCAGTGATCCGGCCAGGTGTCGGGTGATGCAGCACCGGCCCAGAGGGGCCCCGGAGCACAGGGCACACTCTGTGTGCCGGGCAGTGCTGACAGCGCCAGTGTCCACGCTTCTAGGAAATGGGGAGTGGGGGCGGGGGTGAGCCCCAGAGAGTCAGGCCCCTTCCAGCAAACTGCCTGCAGGTGGCCGGCCTTCCAGGAAGCCCCCTTTGGCTCCTGGCCGCCTGGAGGAGGGCCAGTGGGGTCCAGGGGGGTGGGGGGGAGAGGTGTGAGGATAAGGGGGGTGGGCAGGGAGAGGTAGGAGGGGCAGCAACAAGAGGGCCTCCCTGTGTCCTGCTGCCCTGCGATGAACCAGCAGCGCAGACCACAGCGCCCTCCAGAACCAGAACCTCCTGCCCACCCCCCACTGTGAACGCCCCCTGTCTCCGGCCAGCATCCCCAAATGGAAACCCAGAAACAGAGGGGGCTTGGGAAGATGTGGGAAGCCAGCTCAGGCCCCTTAAGCTCTCCTGCCACTCCATGTCCACAGAGAAGGGGGCCCGGGCCCAGCAGGGCAGTCCCCTTGGTATGGTCCAGCCCCATGTCCTCACCCTCTGGGATCACTAAGTCCCTGTGGGTCGGGCACACACGGTGCCCTTGAGGTGCCTCTGGGAACACTCGGCCCCATGAGGCCCACCGGAGAACCACCCCCAACGCACAGTGGTGACAGGGCCATGGCTGGTGTCAGGGTATAGACACTCCGAGGGACCCGTGGACACACACCTATAGGAGCGCCATGTCCACGTGAACATGCATGGCCAGCCAGACACACTACCAGGTGCATGCACACAGGAACACTCAGTCACACCCATGCATAGACACACACTCACATGTACACGTGCACAAATGAACCCCATCACACCCATACACACGGGTACATGTGCACACACATGTACACTCTGACATACTCATAGCCACATGCACAAATTCACCCATATACAAACACACGTGCACACACACACACATACATTCTGTCATACACTATACGCACACATATACACAGATGCAAAGGAAACCACTCGCACGTACACACAGATACACTCGTACACATCCAGACCCACACATGCCTGCATTCACACACGTCAGCACATACACAAATACACATCCCACATCCATGCATACACACCCACTTATAAATGCATACACTCACTCATAAACCCACTCACACACCTACAAATTATGTGTACACACACTCACACTTGTATATACACACTCACACCTACCAACACCCACACACATAGATGTGTACACTCACACCCATGGAAAATGGGGCAAGAGGGGGCCTCCCATTTATGTTTGAACAGCGCCTGCCCAAGCCCCTGCCCACCAGGCCCGGCTTTAGGAGTGCCATCCGGGCCTTGCCCCTCCCAACACCCCAGCGGCAGGGGATTTTGAAAGCCAGTGCTCTGACCACCGGGCGCCAAGACTGTGGTGCAGGCCTCTCTGTAAGCCAGAGCCTTAAAAGCAGGGACCCAGGTCGGGGCCTAAAGTAAACACATCCCAGGGGTGACTCCCTGCTCAGACCTGGACTTGCTGGCTAATCTGCAGCAGCCTCTCCTGACCCCAGAGCTCGGGCGCCTGCTCAGGGAGTGTGACACTGACCCACAGTCTGCTCTCTGAGACAGGGATGGGGGGTGGGGGGTCCTGTAGCGCTCTGAGCTGGATTCTGTGTGTGTGTGTGTGTGTGTGTGTGTGTGTGTGTGTGTGTGTGTGTGTGTGTGTGTGTGTGTGTGTGTGTGTACCCACTTGTGGAGATCCTCTGGTCACTTGCAGCCCCTGCTCACACCTGGGGGCTGTGCACGTGCGTGTGGGGATGCCCCAAACTGCAGAGAAGAGCTCTGGCCATCACAGGCCTGGTCAGATTGGCCGCCTCATGTTCCCTGGCCGGTTTCAGGGCTCCTGGACAGACGAACCTACTTTGCCTCCTGGCAGGTGGTGACAGGCAGGCTGAGGGCCCATGTTCCCTGGCCTGACCCTAAGCCCCCTTCCCGTTCCAGGGATTCCTCAGAGGGGTGGGGGTGGCAGTGCGGCCCTTTGTTTGAAGTGGAATCTCATGCAAAGAGCACCCCAGAGCGGCACTCCCTCCCCCACCAATGTTCCCACCGGCCTTCTGTGCCCAGGCCCCCGTACCCACCCTCACCCTGGGAACCAGGCCTTTTATCTTGGAAGGCACCGGCTTTGCAAGCCTCCCGCTGAGCGGATGTTTACAATAAAGGGCCATTTATGGACCCAGCTCCCCATGGTAATGGATGGCCCGGCCTTGCTCAACAAGCCTCTGGGGTGGGCGGCCATACTGGGTCAGGGACAGATGCGGCCCAGCTTCTGCAGGATACCCGCCCAGCCTTTGAAATGCATTGAGAGGTGGCAGGAGAGGCCTGGCATGGGGGAGGGGGACTCCCAGCAAAGCCGCACTCACTCCAGTGGGGCTCCAGCCCATTTGTCCAGCCTAGGTGGGAATACCTCATGTTTGTAGGCCAGGAGGCAGGCCAGGGACCCCGGCATACAGACCAGGGGCAGGGACAGGGGGTGAGGGGGGCGTCTGGACCCCCAGCTTGGTGTCCCTGACCCCCGGCGCCTAGCTGGTTTTTGTCAGGTGGCCTGGAGGAACGGGTGGGGAAGGGAGACTGGGGGCCCGGGGCTGCAGAGCTTGGATCAAGGTCCCTGGGCAAAAGGGCACCGCCTGGCTGGGCTGCTGTCTCCTGCCCCCAACCCAGTCCAGGCCTCACTCAGATGCGGCTGACAACCTACAGGCAGCCACCCCACCCCACCCCAAGGTGGGGGTTCCAGCACAAGACACACCCCTCTCCCCATCTCACCCCCCTCTTAGATCTCCATGCCCATCACCTTCCCAGCCAGCCTTGGCCAGCGCCCACCCATTCCCCATGCTGCTGGGGACACCTGCCACAGGGCTTTCTTTGTCTCCTAGCCCTCCACTGGGTCCCAGGGTGGGGGTGGTGGGTGGAGGGCTGTGTGTCCTGGATGGAGAGGGCTCTACTCCCCCACCCACCCACCAGCCCCTCAATCAAACCCTGGGAGGCTGGGTTCCCACTTGAAGCCCAGACGTGAGAGCCAGCTCGGAAGACAGGTCTCAGCTGCCAGCGAGGCTGGGGTCCCAGCTTTTACCCCAGACTTGATTTTAGGGATCCCAGTGGCCACTGAGGTCGGGGTCTCAGCTTCCACTTGAGGGTCACCGCTTCCACCCTAAGCTTGAGTTTGAGTTCACAGCCTCCCCCCCCACTCCCCTACCTGGGCTTTGGAATCTGGGCCCCTGTGAGGGGCAGGGAGGCCCAGGGGTGTCCTGTGATGGTCACGTGGGGCCAGCACCAGACAGGTCCAGCCCCCAGCCCCTCGGGCAGCACAGGTTCCTGCTGTCCAGGCCTGTCCCTCCTCCCCAGATCTGGGCCACTCCTTGTGACTGCCCTTCACAGGTCTCAGCTCGCCCACCACCCTCTCAGTGCAGGGTCCCCAGC
>NW_022103935.1:1810135-1816046 GCF_000313985.2 Echinops telfairi
GGCAGGCACACCCCAGGTAAAGAGCCGGACGCCAGAGTCCCTGAGCTGCTGTAACTGTGTTTATTGATGGCCGACTTCTGGTGAAGCCGGCGGGGGAGGGGCACGAGCGAGAACAATGGAATGTGTGCCTTTGCTCCGGTCTCGTGGAGCTTTCCAGGCGAGGAGGGCGGGCGGGGCCCAAACACACGACCCCCCGGCTCCCCAAGGTGGGGGAAGGCCGCCAGGGGGCCCTGGGGTGACAGGCACACGCGCAGAGGACTGTTCTCCCGGACTCCGGACCAGTGCAAACGACTTAGTGCAAATAATGTTGGGGGGAGACGGAGTCCGGAGGGGGGGTCTCCTGCGCAAAGAGAGGAAGGAAGAAAAGTGGGGAACTGGAGAGGGGTGAGGAGAGAGAGAGAGAAAGAACGACAGAAGAGAGGGGAGGGGGTGGCGTCGTGCCGGACCACGAGCCGCTTGTCCAGGGCAGGGTGGTGGCCGCGGGGTTGGAGGCGCTGGTGGGCGGTGCTGCTGCAGGTGGCTCCCAGGATTCCTTGTCTTCAACTGCGGGTCAGAGTGGAGAGTTGGCAGGTGGCCGGGGGCGGGTTGGGGGGGAGGCAAGGGCGGCCCCCCAGGCTGCTGGCCTTACCTATGGAGTCAGCGGAGGTTGGGGTGGAGTTGCGGTTCGGAATGGATGCGTGAGAGCGGAGTTCCAGGCCCAGACTTGAGCTGGGTAGCACCGTTTCTGCGGAAGCGCAGGGTGGGGGATGAGGCTCCTCCCGCTCTGGCTCCCCAATTTTGCCAGAGCCCAGACCTAGGAGAGCCCCGCCCCACCTTGTCAAAGAGAGTTCTGGAATCCTAAGAGCCGGTGGTGTGGACTCCACAGTAAAAGTTCTGGAACCCTGGAAGTGCGGCAGCATGTCCCGCAGCCAGCTGAGAGAGAGAAAGGGGCGGTGGAGGGGTGAATCCCCCATCCCCCCCTCCCCCGCAGGCCTGCTGGCCCAGGTGGGGAGCTCACCTGCCAGGAAGGCCGGACGTCCTCTCCTGTGCTTCTCTCATCACTCCGGACCATGTCACAGCTTTCTCATCCTGTCAGCCCGACCTGGGCCCGGCCTTCGTGGTCACTGGCCCTCTCCTCCACTTCCCTGGAGACCGGACTGTGGGCAGAGGGGGGTAGGGGTGTTGGGTGGGTGCCAGAGGTGGGCGGGAGCTGAAGGGGGGCGGAGTGTCTTCATCCTCACCCTGGTCTCCAGGTGCTGTGCATGTTCCGCCAGCGTCTGCCCCTTCTGCTCTGTCCCCGCCGGGGCCCGCCTTGGCCCCAGGCCTGCAGAAGGTCCCCATGGCCTGCCCCCTGCCGTGTCCAACACCCCTCCCCTGAGCCCCACTCACACTGCCCCGCCTACCTGGCCTCGCCTGGTCTCGCTGATGCCCTTGACTCCCCTGAATCTGTCCTGTCCTAACTTTCAACCCCACGAGCTGAGCGGCGAAGACCCCAGTGTCAAGAGAGGACACTGAGATCCGCCCCACGCCAGCCCCTGGGTCGCAGTGGCGCCCCGCAGAACGGGACCGGGTCCCCCCTGCAGTTGTGAGGCAGAAGGATCCCTAGGGACCCGGCCACGGTCCACTCCTGGTGTTCTCCCTGGCACTGCGCCCTCTGTCCCCTTTCTCCTGCCCTCGAAGCTCCCCCAGGAGCCCCCCCTGTCCTGCTTCTTCAGATGAAGACGGTGGGTGAGATGCTGCGACAACTAGCTGGCCCCCTACGTGCCCTCTGCCCTCTCCAGCCCGGCCCATCCTGCTCCCGCACGCGCTGGGTCCCTGCTTCTTGCCTGCTGCCCTCCAGGGCCACCAATCACGTCCCTGGCAGCTGCAGCGGCCTACCTTGTCCTTTCTAGTGCCCTTTCTACCTGGGGCGGCCGCAGCCCCCCAGCCTGCCTCCCTCGGCTCCCCCCGAGGAGATATCACCTGTGCTGCCTCTCGACCTTCCACGCTGCTCTGCAGGGAGGCTGGCCGCCTCCTCACCAGCCCTGGGCCCGAGTCCCCGTCCACCAAGAGACTACTGGACCGAGGCCTGGAGAGAAATGGCCAGCCGACCCTGCTGCCCACCCCTGGCCCGGGTCCGGGCTGGACCCTCACTCAGCTCCCCTGAGTCCAACCAGCCGCCACATCCTGAACCAAAAGTGACCGGGGTGAATGCCTGGCTCCCCCTTCTCCTGCCTCAGCCCCCTTGGGCGCCCCCGCGCCCCCACCTGCCTCGCTCCTGCCAGACTCCAGGATTCCAAGGTGCTCCTTGGCCCACATGCTGCCTGACCTCCTGCCCAAATGCTTCCCTTGTTCCCCCCAGTACCCCACGCTTCCCTGGTTACCCCACGGCTCCCCCGCTTCCCCAAGTTCCCCCACCAACCCAGCCACCCTCACCCATCCCACCCACCTCCCCCCACCCGCACCCTGCTCTCCCAGCCCTAGCCCGGGCTTTTTCTAACAGCCCAGGCCCCGCCCCAGGGCCCCGCCCCCATGCAACTGGCCAATCAGGCAGGGCCAGCCTTGGGGCCCCAGCGCGGGTCCCACCTCCGCCAGATGTTCAAGCCATGTCCCCCCTCCACCTTCCCGTCCGGAATTCTCTCAGACCTCCTCCCTCCCCACCCCCCTCCGCCCTTGGCACCGTCCACAGCGCCCCCGCCCCTGCTCCCAAGGGCAGACTCAGCACCCTGAGAACGTAGGAGGCAGCTGAGGGCCCCCGGTGGGAGGGGGGCGGGCAGCGGTGAGGGCCCAGCGCCCTCTGACCCTGGAGGGCTCAGACGTGGGGTCTCCCGTGCAGAGAGTGGGTGAGGGAAATGCCGGGGTGTCAGTGGGCCACCCCACTGTGAGATGCTAAACTCCTGGCTTGAGGGGCACCCTGGCTCCCAGGGACAGTCCCGCAGACCTCTGGACACCGCTCATGAACTGCCCTCGCAGGACAGCGGCGTCTGCCTGGTGGGTCACCTGGGCCCTGCCACCCTCTGGGGTGTGCATCAGCTGTGGGGACCTGCGACCGAAGGGTTTGCCGCCCGTGGACTGCAGGGTGACGTGGGCACAGGCACTTATCAGAGATGTGGCTCAAGTCCTGGGTGGGGGACACACATGCTGGCTCCCACTCTCCGAGAGCTGCTGAGGACCACGGAGCCCTGCCCCGGGCGGACCCCCAGACCTGGCCCCGGGTGGACCTCCGGCTGACATGCAGGCAGAAGTCTGGACTTAGCCACCAGCGGACCTGCGAGGCAGCTCTGCCCTGCGCTATGGCTGGGAGCTGCCCTGCCGCCTCGGGGTCACTTCTGTTCTCCACTCCCAGGACCCTGCGCCCTGAGACCCGGGCGGGAGTCTGCCCTGCGGTGCACCCCGAGGTTGCTGAAGCCCCCGGGTGGAGTCAGGCGATGCCCAGACCCCAGTGCTGGGTGGTGGTCTCCTATCGGGGTTCCCTCTGCAGTGGGACCCCCGTGCAGGACCCTCTCACCCAGATTTCTGCTCGTGTACCCGGGGCATGGATGTGAGGTTGGGCTGGGCACCCCAAATTTTGAGGTTCGGTGGGGAGACTTTGCTGCTGTGCGCAGGGTGCTGGGAGGAGCCAGGCACCGAGCCGGGAGTGGGCTTCCAGGCACTAGTGGCCCCGGGCAGGGGAGAGTCCAGGAGTGCACTAGGGCAACTGGACCCGGCCACGGAGCTGGCTTACCACACAGACCTCGATGCTGACTGACTCCCTCTGCCCACCCCACCCCCACATTTTCGTGTCCCCAGGGGTGACCAGCAGGACCCGAGCCCTCGGCACCGCCCCGTCTCAGCTTCAGAAACACTGAGTGACTGGGGCTCTCCCTGAGAGCCCAGGGAGCCCTGGAGGCAGTGGTGGGCTTGATAAAAGTCTAGGTTTGGGGGAGCCGGGGCCTTGGGGTTGGGGGTGAAAAGCCTAGGGTGACGGGCAGTCCTTGGAGTGCAGATATGGCACTAGGAGGTAGTGGGAAGCGGCTGGGAGCCGTCCGGAGGACTCCCCAGCACACTGCTGCGCCCGTAGGGTCGGACTTGTGCAGGGACTGCCGCCTCGCGGCCACTTGCATCCCGACACCCATAGGCTCACGATGAACCGAGGGAGAGCCGGGAGATCTTGGGGTCGGGCACCACACCCAAGGGAGGACCCCTCACATCCTCCTGCTTGATGTGGGCAGGTCCCCACAAAGAGCGCACCCAAGGGAACGCGTCTTTGTTCGCGCGGACATGGAGTCCGGCGTGGAACGCCTCGAGTGGGTGACACCCTCGGTGATCACGATGGATGGGATCCCAAATGACCCTTCATGAAAACGGGGGTGTTGCTAGGACCTCAGAGGCAGTGGGTGTGCCTCAGAGCGGCACCAGGCACAGCAGACCCTCGCGAATCACTTTGTCGCCCACACGTGGTTCCATGGATCCTCGTGAATCACTTAGTCTCACGCACCTGAACCCTCTGGATCCTTGGGAACCAGTTTGCACCTACATCTGGTCTCCATGGATCCTCGTAATTGTGAATCGCTTTGTCACCCTGCAGAAGGACTGAGGTACTGCCACGTCAGCACTGACTGTCAAGCGTGGAATCGTGGTCTCCGCTGCCGCCTCGCGGCCACTTGTGTCTCCACACTCACCACCCGGCACTATGTAACGCGGGAGGGAGCCCCAAAAAACGGGGTCAGGCCTCATTCCCAAGAAAGCACCGCACACACCTTCCCGTGTGATGTGGACGGGACCCCATGGAGAGCTCCCCCAACGGGGAAGCCCAATTAGAGGGGTGTCAACAGTGCTCCTGCCTTGCACAGTACTGGCCTGACCCAAGCGGGGCCGCTGGGGTAGGATGGGGGGAGATTATGCCTGCCTCATCCATTAGCATCTCAAACACTGAGTGAATGGAGTTGTCAATGGTGGGGATTGTCAATGGTGGGGAGTGCAGCGCCCGGAGTCAGGCGGGGATGGGTCAATAGGCTGTGATTCTGCACAGTTTTGCACTTACGGGCATGGAGCTCAGCGTGAGAAGTTTCAAGTGGAGGCACCCAGTGTGACCATGATGGATGGAACCCCAAACGACCCCCCGTGGGTGTTGCTGTGGCCGTGGGAGGGAGGGAGTGGGTGTGTCACAGAGCAGTGCTAGGCACAGTGGATCCTCATGAATCACTTTGTCACCAGCCCTTAGTCCCCGTGGACCCTCGTGAATCACTCGGTCACCAGTCCCTGGAAATCCTCGTGAATCACATTACCACTCGCACTTTCTCCCGGTGGATCTTTGGGAACCACTTTGCAGCGACACCTGGTCCCCGTGGAGCCCCAAGAATCATTGTGTCACCCTGGAGAAGGACTCGGGACTACAACAGTGAGCACTGACTGCCCAGCGTGGAATCCTGGTCTCGGATGCCGCCTTGCGGCCACTTGTATGTCCACACTGACCGCCCAGCACTACCAACCACGGGAGGCAGCCGCAAAAAAAAAAACTGGGGTCAGGCCTTATTTCCAAGAAAGCAGCGCACACATCCTCCCACTGGATGTGGACAGGACCCCAAAGAGAGGTCACTTGGCGGGAAAGCCAGCTGGAGCGGTGGCAACTGTGGCCCGCGTGGCGAGCACTGCGCAGATGTGGTGCGGGGCCACCGGGTTGGACTGGGAGATTTCACCGCCCCGGTCATTAGCATCTCAAACACTGAGTGAATGCTGCTCCTAATGGTAGGGGCGCGGTGGGGCGTGCAGGTCCCTGGAGTCAGTCACAGGCTGATACATAATAAGCTGCATTGGGGGAATCTTGCACTTGTGGGCGTGGAGCTCGGTGTGGAAAGACTCTAGTTGGGGACACCCTCTGTGATGATGATGGGTGGGACCCCAAATGAGGCCTCATGGGTACTGGGGTGTTGCTATGGTCACACAGGAGGTGCCTGTATCTCAGAGCAGCACC